>NW_019174393.1:17905462-18102710 GCF_002260705.1 Seriola dumerili
TGAAACCTAACCAAAACGACAGGAAGCAAGGCTCCTGTATCCATTCTCTGTTTGTGTTGCCCAGGCCTCCTCCGGTACACCTGCCCAGCACTGTAATCCCCCTTCAATCCCCTCTGTTTGAAAGTGTGGGGGCATTAACAGCATGTGGGTCATCACTGTGGTTCCTCTCTGAGTCTGAGAGAAACTGATGCAGCAGCAGAGTGGGGTTTGTAAGGAAGATCTTGAACCCGACATTCGTATTGTTGTAATCATGTGTATTTTACATGTTTTCCATTAGTCATTGGTGCTTCATCCCAAAATTAAAAAAATAACTTAAAAGTATTTTATTCTGTCCTTGTTGATCAAAGTGTATTTGTATCTGATTGGTTGGAAAACTGGATACATTGGGGAGAGCAGTTACTTACTATCACTTCACTTCATCACTTCTCTCTGGTTACCAGCCTGTTGTGCTCATACTAAGTGACTTGACTCTGATGAGAACAGCCTGGTTAGTTTAGTTTTAGTTAATTCATTAGACTTGATCTCTACACTTGATAGATTGATTTCGCAACTTGCAAATTGTGGTTTTTGGGGATTATTTATCGTTAATCATTTGCAATCACCTTCTAGACGTAGTGGTTAGCTAGTTAGTTGCATTTGTGTTTGGGTTAGCTAATCACATTTTACATTGCATAGTAGCTGATCATGTCTCTCTTGAAAACAAAAGCAGTACACTTCCAGTTTTACAATTACAAAACTGACATTGCCAATTACATTGTAGCGTCCCATTTAAAGAGAAAATAGAGTACCCCAGTAACGAGTCTCGAGGTCTGGCACATAGTGACCAGTCAACATCTCTTAATACCTACCCTCAACCATCTCTTGGAGGCACCGGGACCAACCGGTAGAAGTCACTAATGCAGCGACAAGATCATGATCCCTCACTGGCTTCCCACTGCAAACAAAATAGTGCTCTTTGGGCATCCATTCAAGTCAAAAACAACGCAAATGGGGATTGAGCCCTTGTCTTTGTGGCAGTAGGCAAATACTTTTCTCTCTGCAACCACCTGGACACCATTACTTCAAATCACGTGCCTGATTCTTGAGTATTCTTAAGAAATATAAATAGTACTCATTGAATGTCTGCGGTAGAAGTGTCACTGTAGCTGACCCTGGCCTATACAAATGTATTTCACTCCGATAACGCAGCGAGAGATTTGCCTCCGCCGACACTCCCTCGTTCTCACTTTCACATTTCTCTCTGCACACCTCACATAAACGTCCTGCGGCTTTAATTAGGCCAGCAAATTCTCTGTCTTCCTTAACTCCACAGAGCACATCCTGTTCTGTTAACATCACACGCTGACAACATGAAAGATTTCTTCTCCTACTGGACGCTGAGTGTGTCTGAGCTCAGATGTCTGTCATTCCTTCCCTGTTCTGTGTTTATGTCCATGCTGTCCCTATGTGTCCTGATAAGGTCATGACATACACAAAGACGCCGTAACAATGTCTGATGGGTGCTTTCCAAACAAGGAGAAATTGCATGTTCCTCGCATCACACGCAACACATACCCTTAATTGTTGTTTTACATAACGTCTTGCGGTTTTCTTTTGTAAGGGAAAATAGCCGGGGTCCAGGGCCAAACAACAAGTTAAATATGGCTTTAGGAGCAAAGCGGCTTTACAATACAGATTCCAGAGATGGGAAGAAGCTCTTTGCTTGGAGACTGGAGAAGATGTGAAGCTGATTTGCGGTCGAGTTGGTTCCGTCTGGACTGGGGACGGCGACGATGATGACATGATAGATCAGTCTGTGTGTATATGTTGTGGGTGTAAAATTAGGCCAAATAAAGTCATGTTTTTCCTCAAACGATCTGTTAAATCATTAACTCACTCTTGTATATCTGGATTTGAACAGCGTGGGGTTCAGATGTTCAGTGTAGATACTCTTAACATAATATTTACCTGAAAAACAGACTGAATTCATGTCACACAGGATGGCATCCTGCGTTGTTGACGTTTGACGAGCCGCTCTGCACATGCAGTTGGCTTTGGGTCCATCCTCTTGATTTGCTATCTCTGTTCTGACATATTTACACCTTATCAAGGAACAACAAGTACATCACCCTGTCTTCATCGCGTCTACCTTCTCAAAAAAAAACACTCGAGCTTGTAAAATGACGGAAAGCAGTGCTGCCTCTGCTGTAAATCATCTCAAGAGAGGCCTCTTCTCGTACGTCTTCTTTCTGGTTTGGGCTGTTCAGATATATATTTACAGCGTAAACAGTCGTATGGCTCTGTCGGGGTCAATTTGACCAAACCCAGGCTGGAAGCTGAGGAGGGTGAAAGCTGCGACCAAACAGGCAGGGAATTCCACTGTGGATTAATGGCTAAGACCTAAATTCCACCCTCCACATCTTTTAAGAGCAGGTTTCCGCTCCACGCAGAGAGCCGCAACGTTGTGGAGGCATGAATGTGCATGTAAACTATAAGAGGAGCAGCTTACTGTGTATATTGGGAGTGTAGATTAAAAGGTTTAAGGAAAACGAATGTAGCTTTGAGGGGAGGGAAAACCTGTCTGCTGTTTGATGCAAGTGTTGTGTCTACTCGCATCGCAGTGATGTGGTTTAAGAGCAGACAACGTTTCATTCTGTCTGTCCATGTAATTTACTGGCTGGACTCAGTGTCCAGCTTTGCTCGTTGAGGAGGTTATGAAAGCAAAAATACTCATGAACAATTAACCCCAGTGAAAAAGCACAATCTTTTTTCCTGTATTTTTCCTGTATTTTGCTAACAACAATCTCCCCACTGTTACCCAGTAGAAGATTACATGAAATGAAATGACTGTGCTATATTTACTGCTGATTAAGGTTGTCCCTGGTAAGCTTCAGCCTCTTTGGTAATCAGGTAGTATATCAGCAGCATGGTACTGTGGTGAGGGGGAGGTAGGACTTGCCCTCTGCAGGGTTAGGGTATGGCAGCTGAAGCGTGTCATCAAAACGGGGAGAGTTCAACCTTCATTCCACCTCTTAAAAGCAGCAACGCAGAAGAAAAACCAAACAAGGCAACACAACACAGTTGTCGTTTGCTTTTTATTGACCTGTAAAATCTTTTGAAATCATCTTATGTCAAATTGAATATTTGGTTAAAGCCTTTAAGCTATTGCAAGACCGTGCAAGGTATCGAAACATGGATGTCTTTGATCGTCTGCCAATTTGCCAGTTCTGTATTACCATTGAGTTGTGGGATAAAGCGGATAACAGCGAAATTTGTTCGTCTCTTGAAAACATTAGCTGCCCCCTTTTTATCCTAACTCTTCAAGGAAGTGTTCATCTTTGTAATTGCTGTCGTAGTACAGGCATGCGGTCCTTGTCTGCCAGCGAGTTCAGATGTTCTTCCTTAGCCAATTGGAGCTGATTAAGATCCAGAGATCTTAAGATGTGAGGGTTGCTCAGATAAGACAATTAGCTAAGAGCACCAAGTTTACCAAGTATTCAGGATGATAGAGGGGTAAAAACACTGGGCTCACCCGCCTTTAAAGGTCCCATATAGTATAAAGGTAGATATCCATGCGTTGTTGGATTATAAAGCAGGTCTAAATTCTACATTAATACTGTGGAAAGTATCAAAGTGCTCAGTCCACAGAGAAATGCACACAGCCTGTATTCAGAAACTGACCCTTAAAACCAGCTGTCAGGACTTCTGGAACTTTGTGATGTCAACAAAGGCCCGCTCTCAGCTGTGCCTCAAGCCCTGCCCACCCAGACCCACCATCCAACCTTGCAGGATTTGGTTTCTCTGAGTGTTTACCTGATATCTGTTACATTTTTATTCTATCACTCAGAAAACAGTCAACCAATCAGAAGAGAGGCTTAGAGCCTCCTGATTGGCTCACCAACCTGCTGTTACTAGAGCTCTAGAGAGAAGCCTGAGAGAGGTGATGTAAAACTACATTGAGATGGTTTTTGGTTCTTAAAACCACAAATATATCTTCTTATGGATCAAAGCTTCAAATAAAACACAGGAGAAGAAGGAAATATGGAGCTTTAAAGCAGTTTTAAAAAAAGTGAAAATTATACATATGGAATATAAATAAGGCAATTTGGTGCAGGGCCACCACTGCTGCCTTGTGACCCATGTGAGGAGCTTTCCTGTGCAGCCAAATATAACTTTCACTCTGCAGACCAGGTGGGTGTAACTTGGTGATGTGGCACCACAGCACACCGAGGTCTGTCCTGGAAATAGTGCTCGCCTCTGTCTGTGGCCTGGCGTTGCACAACTATTTATTCAGCCACTGCCACTGTTGGACAGCAGGTCTTCTGCAGGCTACCAAACCTGCCAGCAGTGAGTGTGCAGATGAAACTGGCTGAATAAAGCAAAAAGCTTTACATAGAGAGGAATCCCAGACCCACCGCAGCATAGACGGTAAGAGAAGCTGTCTGCTGCGATGTCTCACATCTCAACCTCTCAGTCAGAGTAACGGTTTAGTGTTCATGGTGAAATAACATAAGTCAGCATTTTGTGGAAGTGGAACACACTTTTTATAATTAGATCAGCTGTGGCTTCTGCCTCGAAGAACATGGGAAACAGTGCCAAACCTGGTACTGTGAAAGAATTTTTCCCTTGACTCAGACGAACTCAAAACAAATACAGTAGATATATTTGCCCTCATGCTGTATTTAAACCTCTCTGCACAAGTAGAAGCTATTGTTAACATTTAACATTTTCATCCTATTTATCCACCGGCTGCCAGTGGCAACAGCACTTTTCTGTTTACTTCTCTCAGCGGCGGTGACGGGTTAACACTCAGGGACTCCAGTCACAATGTGCTGTACAAACACAGCGGTGACAGTTCAGTGAGGAGCTGCAGGGTCACGTTGTTAGAAGCGACTGTCTTTGTCAAACAATGAACAGATGGCGAGTCATTTGCCGCTGTGTTTGCTAAACGGACTGTACCCGCTGGTCCACCGCACTGCAGAACATGTTCATCTTAACAGTTCATTTAGTCTGATGTGGAGTCTGAGAAACCCAGTTTTCAGAAAAGGTCTGTTTAAACAAACATGTTTTCTCACTTAACTATAGTTATCTTAAGTCATAGATTTAGCTCTAGTCTTTGAGATTTCTGATAAATTGAATTCTGTCTTTTACTCAAAGCACCGAAATGCCACATTTGAACAATTCATAAGCATCTTCTCCTTTCAGAAACAATATCCTGGCTGCTCTCAACAATCCACAGACCTCAGTTTTTACTGGAACTACTTTCTACTGAAAACAAAATCCTAATGAAAAGTTTTCACAGTCATTGACAGGGACAGTGTTTTGCTACTTGAACAATAGAAGTGTCATTTTTCATTGGTTTCAGCAACACAGAGATTCAAATCAAAGATCAAAGATCAAAGATCAAAATCTTAGAACCTGGGCACAGAAGCCCCAGACAAGCTGCATGGCTAGTTAGAGACTGTCCCATAGGTCATCTGTGCAGCAGCTTATTATGACCCATAGTTAGGTTTTGTTGCTAGGCGACACCTAGTCGTGTAATTACGACAGGAGCAACGGGAAAAGTGCGGTGACGTAGTACAGAGAGACAAAGGCCATGTCAGGAGGAGGCTGTGGTGGATGGATGAATATGACACAGAAGAGTGGTGTTCGATTCGCATGTGAAACTAGTAGTTTATATTGTAACCATGACAACAAAGATTGTCTAATGTTTAGGAAGTACTTATTGTTACTGAAATCACGATCTTTTCTTAACCCTAACCAAGCCATGACTGTTGTTATAATAACCATGGTGATGAAGGTTGGAGGACTTATTGGTTAGTTACTACTATGAGTTAGTGAGAAAATTGGATGAACTGACTCTTTAAAAGGTCATGGGTAAGAGACGTCTACAGTTTGACTTAATTGAAACAAGGCAGAACAGGGATTAAAGAACCCTGAAATAAACTGATTTCCATTAGAACTAATCTACTGAACCCCACTGGTGAGATTTGAATGTTCTCCTGTGGAGCCCATCAACACCACTGTGCCCATATGATCCCATAGCTACTGTTGCTGAAACTCAGCTGGCCATTAAAATGCAGTGAGGTGCAGGATTCGATTGTATAATGTAATATATGAGGCAGTGTCAGAAAACATGTGTTAGGCAACATGTGAAAAACCATTAACTTTTATGTTGTGCATTAAGAGATGAGCAGTGTTCATATGAGTAGGTAACTGTGCAGGGGCCACTCTGTTCAGACAACAGGCAAGAAATGATTTGTTTATGAAAGCTGCTTTGTAGCTAATCGGATTTCTGCAGAATTACCAGTGCCCTTACAACGTTAGTTGTTATAGTAACAACACTGGCAGGAACATTTTCTACCCCTGTTCTATCCATAGGTGCAACAATAATTTAGACAATTTATCGTCCACTGTGGTCCAAACTAAAATATCACAGCTATTGGAAGGATCGCCATTACAGTTTGTACAGATGTTCATGATTCCCTGAGGATGAAGCCTGCTTACCATGGGATTGACATTCGTGGTTTTGATGTGAAATGTCTTGGCAATTATTGGATGAACTGCCATAAAATATGATACACACATTCATATCCAAAGTCCTTATAGGCAAGTCTCACCACTTGGCAGCCATCTTGGCAAATCTGATAAAAAACTGTTTGACAAATGTGGTGACTTTGTCCTGAAATAAGGATTAAAATACTTTTTCCCCCACAGATTATACTAATACTATGACACAACAACACGATTGGCTTGATATGTTTCCCGTTTGGCTGATATAAAGCAGATGACTGGCTTATTTTATGGAGGGGTGGGATTTGTGTCATACAACCGCATTCATGCTCGCGGCTATAGTAATTAGATTAACCTTGGTTTATGACTGAATACCTGCAAAACATGACATCTCCATCAGCCTTAGCTGAATTTCCTGTTTAGTTCTTGTTAGCACTTGTTAACATGCTAAACTAATATGGTCAGTGTGGTAAACATTACTTGCTAAACATCAGAGTTAACACTGTCATTGTGAGAATGTTAGCATGCTGACATCAGCAATTAGCTGAAAACAGTGTCTCAGTGCACAGCCTCACAGAATAGCTAGTATGGCGGTCGACTCGTAGCATTGTTCTGATGGTATTTCGAAGTTGTGGTGACATTCTCTTCCATTACCTCTCTTCTCTTCTCTGTTGCAACATATGACATCATATCTTGTACCTGAACAGCTAATTTCAGTGATCACATATATATTTTTTGACGTGGTTTGAATCCCAATGAATGAATGAGAATCGGGACAGTTTTTCACCTGATCTGTATTTCCTCCTCAGGTTGGACCTCCTCAGCAAGCTCATCAACCAGAGAGAGGACAACTCCTTGGTGTCAGGAAGCCAGCCGAATCTTGCCACCCCCTCTTCAGCTTCCAGACAATCTCCAAAATGGCTGCTGGCTTTCCTCAGACTTCCACCGGCCTCAGGAGTGAGAACAGCCTCTCCAAGTCTGGCATGGCTCACTGAAGCTTTGCAGATGAAGAAGAGGGCTCTGAGAGTTCGTCGCCATGCCCACTCAGGTTCGCGAGGGGGCCACCACTACCCTCAGCACGCCCAGCTGATGAGAGTGGGTTGCGTCTTGGGAACCTGCCAAGTGCAGAACCTCAGCCACCGGCTCTATCAGCTCATTGGTCAAAGTGGCAGAGAGGACTCGTCCCCCATTAACCCCAGAAGCCCCCATAGTTACGGATGAGTTAGACACGTCCAAACACCCACAACCAGTCTATGTATATCTCCATTTATTTATCTCTTAATGTATTACTGGTAGTCTTTGCATTAAAGTTTGATGTAGTCCATAACTTTTGTTTATCCATCTCAAAATGACAATTATACTGAGCGTCACGCCTTGCTACTTTTTGTGCTGATTGATGGATTTAAAGATTCAAATTCAAGATCCTAACTTTTTGAAACCCCTGATTTCAGTTCTCCCACCATCCTGAGAACATTTGAAAGACATTGAAGTCGTTTCGATTCTCCCTCCTGAAGGTTTGACGTCTTAATCCTGTTAATGTAAGAATGAGGGCTTGTCTTCAACACCATCCAGTGGCCTGGTCCTGTCTGCCAACTGACCTCCCCAGTGGTGGTTATCCTGCGGCTCATTGATCAAACACTTAAGCCCTTGATGTGGATTTCAACTTGCTCTCTGAGCTGGAGCCTTGTCAAAACCAATGTATTCCCAAAGACCTCTTAAATGACCCAATGAACCCTTTTACCTTTTTTTTTTGTGCCCAACCTTTTTGTCATTTTTTTGTCATTTCACAACTGCATATTTGAGTATGAACACTGACATCCCTGGAATAGTCCACAAGCTTTCAGCTGAACTGGGAATTCATCACTCAGCGGGAATTTGTGTTTCGAGACCACAGTTTACATTTGAAACCAGCCACAGCTCTTGGGTTATACCCAATTTTAAGAGCATTCAGGACTTAACCACATGGGCTCCACACTGAAAAAGAAAGTTCAGAATCTAGTGCTTTGGGAGGAATCTGAACACCCAAAGGATCAGTGTCTGTGTTGCATTATAGTGGCTGCTTGGCTGACACAGTAGTAGTAAACCTTGGAGCCATGGATCAGCAATCTGTGATCTGCTGGCATTTTCCCTGCCAGAGGCTGAGTCTGAAATATTAGCCCTTTCACGTGATTCATAAGTTCCCCCTACAAGTCAGGACCTTTGGTTGACAGCAGTTTAATAAACCTGGCTTAATCACTTCAGTCATATGTACCGCCACAGCAGGGGAGGGGGGGCCCTGAGCCTCCCATGGTCACACTCAACACTAATACATAAATATTAAGGCGGATGGCTTCCGCACAGTTGCACACATGCAGCCTTGAAGGGTCAGTTCACCTAAAATACTCAAATCAACAACACTACTCTCTTATTTTGGAAGTATTTTGGGGATTTTCCTGGAGACAAATGTCACTGCTGAATTACGTCTCAAACAAAATACAGTTCACCTCCACTGTGTTTGGGTGGAGGTAGAAATCTCATTCACACATTCGGCCAAATAAAACCCAAACTAACTTTGCATAGGTACATTAGAAAACATTTTTCCCTTGGTAACTTGGGTGAACTGACCCTTTAAATGGTTCTGTGCCAAAAACAAAAAACATTTTTTAATAAAAGTACAGTGAGATGATGCTTCATAGCAAGCGACCAATTAAGCAAAGTGGACTCTGGGAATAGATTAATACTCTCAAGTGCATCTAGTAGTGTTTTTCCTTTTATGTTCAGTTTGAGGTTGTAAGACAATGAGATGTTTTGGGGCGTCATTTGCTATAAATTGGCAAAAACTAAAAGTGGAGGTCATAATGAGGCTCTAAAACTGGCAAATCCACCAATAAGTCCTCCAATCTTCTAAAAGAACACACTTGTCTTTGTATATGGTGGATTATGATGATTTTTAATTAGAATATATTTGAAAAAGTCAACTGTTCCTTACATTTCTTAATGGAAATACCTGACAAAACCGTGCACAATACAGTATATATCAAATTTTATTGGAAGCACATTGTATGTTAAATGGGTTTAAAGCAGTTCACGAGGCGGCGGCTTCAAGCTCCACTGTTACAATGCGGGTTTCTAATGAGAGACCACAGTGACCAAAATGTTAGGTGTCAGAGAGCCCAATTTCAAATGTGTGTACACAAAATAGCGTAGCACCATCGAAAATACATGCCCAGACATTTCCTTTTTCTCTATTTATGTCCGTCTTTGAAATGGTGGGCAGATGATGGACTGAGAATAACTGAGGTCAGGCTCTCCTCACAGTGCAGGCTAGAATTTGACAGGCCTTAAACTTTCCAAAAACAAAAAAAAAAATGCAACCAAAACTACTAAAACCGATATTGTTAGTGAGAAAACATGTTTATGTTACATATTATTTACATACTTCTGAGACTTCTATATTGTAGCCTGATGTTGAGTTGTTTAGTGTTTCTTTGTAGGAATACAGGCCAGACTTTCTGATTTATGTGCAGTCATTAGATTATTAATTATTCAGTCATAGAGGTACTTTAGTTTTTGTTATTCTGCACATAATTCACAAACGTAAAAGTTATGTAATCATAAGAGCATGAGCTTAAACTCACCAAATACCTGGCAATACTTGACATCATACATTAATGTGCTCTTTTACATCTTATTCGGGGTGTCCTATCTTATTCTTCCTCATCAACAGCTTCTTCATATATTTAGTCTCTCGGCCCATCTTGCCTTTCTTTTCCTCTCATCTGTAATCATTGGAGCCTGGAGGTCACAGGGTAATAATCATTGGTTCCTTTAGCCCTAAATCTAATCTGTTCAAAGGCTTGCTGAGGTGAAACATGCCATTCTCTCAGCTGTAACGGAGCTAATCAATGTCTCGTGACGAATCATTAAAAGGCTTTTTAAACGCTGAAAAACCCTGGTGGATCTCTCTTCTTTTTCAAAATGTACCTTTTCACACATCTTGTGTGCGTGCGTATGTGTTTGAGCTGAAGTATGCACCTTATCAGGACGTTTTATCTCCTGTGTTTGATCGGTGCTCGGGACCATTGTGCTCCCAGGCTTTTTCTTTTTGCGTAGTATGTTTTTATGACGTCAGGCATTGCGTCTTGTTGAGTTGTGTAAGCAAACTGTGCACGACCGCTAATACCTCCCCCGTAGAAACATGTAGAGCTCTCGTGGCTCCTTACTGCAAAAACACATAACAGTAGGAATGAGTGCAGAGTTAGCCTGTTGAAAATGTCAGTTTTGTACAATGTAGGAAGATCTCAGTAGGTTTGCTTTTGCTTTTTTCCTTTTGAAAGTCACCTGATCGCTTTAGGGTCACAGGAAAGCACTTTAATGCAAGCATGTGTATCGATAGTCTCTCACGGCTTGAATTTCACTCATTGTAATTAACTTGTGAACGTTGAACGAGGTTCCTCTTGTAAATGTTGCATCTGAGATTGAATGTGTTTGAAGATGTCAGTGCACTACATGTGGCATCAGGATGACTGTGATTTATACTTATATAGGTATATATAAGTATACTTAAATATATGTTACTGTGTGTGTGTGTGTGTGTATTCAGCCAAACTATTTAAAGAAACTTGTATATTTAAATGATCTTTGTAAGTTAATATCTGTATGTCACCAAAGACTATTTATCTCATCTTTTCCACTGCTCCTTAAACGTGACCTTATGGTAGGACAGGAAGTCTTAACTGTAGTTAAAATGTTACTGTTTGACAATGTCCTTCACTCTGTAAAATAAAGAATTATACTGTAGTGTGATGGAGTAGTGAGTATGATTTAAGAGTATGTGTGTGTTTGTGTGTGTGCATTGGTAAAGGAAACAAAGACATACATGATAGAATAATTTAATAATAATAAAAAAATCAAGATATAATTAATAATTAATTCAGTATTTTTTTAAAGCTCCATATTTTCCTCCTGTGTTTTATTTGAAGTGTTGATCCTTATAAGATATATTTGTGGTTTTAAGAACCAAAAACCATCTCAGTGTAGTTTTACATCTCTTCTCTCAGGCTTCTCTTGAAATCTAGTAACAACAGCTTGGTGAGCAAATCAGAAGAGAGGAGGCTCTGAGCCTCTCTTATATATATATTATATATATATATATATATATATTATATTATATATATATATATAATACTACTATATATATAGCAGCAGATTCCAGGTAAACATTCAGAAAAACAATCAAACCAAATCCTGCAAGGTTGGATGATGGCCGTGGACATGGCTGAGAGAGGTGACTGCTTTGTTGTGACATCACAAAGTTCCAGAAGTCCTGACAGCTGGTTTTAAGGCTCAGTTTCTGAATACAGGCTGTGTGCATTTCTCTGTGGACTGAGGCTTTGATACTTTCACAGTATTAATATAGAACCTAGACCTGCTTTATAATCAAATAACACATGGACATCTGCCTTTATACTATATGGAGCTTTAAAACACTCTGTCCACCCTTCTCCATGTTACTATGTCCTTGACCAAACTATTGTGACCCAATAGAAAAGAAAAGAAGTCAATCATTACACGACATAACTCTCCAATGGAGGACAAGGGACAATGTCAATCAAACATGGCGAGACATATGATCAGGGTATGATGTGACAGCAGCTACGGTAGCAGTGAAGGTCGTATGACTGAGCAGAGTGAATGAGTGTCAGGGGGTGTGGTCAGCAGGAGACAAGCCATTGGACAGAGGAGAGAGGAAGGACAAAGGGGGATAACAGGAGAATTTCAGAATTCATATATTTCACATTTTTCCACTTGCTCATTTCACGACCTACATCACAAGCAAATTATTAACAAGCAGAGGGTTGAGTTGACCATTTGAACCCAAATGTTCCGCTCATTTCCCTTGAACTCATTTTCCTTAAGTCACTTCAACATTACAGCAGCTAACCCACTTTTTCCAGTCTGTTTGAGTTCATCCTCACATCCCGGATCGGCTTGTTCCAGGACTTCACTTTAGCTGCAGACAGGAGACAGATGATAGAAAGAAAAAGACTCCAGAACAGCTTCAGTGAACCTTGTCATAGATTATCTTATTCTCTTGAACTCTTCTGGAGGGATGAACAGTTTTCTCTCACATTATTTTCATACTCATTACTCATACTTAACTGTTCAGTAGGGCCATGTGGAGGAGGCATCGTATTTGTTATATTTCACCACTTACTGTATTTATTCAGGTTTTTCCTTGAATTTGTCATTCATTTATATATAGCTCACATTTAGCTTGACATAGTGCTTTAGAAACGTGTATGTAAAATAAAGTCCTCTGGGTTTGACTTTGCATCATGAGGTTGATAAAGACATTAAACCTGAGTGGACACGATATCTCAGTAACACCTTGAAACTTCTTCAAATTTTGCACAAATATTCACTTGGACTCAAGGATGTACTGATTCGATTTTGATGGCTAAAGGTCTAAGGTCAAAGGTTTAAGGTCACAGTGACCTCACAAAACGTGGTGTTGGTCTTGTGACCGCAATATTTCCTTAACGCTTTGAGAGAATTTCTTCAAATTTGACACAAATGTTCACCTGGACTCAAGGACGAACTGACTGGTCGTCAAAGGTCAAAGTCACAGTGACCTAACAAAACACTTTTTAGCCATAACTCAAGACTTCACACAGCAATTATGACAAAATTTCACACAAATGGTTCATACCATTCATATATGACCCAGTCCACAGAGAAATGCACACAGCCTGTATTCAGAAACTGAGCCTTAAAACCAGCTGTCGGGACTCCCTGATACTTTGTGATGTCACAACTAAGAAGTCATCACCTTCAACCATGCCCCAAGCCCAGCTCACTTGGACCCACCATCCAACCTTGCAGGAATTGGTTTCTGTGAGATTTTGGATCTGAGTTGAGTATCTAAATCTGAGGGGGCAGAGGGTTTTACCTGAAGGGAAATGTTGCCTCTTTCACCCTCTAGGTGGTTTTAAAAGGCCGTTCTAGGGTTTTTCAAACTTATCTGCACAAATTACAAACACACATTCCTTGTCTATGTTTGTATGTGTGTTTGGTTCCCTTTGCCTTTGTGTTATCACTCTGGTCCCATGTTTTATCACTATGTAAATAACAAATACCTGACCGTCCACCAGCCCTTGGTTATGTCATATCGTCCTGCGTGCAGCTGATGTATGTCAGCCAGCAGAAACTGTGTCACATATCAGGCTTTCAGTTTGCTGTCACAGTCGTGGAGTCATGTGCACATAAGAATAAGAGACTGAAGAATTCATGTTATTTTCTAGACCAGAAAAATATCTAGCATCATCCAAGTGTTAACAAAAAGCAGAGAATTCAAAAACACACTGTACGAACTGAGAACCACGAACTGAAGCAGGTCAAGTGACTGGAGATAAATAACTTATTGCAGTGATTTCTAACCTTGTGGAAACTCACATGAGACCAGATCTGGTTCCTGTTGCCTAATGGAAGAAATGGAAAAATACCAACATTTAAACATATCAGGTGATGGCAGAACATTTTACTGCACTGCAAGTTAGAGCAGTAAAATGTGCTGCACTCATGTGCTATAATGGTTGTGAAGCTAATATAAAAGAAAGGAATATGCTGTATCATTTTTAACAAACAGAAAAGCATAGTGTACATGTAGGGTCACATGATTATTTTCAACACGTCTTTTGTCTCAGTCGACTGATTAATCGATGTCAACGTCTCCATCTGCAGGGATCTTCATCAGGCTCTCTCAATTCACCATCACAAAGCAGAGGAGGCTTAATATAGACACAAACACATTCATCACACAGGTGATTGTGATTTACATGACTGAGAGTCAAGCTGTCCTCAGGCTGAACCAATCAGAGCAGAGCTGGACAGCACTGTCTGATCCCACCACAGAAACACTTTGCTCAGGTAAGTAAAATGGATCTGAAAGGAAAGTGAATATTGGACTTAAATTTGTCAGATAGACAGAAACACGACTACGCATTAATGCTAACCTTGCTCCGTGTGCTAGATGATAAATAGGCAAGTGTTGGCTAACGTTCATCATGACAGTTTTATGAGATGATGATATATTAATGTTGTGTTAACAGCTTGTTGTTTACACACCTGTTTACACATTCAGCAAAGATGGAGCGTTAGCATTAGCACTGACGGAGAGTCCTGTTTTTGTTCATTTGATAACTTTATCAATTTGAGGACTTTGATGGAGAATTCTATCACGATAAATATGTTCATATCACTTTATATTGATAATTATTGATCATTTTTTAATAAATTCCAGGAGAAAAGTAGTGCACTACTGTGTGGGTTATGTCTTGGTATTGTTTGGATGATTTGTCATATGGTGGTGTTGAGGACTTCCTCTCCATCATGGCTCCACTGTCTGTGGATTGTTTCTGGAGGTGAAACATGTTGTGTAATCCAAAGGGCGGAAAAGGCTGTCACTTGTAGCACGCTCCATTATCAAGGGATATGACAGACCTAGTTGATTTTTTATTCTCTTCTTTGCTCTGGTTTGGCCCTGACCAATTCCTAAAAATATTTGGGTCTTTAGTTGCTAGATGCGCATTGCCAAACATGTGAGTTGGTGTTGGGCAAGTAGCTGAAAACCACTGCTGCTGCTGCTGCTGGAAATGACCGTTTTTATAACTTTATTACATTGGGTCATTGCAGACCTACTGTGTACATTCTCTCCTTTCTGTAAAGGCTAATCATCTTCATGTGGTCATTTTCTATTAATGGAAAGCAAGAGGATAACTATACCAGATGGTGGCAAAGTAATACAGACTAGGCACAGTCCATCCATGTGAATGTGGTAAACACACAGAGAGCAGACACAGTCCTCACATCATACACCTGTCCACAGAGGCCTCTGGATCCACACTGTCAAAACAGTTACATTCCAACACACAACATGACTCAGGGCCAACCTTTATGTAAGTGTTACACTTACACTATCTCCAACACAAGCCCAGACACATACTTTGGACAGAAACACCTGTAAGGCTCAAGTGCACACGTATGCAAGTCTGACAATGCAGATTATGTTCATGTTGAAAGAGAGACAGTGAAGCAGTGAGGAAGCAGATTATTTTGTTTGCTCGGAGCTCATGCGCTGAGCTCCACCATCATGCTGAAGGTACAGAAATCAAGAGCAACTGTTGCTCATGGATGCAATGTGGAAATTGACAACTGAGAAAGTGTGGAAGAAGTTTGTTGGAGAAAGCTAAGCTTGTGGATTCCGCTGCTTAGAGGCTTTGTGTTAAACTAAGCTAACAACATACATGTAGTCAACAAGCGGCAACCTCAGGGGCTTAAAAATGAAGTCAACACAGAAGTGCCCAAAACTGCAGTTCCTCGAATGACCACTAGAGGCTCCACAGACCCCCCCCCCCGTGTTAAAATGTCCAACTTTACAGCAGAAATAAACAGCCTGGTACAAAAAACAGTTCCGACCTCTACAGCTAACTTCCTCCTTCATGACAAATGTTTATATATATAACTCACCTGTTTCCATTTGATTAAAATTATGGAGAATTGAGGGCATGGCCTCTTTGAGTGACGGCTTGCTGCTGTCACCTTTTGGAGGATTTGTCATGCGAATATCTAGACTATTTGTCTGATTGTAGTTGGGTGATGTATTAGAATTACATACTGTACATGTAGATCAGCACTGTTTTTGAACCATTTATTTGCTTAGACTGTAAATAAAGATGGACGTAATCTGTGACATCACACACAGGTTTCTGAAGTGCAGTTTTGAAGGTCAGAGTGAGCCGCTCTACCGTCGCCATCTTGACATTGTCTGACTCAAACTGATCCAAAAGTGGGCAAGGAGGAGCTGAGACTTCTGTGCATGCTGGTTTGTTGCAATCATATTCTCACCCACCTGTCACTCAAAGCAGCCACACACTCAATTCTACTTGGAGCCTTAATAAAATGTAAACAGGTGAGTTTCATAAACAGTTGTCATGAAGGAGGAAATTATCTCTAGAGACCAAGAGAGTTTTTTTGCACCAGGCTGCAAACATGTTTATTTCTGCTGTAATGTTGGACATTTTAACATGGGAGTCTGTGGATCCTCTGGTGGTAATTTGAGGAACTGCAGGTTTTGGCTTCATGTTTCAGCCTCGGAGGTTGCCTTTAATTGCCGTTGAATTCCAGCACACACATAACTGCTATGAATCCATACTGACTGCAGCTGCCGTCTTTGGCAAAAGCAACAAGCCTCAAACATTTCAGAGCCACATTTTAATGTTACAGGAGGTGAGCATTTGATAATCAAGAGTTATATTTTTTGGTAAAAATAATACATTTGGTTTTGTCCATGTTTATTTTTGAACCCCTTTTAAAAATACTTTTAAATGAACACAGCCAAGAAGTCCTTAAAGTGGGAAGAAAAGGCTGAGAGACTCCATCTGCGCATAAGGAGTATGTGATATGATTAAAAAACCTGTCTACAAAAATGTGTTGTTTTAAGATATATTATAATGACGTATTCAAGTCATGATCAAAAGACATTTTATATAAATTGTTATATCTATGTATATACTGTATATTATAAAATTTAGGCTACTACAATCCTGTAACAGATTTCAATGGGTTCACTTGTGAACAGTTTCACAGTTACACTTAAAATAGACTAAAGGCCAAAGCCAGACTCCTTTAAAACATTCTTTCTCAATTCTAAATTCTTCACAGTGTACTCAGCAATTTAGTGAACACTCTCTTAAAGTTGGGTACTTGCAAGGAAAAAAAAAAGTGTGGTCAGAATTGATACAGCAGAGGCTGAGATATGCTCAGAATTATTTCCTAAATATCAAGCTTCAAAAATGATGATTCCAAATATCATTAATTTTCTGAACGCAGCTCATTTGCATCTCTCATTAGACCTTCTGTGTTGGAAAAAGGTGCACTGAACTCTTTTGAAGAGAATTAAAAGCTCTGTATAAATTTATTTCTTTTTGTACCAAATGTATCCTTGAGGTCTAACAAATGAGGTTTTTCCCTCTTAAAATATTTGCAAAATCAATACATAAATGTAACACAGGTACAGACCTTGCTCTATAGCGCTACTAGTGATCACTGCACCTTTCATGTGAACAACTTACTGCAACATTATGAATGTCTTCCAGGAGAAACTGTCTGAAAATGTTTCATTATCCCTGTTTTTCAAACAATATCACACCTCCCTCCTCTCCATGATGTAATGGCCCAGCTCTGAGACCACAGCAAATAAAAGAAGACATGCATGGACGTAACCAAAACAAGGGAATTGTAGTTAACAGTAATCAGCTTTTACTTAATTGAGATAACAAAAAACACATTTTTAACAAATAACGCAGTAATACTAAATTAACTGAACAGAAAATCAATATCCAGGAACCTGCAACATGAAAACACAGGACACACAACACAACGCAGCAACAACACAACACACACAAGCCGTGGGAGAGGCCCTGGGGCCGTCACAATGTCATCACTGTGTGGCTGTTTGAAACAACTTTTGGTTTTTCTGACGTGGTCGGACAGGTCGTGGTCGTCTTATGAACTAGTTCTGAAAGATCTGAAAGAAATCAGCCCTTAATGCAGGTTGTCTGCAAAATATCTGAAGTCTCAAGTTTAATTCAAGATCATTTTCTAAGACCTGACAAAGGTCTTCCAGAGCCACAGCTGATTTCATCACTCATGATGAGTGAACTGACCTTAATGCATAGAATTAATGAAGTTAGCTCCTAATGACTTGAGACTGTTCAGAAAATACCATTTGTTGTATCTTCAAAAAAAACTGAAACAAGAACTCCTGTTGAGGAGAATCGTGAATTCAGCGGCGCATGAAGAACAATGTGTGACCTCTGCAACAGCTGCAACCCGCTACAGTTGCTGCTGAGAGACGCTGTAGCTGTTACATATCAGCAGCTCAGCCTGGATAAGAGGGTGAATACACATCTAGGTGTTTTGACTGAATGATCCAAAGGGACACGACTGTAGCTTGTCAGTGAGCTATGGTTCGATACAGTACTGAAGATCACTGACCTGCTCATTGTA
The DNA here is from genome assembly GCF_002260705.1 of Seriola dumerili. Classification (NCBI taxonomy): domain Eukaryota; kingdom Metazoa; phylum Chordata; class Actinopteri; order Carangiformes; family Carangidae; genus Seriola; species Seriola dumerili. The sequence continues at coordinate 17,924,003 of NW_019174393.1, forward strand.
GATACAGAACAGTGTGCGTATCTGTCAGCTGACAAAGGTTTGGGATGTAACACAAAGATAAGTGAAGAACTAGAGATTTGTTTCAAGGCTTTTGGGTTGTCCTGCTTCTTTTCAGCTTTAGTGTGTAATTTATGTGGTCTACACTGATTTACAGTAAGTGAGCAGTTGGGGCTCAACGTCTCTTTACCAGCACAGACATATGGCTGTGTGATTGAACCTTGACATACGATAGTTATAAAGCAGTGTTTCTACTGTAGCTGCTAGAGTTATACGACTTCTAATGCAATGAACATTTTCAAAGAAAATTCCAGCCTCAGGTACTCTTAAGTTGTCATTATAATGAAAATCTGTACCAGGACACCCTGGTCTACTTTCTGTCAACCCTCCTTGTGTGGATTCTTACAATCCCCTGAAATAATTATGATAAACCCGATGTTGAATTGAAAAGAGAAAGGTTATAAATGATATTGAAGCAATTTCTCCAGTAACAAAAAGGTTAATGTGTCACACCCTCAATCAAAAGCCATCACGTCTTGTGGCTGCATTGCATTCTGATCTATTTCCTGCTACTGTGGATGTAGAAATCTACCTGCATGTCTGAATATTGGAGCCAAATCAGACCAATCGCTGTGTCTACACTACAACATTTATCTGCTGAAATACCATGAGATCTGCAAAATGACTCAAACATTACATTGCCAGTAGCTAATTTTTAATCTGACTGTGGGATACAGCCAGAGGAGACAGAATACCCTTTTAAGGGTTGGTTCACCTAAATTACAAAAAAACATATTCTCTCACTTACCTATAATGGAATCTAGTGGTGCAGAGAATTTTACTTTTATTTTCCTAGGGTTGACATCTTGATCTCTGAGACATCATGGAGGTGTGTGGAATTTCATTTGAGGTGCACAGCATAAAAAAATGGCCTTATAAAAGAATCAGTGTCCTTGTTAAGGCCCTTGTACATAAAGACTGAGTTTTATAAGAATTAATTTGCGTTTCATAAAGAAATGTATAGATTGGCTGAACGAAACAATCAGCTATAGAGCAGAATTTTGGTCAGACAATCACACGTCAACAGCTACATGGCAATGTACACTAAATGAGCTATTTGTAGGTTTTGCTATTGCTACATAGCCAATGTTAGCATTAACAGCTGTTTACTTAACAGTCTATAAGAAACGTTGTGAGTTCAGCATCAAACTTCATTCCTTTACTCACCAAGAACTGTCTCCAGAGGTGGAAAGCAACCTGTTTTATTTGCTTCTATTTCTATCACTTCTTTTCTTCAACTTAGGTTAGCACGCTAACCAGCTAGCCCCTGGCCCGATTGTCACTTTCCGATACAGAGTCAGTGTAGCATTCAGGCTGCCCTGAAGATGTAGCTCTTCTCAGAGGACATATTATGGCTAAAGCTCTTTTCAAGACTGGTAAGTAAGCAGCTGTTAATGCTAATGTTGGCTATATAGCAATAGCAAAACTTACAAAAAGCTCCTGTAACAATGGATTATTTTATTCTTGCAGCTCAGTTCTCTTGGATGGAACCCAGAGCCCAAGAAATGCCTAATATATGTTTTCTTGTAATGTGGGAGACACAGCCTTTAGGCAGAGTAAGAGATGAAGCTAATTTCATTCCATGATTATCAGTGTGAAATAAAAATATGGCTAAAAGTTACGTGTTTGTACTGTTTAAAGGAATAGTTTGCTGTTTAGGGAATGCACTTATAAGTACAAATTAAACAAACAAGGTAAACCATGTTAATTGATAAAGTTTTAGAGGTGGATTTTAATTTCAATTTTGGAGTAATCCAGACTAGCTGCTTCCCCTTCCCCCACAAGTTAATTGTCCACTCTTCCATTTTTCAGTCTATCGTTTGTCAAAAAGTCGCTGCAATGATTCAGTGAAACACTTCATGGTAATGTTAATATTTTCTCCTGCTTCAGTTTTGGAACAAGAGTAGCAAAAATGAATACTCCTCAATTTAGTTCCATTTTATCAACTATCAAGAGCCTTTTTGCCCTTTGGCCTAGTTAAATCCTCACTCTGCTTTCAGGAGTCATGTCGTGTCGTTTTCTGGTTTGAGGTGGTTTTTGCTGAGACAGGAATATGGCAGTGAGTCACTGGCTTGAGCAAGAACGTGTCATTACTCTACCTAGCAGAGGAGACAGGGCAGGTACTTGAAGAGAGAGAGAGAGGCCAGCGTCCTTGATAATCCACGGTGCAATTACACTGATCCATGCAAAGTCTCACGCACCTACAGATAACATCAGGCTGAAGAATTCAAATATCAAAAGTAGTGGAAAAGTACGCACTAAGAGGATCACACTGGGATTCCTCTTGTCATTCTTAATTTGCTGTAAATGTATACGGACAGAGAGCAGACTGTGGGTATACATTTTGGTCGCTATAAGCATAAACACCATTTACCTCCAGTGATCACTGTTTTAAACTTGGATTTGTGGGTGGAAACAAACACGGGATACAAGTCACACGTTCCCACCAAGAGAGCATCTGAGACAGCTCATGTTAGGGAAAAGTAGACATGACACTGCAATCACATGTGCACTCAAACAAAGACTGCATGATCTGAGAGTGAACCGCCTGCTCCACATTGCTGCAGCTGTACAGTAATTGACTGTAATAGTGTGGTGTAAATTTAGACTTTCTGTAGGTTAACAGGTTTTCAGGATCCGAAGGAACACTGCATTCTCAGGTCATATATTACAGGCTGCCAAAATAACTGCATTACATAACACATAATAGAGAAGCCATAAGAGAATGTATGCTGAGGGGATATATGGAAGAACATCAAGTTTTTGTGAGGAGCTGTTGGATGGTAGATCCCTCTCCTCTTTATGTATTTATGAGTGTAAAGCATTCACCTTTAAAGAATGAGGCTGACTTTATTCTATACTTTTCCTATTGTCAGCAGATTCCATGAAAAGACCAAAACCAGCAACGTGTTAGTTCATCAATTAATACTCACTGACCTCTGTACACTGTCTGTGGGACACAGCTCATTTGTTCCGACTGAAGACCTCTTTTATTAATCTTTACAAATGGGTCACAAACTGAGTAAATTATTAGTCATTCCTAGCTTAGCATTCCAGTTTCTTGTGTCTTAGAAAAGTAAGGATTACATGATATCCATGTGTGTTCCAGGCAAATGCTTGAGCTACCATGAAGGAACTACTCATTCACAAAAATGTCACTTTACCAAGTAACCATGATCAGTCCCATCATGGATGTGTCTGCCCCTTGACTGCAATATTTTTCATGCTGGCACTTGCACGAGTCCATTAGTCCATTATAGCCACCAATCAATACAGTCAGATGTGGACACCAAATAACTATCATGCAGCTGGCGCACCGATTGGCCAGAAGATACCACCATTCAACACTGATAGTCTACTATCAACGCACTCTGTCACGCACACAAAACATATTCATATTCTCTAACTTACTCTTTGTGGTGCTTGGCCATGTAAATGAATCAAAATGTAGCTGTGTGTTAAGGTTTTATGTTTACATGCAACTAATTGTAAATGTAAATCCACCCAGGATTACACTTTTAAAATTGTGAGGCAATGTTGGTAATTAACATATCTTGCAAGTTGGAAAAAAAACTGAACGTATCAGTAACGACTCATTTAATTCGTTTTTCCGAAATCCAAAATCCACTCATAGACAGCATGCTTGAAGTTTTTTTGGTTATGCCTGGGTTCTCACCATGTTGAGGTTGGGAGAAGATCATGGTCTTGTTTCACGAGCATCTAAATACAATGGAATGAATGTGCATATCTTTGTGAAATATTTAGTTCTAGAAAATGACTATACTTGCAGGGCTAGCAGCAGCTACAACAGCTCTGGGAGATTCTCTCTATTTTCCCTCTACTGGCCTCTTTACTTCTGTTTGATCATCATTACTCAACACTTTGTTCCATAAAAAGTTAATGAATAGGGAAACTAATGGGACAATGAGTTCAGATACTATTCAAAAGACGTACTTGTACCATAGAGGTTACATGAATGTAAGTGGCACAACATAGCTAGCAAGCTATGTTAGCTTCCTCCATTTTGGACTGTCCGGCTCTCTGTTCCCTCAAAGACCATCATTGTCAAGAAAAATATTTCTATTATTTTTTTTATTGTCAACAACTCCCATGAAAAGACCAAAAACATCTACGAAAATCAGTGTTTCTGATAGAAAATGCAGTGCAACTGTCGGCAGCTGTTGCAGCTTCAAGAGCACATTTTGTTATGAGTGAACATAATTCACGGGTTAATTGCAGCATCACATTCCATCAATTAAAACATTTTCTAAGATTGCCACTTGCACATGCATACATTGTGTGCTTGTGTGTCTGATACTGAAAGCTGAGTTAAAAAAAAAATGCAAATCATGTTAGACTCTATTAAAGTACAAGGGTAACTGATGCTAAAGTATCAATGTAATTACCATTTACATTTACATGTTACTGTGGGGCCACTTTTACTGGCTGTCCACATATATGTGCACATGTCCTCCAAATTTGGTTGAAAGTTCACGATGTTCTCAGGAGCTATGCAAATTTATAACAATTAGGACACAGTCACAAGACTTTATTGATCAATAATACATCAAATGCAAAGTAATTACTTAGTTACCTACTGAAGATGTAAATCATGTGATGTCTCTAAACTCCAAAGTTAAGTTACTTTTTGGCAGAGCAGGGGAAACTAATCTGTGGAAAACCCATCAGAGGGGCAGTGATGTCACACGATCTGCAGTCTCCATAAAGCAAAAGTGAACGTGACTGCACACCACGCTCCACACACACACACACACACAGCGTCTGCTCCTCCAGCCCCGTCAGCCAGCTGTGATCAGCGTACGTGCAGTCTTTCACATAGTCTCCTCACAGGGTGAGGCCCTGCTTAACACAAGACCTGGGTGACTTCACTCTCTGCTGGTCTCTACGGTGATGTGTGTAGCGTACATCACTGATGGCCTGGCATCAGTCACAAGCCATTAAGGACATGCAGAGTTACGGACCCACGATTGACACTTTGCGACTCTTCCCACCATCAAACTATCAAATTGATAGGAAACAGAGACAAAGGACCCCTCTTCCACAAACAGACCATGCTTTTAGCATGTCGGAACGACACAGAACCAGACCAAAGGTCAAAGGGTCAGCTCCAGAGGATCAACCAATGGACACCAGGCAACTGGAGAATATAGGCAAAATCTCCAGTTTGTAACAATAAGACTTTGTCTAATGATATTTGATTGTTTCCTGTATAGGACAAGTAACAACAAAAGGACTGATTAACACTAAGGTGTGAATCCTGGCCTGTCTGTGCCAATGCCTGAACACACACACCAACCTCCCTTCCTCTGCCCTCTCTAGATAAGAGTCATAAACTACAACCCACATCCCAGTCCTGGGTAGTGACCAGCAGAACTCTCTTCACAGACACAGATCTGAGGAAGAATGTAAAATTAAATATCTAACTGTCAACTGTCTAACTCATGAGATGTTCCTATGTAATAGTTTAACCCCAAACTTCTATCCCATAGAATGTTTGAAATGTAACATGTAGATTTTAAGACAATGTCCTTCATGAGACCATACTGTCAGCATCCTTCACCTGAGGTACACACACTACATGACATCCAGCATGTCCATATTATTATTATTACAGTCAAAGAACTGCTGTGTAATCCACATGTATAGACTATTAGCTTTGGAAATGTTTATATTATTGTTTGATCAGTTAACCACTTGTATCATGATTAATTCAGGTTTGAAGGAAGTAATATGAAATCAACACTCCTATTACTCCCTCTCTGCCATTATTAGCGCAATAGTTTTATATGTTATTTCACTTAATGTTTTTGTGGTCATGGTGGAAGATGGATGTGCGAGTTTATAAGTAAACTTAGATTAAATTATTCTAAAGTTCAGTGGAAAATTACTCTCTTCTCCAAGTGGAAACACAGGAGATGATATGTGGTGCCCATGAAACATGCGCCAGCCCCCCAGGGGATAAAACAGTCGTGAACAATTCACACATTGCCAAAAGCCAAAAGCCAAAAAAGGCCAAAGCCAATGCCTAAGCCAATGCAAAAGCCTAAACCGGTCAGATGTCAGTAAAGAAAAGTCAGAGAAACCCAGATGACAAGAAGATGCGAGGAGCGAGAAACGATGCAGAAACTAGAAGCTGAGATCTTTGCTCAAAGCTCAGAGTCCCGGCTCAAAGCCCGGCTCTGTAGCCATGTGAACTCTTAGCTCTAAGCTGCTCGCCACAAACTCATGGCTCTTAGTCATTTTTGCACTTTTCGCGTCTTTAATTTTCTTTGCCACAAGCTACAAGTAACATGATTTTTGTCTACATGCGCGATCTTTTATTTTTAATTAATTAATTTAAACTTTTAATCATCAAGTTTTCCTTTTTGAAGATTTTGACAACTTTAGAGTCATCTGGTCAACACCAGTCTCCTCTAAAGTTATCCAGCCAAAGTGAAGAGCATTAGAGTTTATTTCGCATCAACCCGCAAGAGACACCAGCAGATATCACCTCTGCACGACCGCCTGCAGAGAAGCCGAGCAGAACGGCCTCCAGGAGAATCCACCTAGATCCCGCGTCTCCAGGGTTACCACGGCAACCACAGCCACCTGGGTTCCAGCCGAAGGTCTTCAGCTACAGCGCAACTCACAGTAGGCCGGTTTTAACACTCTGCTCATGACTGGGTTGATGTCGAAATATAGCAATATTTAATCATCAAACCTAATTCGTAGATGTAGCATCATTAGCTGTATAGTGTATAGCCATAACATATTCTCTCCCACCATTGCCAACTCATCACACTGCTCATTTCCTTATTATTTTCATCTTTATGATTATTACACCTTGCATTCACTCTGTAGATAGTAGTTTAGTTAAATAAACTCCTTTATTTACACCCAGTTGTTGTCCTGTTGTATTCTTTTGACGTAGAGACTGGAGATCCATTGAATCGAGAAGTCATGGCTTCTGATATGAGATTGATAAATTTGGCAATGAAGTAATTCATTGTTGTCCTCCCAGAGGACTGGTGCCCCATTTCAACGAGAGTAAGTCCTAAAATATGGCGTTAACGCTAATTGTGTAAGATACAAATGTCATGTTATCATCATCAGCTGCACAAGTTCTAAGTACAAAGTTTCCAGAGTTTCATCAGATTCTTTTCTCTCTCTTTCATTTTTGAATTGATGTCGATTTTTTAACATCTAAATTCTCCATTATTCTCAGGGTGTTTTCCACACAACGTGATGTCACTGTTGCGTGTGCTTACAGGCACGGCAGTGCACATGTCTGACTGCGTGGGGTGCATATGATAACATTGAATCATCACATAGATGGAGCACTTTATTAAGCTCAAAGGGAAATTGTAGAATTACAGCAGCCATGTCACACGTGAGAATCTGAAAAGCATATGGATTCAATTATAAAAAAAAACATGACTACCAAACCATATTATATATATGAGCAACAATCATGTGTGCATACGGCTGTGGCAGAAACTCAAACTTCAACTTGATGCTGAAGAGACAAAAGCTCTTTTATTCTGAAAACAGATTTCATTAATTTTATATCTTTTCCAGATAAGTGCAGTGACTTCCTGGAGTTTTGCTTGGCAACATCACAATCGGCACAAGACTCCAGGAAGTCCCTGCACCCGGTCAAGAGACAGCCTGGTACATACCTCTCTGTAAAACCTCAAGTTTCTTTACACTTTTACACACAAGCAAAAATATAATGTGTAAAATAGTGAGCTTCATGGAGCGAGCTGATAGCCAACTGCTTGGGACGCAGTGAGGCCTGGTCTGACTCCCGGCCAGCCAGACTCTTTGCTGCATGTCATTCCCCCTCTCTGTGTCCCTCTGTTTCCTGTCGCTCTTCACTGTCCTGTCAAATAAAGGCATTAAACGCCCCACCCCCCAAAAAAGATTTTTTTTTTTTTGAATAGTGAGATTTAGAAGTGCTGGGAGGTGGATTGTGTCGCCTTTGGAAAGAGCCACACTAGCTGTTTCCCCCTATGCTACTTTATGCTAAGCAAAGCAACCCAGCTGCTGGTTGTAGCCTCATATTCTTCAGACGTGATAGTGGCATCGATCCTCTCATCTGACCCTTGGCAAGAGAACAAATAAGCATTTCCCCGAAAATGTCCAACTATTGCTTTAGAAGCAACGCAGCCTCATGTATTTGCCACAGTGAGCAGATCAGAGAGCGAGTTTTGAAAGCCTGCAGTGTCAGGAGATGGAGAATACAGCAAACATTGAGTCAGTGGTATTGATCAAAAGATGTGCTCAGTTTGAACTTTGAGACAGAAAAAACAACAATTAGCTAAACATCTTTCAGTTCCGGTGCAGATGTTTAGCTCGGTGCCTCATCAGTTTTCAGGCCCTGGCATCCTGCTGAAGTGGCGCGTCAGGGTCCAACAACTCCACAACAACTTGAACTTCACCTCTGACGTCATGATGACGTGAAACAGCAAACACACCTCCACCTCTGATGCACGCCAGCGCTAGCTCCCACTGTCCAGTAACGCTTTAACAGCTTCCAAGAGGAGGAAAGGGGAGTAATGCATAAACACACACACACACACACACACACACACACACACCTGTGACCTTAACCCTAGGTAACCCTTGATGGATGTTCAAAACAACGCTGTGCTTGAATAACATCATTCCTGAAATAAGAGAGGACATCAACTCCCTCAACTAATGAGCAAGTACAACTTTAATGTGTCTGACAAAAGTATTTTCCTCTTAAAATTCACATGTAATTTGTAGCTCCATGCACATGCCCACGTAATTTAGCATCTGTTATTAGGACTTATATTTATTGACAGGAGTTGTTGTCTTCTCAGGCAAGAAAGCAAAACAGTGAAATAAATCCCAGGCTGAGATTTAAGACCATTTAAGACCTGTGACGTCAGAGAGAAAGAATGTCTTTAACTGACAGAAGGTAAGAGGCTGAGACTCCCAGAGTGTTTGTTTGAGTATGAAAGGTATTTCCTTCTAATTAAAATTCAAACTAACTGTATTCAGCCACAGAATATCTCCATACGCCAGCAATAAGGTGTTTCTCTCATAATAAGACACAAGTCAGCAAGAGAAAAGTCCTGGACATGGATCTTATAGACCCCCAGAGTATATTTGATGATTTCCATCAATTCTGTGATTTTATTAAAAAAGAAAAGCAACTAAAAAAAAAAAGATATTACATAGATATTGTTATTTTCATTTTATCTTAAAGCAGCAAATAAAACAAACAGCAACAAAACGTAGAACACACAAAGTTGATTCAGGAGTCAATGTCATTCGATAACACTGAAGAATTGATCTCCATGGAAATGTGTGGACAAAAACAAAGTAAAATAACCAGTAAAATATAGAAATCAACCAATAAATTGTGAAATTATTAACATATATGTTTGTATTCATCCACACTGCATGTTGGTATTTTCATGATGTGTCACATTGCTATTTTTGGCCCCCAGGGAATACAAAATATAATGTGTAGTTTGCAATTATGTATTGGAAAAATCATTGATTGCAAATTAAGTAAAAAGTGAAATTATTTGGAAAGTGAACTGATTTTACAACTCCTGAACAATCAGAGAAGAAACCACAGTGGCTCCATTAAGGATCTTTACTTTTGCTCTGGCGCCTCCCAGTGGAGCTGGGCCAACACTGCACCAACCCTCAGAGAGCACATGTACTCCAGTGAGTCTGTCTAGTGATTCATGCATTTGAAGAGACCTACAGTCTACAAATGTAAAACTAACAAAGATTTAAGGTGAATTGAAGGTGAAGCTCCTGAAATGAAATTTACTGTACCTGAATGGTAAAAATGGCTGTTGCGCTCCAGAAAGTAGTATTGAGATATTTTAGAAACAATAATCAACAGAAGTTCTTAGTCTAATGCACAAGATGGACAGAGTTTTTTTTCCCACTATTAGAACAACGAGTCAATGACAGAATATCTCAGTTTTCAGAGTTTCTCAGTGAAGTCTAAAACACCTTTTTGCTGCTCACCCCGCCCACAGCAGCTCATCACTCCGCTGGTGTTCCGGTGCTCCTGCTGCTTCTCCTACCTGGCAGCGCACTGATCTGAATCCACCGCAGGTAACACTCTGACTCTGCGTGAAATAACCTGAACTATCACTTCAAGACTCCTTCTCTTGGCACCGTGAACGTCTGTAGAAAATGTCTCTGCAATAGACCGAGACCAAAGTTGTGACCAAACGCTGCCATCCAGAGAGCAGAAAAATATCAGTTAAACGCAGGTTTTTAACTTTGACATCTAAAAAGTAGGAAGGCAAAATGCTGTAATCTTATTTAATTCCTGGCACAACAATGTCCAGGAGCCTGTAGTTAGTCATTATAGTGATGTATCAGTAACATATTCTGTTTACCCCAAGATTCCAATGCCATGTCTGAAGTATGAATGAAAATAAAGACCAGAAAATGTGACAAAAAAAGAGTTTTTAAAATGTATTTCAAGTTAGCAAGGAAAGAGATTTTCTGCAGCTTATTACCACATTTTGCAAAGACAAAGATCTTTATTGTCGTTTTCACTTTGAACACATTCCTACTATTGATATTCTAATATGTTTACAGGTATCTGTCAACAACAGATAAGTCACATTTTACTTGCATTTAGCAACACGTAGAGCACCGACACCAACAACACTGCTTCTCATGCAGTGTTCAACCGACAACCTTTCACCCTCAAGAACATTCCTCAGCGTGACATCCCCTGTATGTTTCCTATTACCCCCCCTTCCCCCCAACTGTCTGAGTAAGTCTTCAGCTCTACATGCTGACAGCAGCTGACCTCAGCTTTCGCTATCAGGTCGTACCAAGGAGAATCTTTCGGAGGGGTCCGGGATGAACCACCTCTCCCACAGATCCAGGTGAACAGCAGGATAGTTCCAGGGTTTGAACGGTCCGTTCCAGTGCAGCAGCCGAGCCTCCTGGAGGAAGCTCTCTGAGTAGCGGGCGTCTGGACTCCAGCCTGGGAGAACAGGAGTGCTGTTTGAAATTGACTTGAGGGAAGAGCTACGATATTATAGTTTCCTCTATGTCTGTGTGTATCAGAAATAATGAGTGCGCTTGCCATTGATTGATTAATAAATGATTAATATTATCATTAATAAAGTATCTATCTATCTATCTATCTATCTATCTATCTATGGCACGTTTATATGGTAAATTACCTGCTTCTCTGTTGTAATATTTTGCTATTTATTATTTTTGTTAATCTTGTCTAGAATGTGTATTTATCAGTTTTCCATTGCTCTCCCCCGCAGACTCGACTGTTAGTCCAAGCTGATGCAAAAACAGCCCAAATCCTGGCACAGCGCATAAGTTTAAGGACTCTGCAGACTATTATTTGGGGGCTGACATATCAAATTATAATTGTTCCTGTGGTTTTCACTGTCGTCATATGGTTTTACCAAGGACGTCGAGTTGACAATAGTGCAGTCAGTCACCAGTGAGGGGAGCTCCTCCACTAAAAGCTACTGATTCAGTCTGAGACAACAGCCTGATTCAATACAGTCCACTGACTTTGTTTGATTTGTGTGGAAGATGAAAACAACAAATCAAACAGAAATAAATTTTAATACAATACAATCTTATTTATGTTTACTTCTTATGTAAACATTTGCTGTGTCGTAATTAAATGAAAAACATGTTCAATGACAGCTATTTAGCTTTAGTTTTTAACAATGCGGCCATGCATTATGACCTGTCATTATGAATTATTATTACACTTCTCATGGATGTGCACACTCACTAATACATATTGCATTAATTTACATTCAGTTTACTCTTACTGGTGTAAAATGTTTAGCATGAAGCAAGCTAAGATTCCTTATAAGTATTATAGCATTTTAAAATTAGAGGATATTTTCTTACTTGTTATTGAGAGGCCCATTTGAGGGAGTGTGCAGTAGTTTAGCTGCAGTTAGTTTAGGTCCGTTTTCACTGAGTTAGAGATATACTGACAAAACCTTCAATAAAATAGCACCAAATTCTCATAATAAGTAAATGTACAAAGGAAACACCTGTTTCGTTTTAACTAGTTTGCATCTCAGGTTCCACTGTGCCATTTAGGAACTCACGATGAAATTCATCAGTGTATGAAAAGTGAGGTCCTCACCGAGGTGTCTGACGTGCCACAGCGGGTCCAGCGTTGTGTATTTGTCGTGGAAAACTATCAGCATGGGTGGAGTGGCCACACCTCCTGCCATGGCACTGCTGTATATGTTCTGCCTGGTGGAGAGAGAGAGAGGGGGGGTGGGGGGGGGGGAGGAGGGGTCTGATCACACAGATGCTTCTACTTCTTTAGAAACGTAAGTTCTTAAAAATAAAAGCTGATATTTATACAACAGCTTCGATTCATAAAATGCAGTTGAAAGTGCCGGACATGGAAAACAGCTGGTTATGATAATAACTTTACTTAAACATCTTTGCATTGTTTTCAACAACCAGATGGAGGAAGTCCTGAGACATTCTTATCATCACAGACGCTCCTCGCAAACAGTTTATTGAGTGGTTCTTATTTTAAAACACAATAGGTTCTGGAAATTGTACTTATTTTTCGAATAAGAGTTATATTCCTTTGATATGTCTTTTGTCAAACAAATGACTGTCCAGCAACTAAGGGAGTAATTCTCCAAACCAGATCTTACCTGAAATTCTCTTCCATCCATCTCTCCAGCTGTTTGGTGATCTTCTGTTTCTTCCACTCGCTGAGATCTGCCACAAACACTCCAGGGTTGAAGGAGCAGTCCCTGGGGTTAATTCCCAGGTCTCTAACTTCCTGTTTCCTGTAGTCCAGGAAGCCCATGTAGGTTGTCTAGGGGACGAGCTCAGAGGACAGGACACCACATTTCAGAGTCTACAATCAGAGGTCACCTGAGAAAGGCGGCTCATAATACATTTCTCATGAATCCACTTCAGAGTTGAATGATTAAGTTTAAAGTTTAAAGTGTAATCAAAAAATACTTCACATGCACATGGACTGTACACATCTACTGACACTAGCTTAACGCAACAAGCAAACCAATTCACATTCAACTTCAGGATCCGGTGTTTCCTCCAGGTCTGATTTTCCAGGTTTGACATAATAACACAGAGTGATGCAAGAAATAAAAATCCACCTGCATGCCGATGCTGCGCACCATCTCGTGCGTGGAGGGCAGGTCGCAGTCGGTGGCGAACGCAGCAGCGTGTCCTGGCTTCAGTTTCATGTTGTACAGCTCCTCGATGTCTCCTTGAAAACATGACAACCTTTAGGTGAAGTATACACACATACTCTCCACCTGTCACCACACCATTATCTAACATGACTGACAAACTACACAACATTCACTAATAGTTTGAGAACAGACATTCATCCCTGAGCAATTAGACTGATTATTTTTAATGAATGATAATAATGTTTATGGATGTGGAAGTTCTTACTCCTGAAGTTACTCATAAAGTTGATGTAGGTCAGTGTTTACCGACCTTTTCCAACTCTTGAAAATGTTGGCGGCCCACATCCGGCCCACATCCAAGATTGCCTTTTATCTAGTTTTACGCTACATCCACTTTTCACACCTTGAGCATTTTCAACCACAGGCTATATTTTAACCTGATGAAGGATTTTAGTCATCGGACTATTGGACCTTGAGTTATCAGAGAAAAAAAAAGGCAGGCAAGTGTTAGACAGCTCAGCTCCCAGCAGCTGGAGACGTCCTGTCCTGGTTCAGCTGAAGAGCATCACTGATTTTTTTTAAAAAGTGAAACAGCTTTATTCATTAACGGTTTTAATCCCCTGGTACGTTTGTTATGAAGAGCAGGAGATCACTGGGGATTAATCGGCTACCGGGAAAAACCAGTTGAACGTCTGGTTCATAATTTATTAAAGAATCAAAGGTAAGCAGTCTCAGTTTCCAGGTAATGCTGGACATCATGTGTCCGCCGACAGGCTTCGGTGAATTACTGATTTTTTTTCGCATTTCGCCTTTATTCTGATAGCTACAATGAGAGAGACATGAGAGTCAGGCTGGTCTGAAACCCCGGCAGCTGCAGGTAGGACTAAGCCTTTGTGGTATGCTCTCTACCAGGTGAACAGCTGAGCCGCCAAGGCGCCATGAATCTCTGAGTTTTAAAGGTAAACTGTTTTCTGGGTGTTTGTACTGGTTTTAATCCCCTGGTGTGTTTGTTGTGGAGAGGACGACACCTCTGTGGATAATTCAGCTGCTGGTAAAAACCTGCTGAACGTCTGCTTCATAAGTTATCAGAGAAACAATCAAAGTTACAGAAAAAGTTACATACTGACATCTTTTATATTTTTATAAATTTTTTTTATAATTACATCATTTCACCAAAATTGTACTTGTTTGCAAATGATTGGGCCCCGGCTCACAAGTTGGGAACCACTGATGTAGTGTGTCCTGTTTTCATAATGACCTACAAACCTCTGCATGTATTACTTTCACATCTGGAACTAAATCTGCAGTTATTAGGCATAGTTACAGACAATCCTGAATTTTGCTCATTCAGCTGAACAAAGTAAGTTTATTAGACTTAAACCAGGCACTTTCACACTGTCCCTGTTAACCTGCCATCTATCTATCTATCTATCTATCTATCTATCTATCTATCTATCTATCTATCTATCTATCTATCTACCTCTTCAGATTTAACTAATTTAATCTTCTTTTCTACTGTTCCTAGTCTCAGAGTTACCAAACATGATTTCGTTGTATGTCTATAATGACAAATAAAGTGTCTTGTGTCTGCAATATTTTTGTAAGGGAAATGTTTCCTGTGGAACAATCCTACCAGGTGCAAATTATTATTCCAAACAGTCTCTTTATATGTCTAAAACACACCTGGAGGGGATCATTGACTTTCCTGGATGGTCACATATACGTACCCTGCACGATGACATCATCATCCAAGTATATCACCCTCTTATGGTTGATGTCAAGCAGAGGTATGTAAAAGCGAACAAAGTTGAGCTGCAAAATAAAAGCAAAGTTGGTTCACCTAAACTGAAACTGAAGCTTCATGTCAAACGTTTGTATTGCTGCTTGAACAAAAGCAAACCCAGAACTCACCGGATGTAACAGCTCCGGTCGAGAGGAATCTGGCTTCACTTTCCCTCGTAGAACCATGGGGTTAAACTCCAGGATCTTATACCGGATGCCTCTCAGTTTAGTCTTCTCAATGTACTGCCTGAGAAGAGGCAAAGAGAGTTGGATTAGATAAATAAACTTGATAAGCGATAACACTGTGATGTCGGCTCCCAAGTGACAAACCTTGTCAGTTTCACGGCATCACGAAATGTGACAATATAGAAGAAAACACTGGCGTCTGTGTTGCTATGGATGCTGTTGATGGTCGCCATGGTTCCACCCATACGCTCCTCGGATGCACAGATGATGATGGGGATGACATTATCCACCTCTGACACTCTCACTGCAGGGGCTTGAGGTGCACTGCCAAGGTTCTTCCAGTGATCTGAGAGGAATCGGGGACAGCAGGTTACATGAGGACACTGACATGATGATTAAAATGAAATTAAATGGAGGTCACAAAACAAAAATGCTAGTGACAATCACTGGATTTGCAAGCTACAGGATTTGTTGAAAGATACGACTGGTGTTTTTTTTTTTTTTTTTTTTTTACGGTCCATAAATTCATAAAACACCAATCATGAAAAATAAAAGACATGGATAAAACCCGAGTGGATGTACCTGAGAGTTTGGGCCGAGTGGAGGCTCTGAGCAGTGTGTTGTGAAGGAGCAGGCACAACATCAGCAGCAGCAGCAGCAGGAGGACATGATTAACTGCAACACAGGAAGAGGCAGGAGTCAGTCCTCACTGTGCAATTAGCACAGTGCAATTAGCGCTGACAGTAGTGAGCGATTTCAGAAGCTGTTTTACTCTTTGTTTTTCAAAGAATTTCCTCTCAAACATTCAGTGGTACAACAGATCATGACGGTTTACTTCATCACATAGTCTCTTTTTTAAATTGTTTAATCCAGAAAATGTCAAATAATAATGAAAATTCCCATCGTGAGGTTACAAAGCCTGAGGTCACGTCTTCATATTGCTAGCTAGCATCATAAGTGGCTAGCTTGGTTTGTCCAAGTTTTAAAAATACACCTACCAGCACCTCATTAACATATTGTATTTCAAACAAAGTACAGATTAAACGAATGAAGCAGAATGTGTTAATTAGTGCACTTCCAGTCTTTGAGTGCAAACCTAAGCTAATTGCCTCCAGGCTTTAGCTAGCTCCATACTTAACAGACACAATATTTTTTACAGTAAGAAAAATAATGAGAAACTATAACTTGAAACAATTGAGTCATTATCCAAACTGTTGCTGATTAAGTTTCTGTAGATGAACTGTTCGGTTATTTTAGCACTAAACAAGCTGTGTAAACCAGGCCGCCGTTTTAATGTAATGATTTCCTCACAAAGTCACAGACATACACGCTGTGTTTTAATCTGAGTATGGAGAATTTCCACCAGCTGCCAGGCAGACTAGAGAGAGAGGAGAATCACATACCCATCTGAAACCAGTTACAGGCCACTCCTATCATTTTCAGCTGCTCATCCAGGTGCCATGAATAATTCTGGACAATATGCTACCTGCACAGCGGTTTTAGGCTGAAATACTTTATACTGACACAGATCGAGGACGGCACAGATGTAGTTTTTCTGACGTTTTAGTATCTGATTTTTAAAAACTGAACTTTCTGCCCAATTTTTTTTTAATTTTTCTAGCATAAATGTTTCACCAGCCAAAATATGGCAGATTTTCTCAAGGATCAAGTACCGTCGGGTGAAATTAAACCATGCAAATAAATGTTGTTAATTATCACAAATTTAAAACATAAAATCTTTTTTTGTTGGTAAAGTTTCATTTTGGAGGCAAACGGCTGCAAGCATTTAGCATTGAGTCCAAACTGCTGTTCACACACTGCATGGAGTCATAAAATTTAACTCCTTACACCCTGTCATCTGGTTACCTAATTAAACCCTCCCCCAACAACCATACACATTTAGTGCACATGCATGCAAGCTAAGATGCTTTCCTGTTACTTTCACTACAGAGAAATTAGGGGGTCCTACACTGGCTATGGCTACACCAACTAAACCTCAATTTTAACACAAAACTAAACTCACACTATAGTCCATATGACTTTTAAACTACAAGCAAACATTCGAGTCTGTCTGTTACTGCACAGCTACAGGAAGAGGAGACAGGCATGAACACTTTCCTTTTTTTTTCTCATTTAAATTTTTTTTTCACCTGAGACCATAAATCAGCCATATTACATTTATATCATGCATTATTTTGACTTACTTTTTCTCAGGAGAGCCATATTTCATGTTTGGTTCCAGCAACATCTGCAAACATAAACAGAGAAAGAGAAATGGAGAGATATTAGGTCACTGAAGAGAAGTTCACTTTCAGAGAAACAAAAGATGAAATATTTCTTGGCCTTAATAATAATGTACGCAGCAATGAAGGATTTGGCCGTTCCCTCAGTGGAGTATTAACCTGCCAACACAGCTGAAAGTGACTTAAAAAGATGACATTTTCCTAAACTTCTAAGAATCACACACAGAAATCTCGAAAGTAGCAACTTAAAGCTCCATATTTTCCTTTTCTCCTGTGTTTTATTTGCAGTGCTGATCATAAGAAGATATATTTGTGGTTTTAAGAACCAAAAACCATCTCAATGTAGTTTTACGTCTCCTCTCTCAGGCTTCTCTATGGAGCTCTAGTAACAACAGGTCAGTGATCCAATCAGAAAAGAGAAGGCTCTGAGCCTCTCTTTTGATTGGCTGACTGTTTTATGAGTGGTTGAATAAAAGTATAGCAGATTTCAGGTAAACACTCAGAGAAACCAAATCCTGCAAGGTTGTATCATGGGTCCAGGTGGGCGGGGCTTGGGCGTGGCTGAGGGCAGTGACTGCTTTGTTATGACATCACAAAGTTAAAGAAGTCCTGACGGCTGGTTTTAAGGCTCAGTTTCTGAATACAGGCTGTGTGCATTTCTGTGTGGACAGAGCACTTTGATACTTTCACAGTATAAATATAGAACCTAGACCTGCTTTAAAATCAAACAACACATGGACATCTACTTTTGTACTATATGGACCTTTAAGAGTAAAGAAGTTTGGCTGAATGTGATGAATTAGAATTTATCAAGTAATTTCCTTCTTTAAGAGCAACCCAGGGGATCACATGATAGATCACATGTATACCAAGAGTTGGAATAGCCAAACAGAGATAAAGACTGACCCTATAGCCGCCATTTTGTAAATTATCAGTGGGATGTCATTTTTCAAGACCAAATATATATTTATAATTTATGTTTATATTTATGTTTAATCTTAAACTATCTTCCAGGAATAATTAACATTAACATTAACAACTCATTACATTTATTACTAATGTATAAATATGTAAATAGGGATGAAACAATAGGAAATTGGCTGAAATGGAATCTGCAAAACATTCAGCTGCTGATTTGTGAGAAGAATTATATAAAAAAGAAAGATTTATTGCCACACTGACACTGAAGTGCAGAGAAGAGGCTTGTAAATACTAAAAATCAAATCAATGCCAGATTTATCGTTGTTGTTAAGAGTGGTTATCTGAGTGACCATAGCTCTTCTGGCTGCTTGAACTAGTCTGTCCATTCTCCTCTGACCTCTGACCTCTCTCATCAACACAGAGCTGCTGCTCACTGGATGGTTTTGTTTTTGGCTCCATTCTGAGTAAAATCTTTAGAAAATCCAGGATCCAGGAGATCAGCAGCTTCAGAAACACTCAAACCAGCCACAGTCAAAGTCACTGAGATCACATTTTTCCCTCATTCTGATGTCTGATGTGAACATTAACTGAAGCTGTGTCTGCAGGATTTTATACATTGCCTTGCTGCCACGTGACTGGCTGATTCTATAATTGCATGAATAAACAGGTGTACAGGTGTTCCTAATGAAGTGCTTGCTGAGTGTATCCTGAGGAGGGGTTGGCTGGGATGCCTCCGAAGCAACAAACACTGAAAGACATAAGTTGGACTAGACATACATTGTATGACTGTGACAAACTGCCAGCGTGACCTGACCTGCAGTAAAGTCACTGAGCCCCAAGGCCAGGAGACACTGGAAAACACACATGGCTGCATTTTGTCCGAAACCTTCCACCACTTCCTTCCTTCCTGATGCCAGGGCTTTATTCACGAATCTACTCGCCTGCCAGCTTTTTAAACTTTCATATAACTACACTGATAGAAATGCTTGCACAATAAAATGACCCAACATACTGTACATCCCAACCGTCGCAAACTCTAAACAACTTATCGCCTCATTGTGACCAACATTAATTTAATCGGATCAATGAGTGCGACACCTACTCTGTTTGTTTTCCTTTTTCTGCTTTTCCTCACGAACCTGCAGGCTAAACTGAACTGCAGCAGTTTACTTGTTTGTCCCTGTTTAGAGTAAAACTAGCTGAAACCATCTGGAGCTGATTAGCTTCAGATACACCCCTCGCAGAAGGCAGAGCTGCCTAACATGCTGTCTGTGGCCTGCATTCGAACAATCGATAATCCTGTCAGGACAAATTACTATCAGCTTACTTCATATGTAATATGAGCACCAATCCTAATGTGCATTATCAGTGCTTTGCAGATTTTCCCCACTGAATATGAACTCTCACATTATTTTATGAAATTTCGGTATCTTTTTTTTTTAATTTGTCAAATAAAAGTTACCAGAACAGAAAGTCTTCACTGTGTTTTACATTACTTTAAGTAAATGGCTTTCTCAGGACATCCTTGAGGAACAACGCTACTTTGAATCATTTTTTATTATGTAGCAACCAGCTGCTAGGTAGAAAACTAGTTTTTTGCTCTTCAAAAGAAGTTCCTAAAAGTTGGCAAATAATTGTGTGTCTGAGTTTGTAGTGCTCATAAATCTGTTCACACAGTCACACTGCAGGGACTCGATGTTCTTCTGGGGACAAAAAGAAAGTTCCCATAATGTCAATCATGAAGACTTTGTTTAAAGTTGGGATACGTTCAAGGTTTAAGGTTTAAGTTAATGTTAAGGTTAGAATTAGGCAAGCAGTGATTAGGGTTAGGGTAACTTTCCAGGAAATGAATGTAAGTCAATGTAAGTCATGCAATGTTCACTGAAGTGATGGAAACATAGCTGTGTGTGCGTGTGTGTGTGTGTGTGTGTGTGTGTGTGTGTGTGTTTGTGCATGTGAGTGTGTGGGATGGGGGATGGGGGATGGGGGTCCAAACCAGACCACATAAGTCATCACACTGCAAAAAATACTAACTTCGATAAAGTAGTTCAACACAGAAAAACTATAGAAGAAAATCTCCCAAAGTCTGAAACAAGGTAAGAGCAGGCAGATCACTCCCCTCGTGGGCTGCAGTGTTTAACAAAAACCTAGCACTCATCTCCAGAACAATATGAAATTGTGATGAAAATGAGTGAAACTGTGTCATGCATCATACATTTGCTGAGTTTCCAAAAAGTTAAAAGGTAAATAGACTAACTTTTAAAGATGGATATTTTTTTCAGTGTAGCAGGACAAAAAGTTCTTTTCTTTTTTTTTACAGTACATCAGGGCTACATAATGTAAACACAAAATACAAGAAACATATTTCACAGCACACAATAGACATATAACTGCAAAACAAGTAAATGTGCGTTTTAGGAGACAGAGACATGGGAGGAAGAGTGTGTGACTTGTGACTGTCATGTAGCACCATTTAAAACACATTAAAAGTGTCTGAAATGTACTCACCAGAAAAAGAGGGTGGTGGTTATGGTCAGTCTCATTCCTAGTGTTCATGGTCCATGTTGTAAAATCTCTGAGGACTGAGACTCACCCTCACCCGCAGCCCCACTTTTCTTCTCTCCCATGCACCTTTTTTTTCTCCGTCTTCCCTCCAGATGTGACTCATCCTGTTCACCAGCGCTCTGACATTTAGCCAGAAACTGTATTAGCTCGCCCCACTTCACAGAATAATAGCAGTGACACTGAGAGATTAATTTCTGCTGTGAAAACAGATTTGCTCCTTGTTTGTGACTTGCAACAAAAAAGAATCTATGATGGTCATCACTAAAAATTACACCGATGCTGCCCTATTTCAACCATAACAGCGGGCTGACATCTACTTAAAGCGCCTATTTATTATGTTAATACGAGGTAAATTACTATTAAGAACACATCCTGTGGCAAATAACTGATCAAAAACATTTTTGGCAACCAAAGCACACGTTACCACAAAAACGACATTTCCCATAATGCCAACGGTGTCACTCTTGCTGCAAAGGACAACTAAAGTTTATCCCTAGTTCAAGTTTGGTTCGTCACATTTCTCGGATTAAGTTATATTAGTTTGGTCTTTGTGAATATTTCTGATATTGATCCTGTAATTCATTAATTATTTGCTGATAATTAATAATGATTGAATTTTTCAAAACATTTATCTAATCAATTATTTGTTACACGTAAAGCTTGACTTGAGTAACATGGTATTTTGTTTGAAATGTGTTTTATATTTGAAAAAAAAGTTTATTATCATATTATATCACAGTTATCTAATCATGTTTACATATAAGCTAGATACCCATGTAGTCAAAGGGTTCTTCACCTTGTTCTTCATATTGTTATGATTGCATAATGTTTTTTTTCCCTTTGAGTCTGTATATGAATAAGTTATATGCCTCAATAAATTACTTTTTATACTTCATATGTTCTGTCCTTATAATATACATGTAAATGTGCAATATACAATAATTCATTAACATTTATCATGGTTATTAAGCTTTTTCCATCAAGATAGAAACATTTAATCCAACGAAACTGTATTTATTTTGAATTTACAAACATTTTGTTATTCCGGTATTAATAACACAATATATTTGTCATGTTACAAAAGTAATGATTGAAGAATTAATGAATATTTATGTTTGTGTTATGCATTCTTGTATTGCTTTTATATGTGAAGATAGTACAGGGTAAGGTCATGGTTGGCCATTTAATTTTTTGCAACTCCACGGAAAAAAAACGAAAAACAAATCGGTAAGCACTTGTTTCCAGCAGCATGTCTTCATGCAGTTCAGATTAACTATTTTCTCTAACTGTGGCCGGTTACTCTGTCACTCTGTGCTCCAGAAGCAGCTTTTAACCTCCACCCGGCATGGACGACAGCCATTTAAAACTGCTGGTGAAGCTCACTCAGGACGGACAGTTGAGCTCTCTGGAGGAACAGATAACGTCATGCGGCTCGGCGGCGGCTCAGACCGTCAGCGGCAAACACTTCGGCCGGTCAGGAGACACCTTGCTGCACTACGCTGCCAGACATGGACACCTGGACATTGTGGAGTATCTAATCAAGTGTGTAGGCATGGATGTGGAAGTGTACAACAACGACTACAAGAGGCCGCTGCATGAAGCTGCATCCATGGGTCACCAGGCTTGTGTTAGCTACCTGCTCCGGGAAGGAGCTTCGGTGGACAGCCTGAAGAAGGCTGACTGGTGAGGGTGATTTTAACTTATTATCTGCGTAATTAAAACAAAAATTAAGTCATGGCGCCCTCTTTTGGATTCAAAAACGAATTGTCAAAGCTTGTATTTCAGTTCCCTTCGATAGCTCAGTTGGTAGAGCGGAGGACTGTAGTGGCTGTGCAGCTGAAATCCTTAGGTCGCTGGTTCGAATCCGGCTCGAAGGAGACAATTTTGATCTGTCACAGTTTATTTTACGAAACTTTCACGGAATTATTTTTCAATAGGTAAAACATACAAACGAAACAACCATAAAGAAACAAAGTAAAACAGCTTAAATCGGCTTATCCCTGTAAGCCAAGTTTGTAGTTCTCGTGTTGTAGTTACATTGGAGTCGCAAAACGAAGCGCCTAAATCCGAAGTATCCAGTATAACCACTTGTGACTGTTCCCTGGTCCAAGGTGATTTAAGTGCAATGCCTCATCTCAAATTACCTTAAAATAGATATTAAATAGAATAAAAAAAACTTACATATATCTTAATATATTATTGTTTGGGTACATTATGGTATTGTTAGGATTGATACTGTTTTAAAGGCAAAGGCTGATCACAACAAATGCTGATTTGATTTAGATTTTTTCTGTTTACTGCACTTTGTATTAAGTTGATTGATGAATTG
Organism: Seriola dumerili; assembly: GCF_002260705.1. NCBI lineage: Eukaryota > Metazoa > Chordata > Actinopteri > Carangiformes > Carangidae > Seriola > Seriola dumerili. Next base: position 17,947,279 of record NW_019174393.1, read on the forward strand.
AAACTATTCATGACATTATTATTTTCTAAAGCACCCTAAAACGTTTGCACAGTACTGTATAAATTTCATAAACCATATTTTTCCAAATATATCTTTCAATAAATACTACTACATGTATTTGCTTGTACACTTGTAATGTAACTGCCACCCTTCAGGAGATGCTTCTAGGAGGTGACAGTGTTTTCTCTTGTCTCTCTCAGGACTCCTCTGATGATGGCCTGCACTCGGAGGAACCTTGACGTGATCCAGGAGCTGCTGTGTCACGGCGCCGACCCCACGCTGAGAAACAAGGATGGCTGGAACTCGTTCCACATCGCCTGCAGGGAGGGTGATCCCCTGGTTGTACAGCACCTGCTTCTTGTTACGCAAGATGTCTGGAGGACAGAGAGCAAGACGCGCAGGACGCCGCTGCACACTGCAGGTGAAGCATCCCTGGTTCCATCATATGGTGTGGATATGTGGTTCATCTCCCAAGATCCAATTAGATCTCAGATTTTGAGAGTCCTGATGCGGTGGTTAAATTTTTAAGATTGTGTGATTAGAAGTGTCAGACTATAACTCCAGTTCTCTCTGTTGATCATCCAGCGATGCATGGCTGTGAGGAGGTCGTTAGGATCTTACTGGAGAGGTAGGTAGAAATTTTATATGTGGAATACGTCCCCAAAAACAAATCATATCCAAAGTCAAATTTGAATCAGCTACATCTAGATACATAACATTACATCTGTAACTTGTGTATATGATTTGAAGGCTAAGAACGCCCTAAAATAATAGGAAAGGAATAATAATAATCAGTTGTGACCTAGAGGTCGCCGGTTCGATCCCTGGACTGGCAGGATAAATCTGGGTGGGGAAAGCGAAAGGGCAGCCTTTACTCTTCTCTCATACCCAAAAGCAGAGGTGCCCTTGAGCAAGGTCCTTAACCCCTGACTGCTCCAGTGGAGCTGCTCACATTTGCAGCTTAAAGCTAATTCTGACTGGCCTTCTTCCAGATGTGGCCACACCCCAGACAGCACAGACAGCTGTGGAGTGACTCCTTTGATGGATGCTGTCAGGAATGGACACATCTCTGTGGCAAGGCTGCTTTTAGAAAACCACAAGGTAGAGTACATCATAGAGCACATCACATGGAGTGCATCTCAAATCACTAATGTTTCTGCACCGTTGTAAAGATTCAGATATCTATGTCCTGTCTCGACCTATGTGCCCTGTAGGCGTCTCCGACAGCGGCTGACAAAGTCGGGGCTCAGCTGGTGCACCAGGTCGCTGTCACTGGCCAGGAGGAGGCCCTGCGGTTCCTGGTGCAGGACCTGAGTATAGATGTGAACCAGAGAGCCACTGACATCCAGCTCACTGCCCTGCATTACGCTGCTAAGGTTAGTTAAAAATACAAGTATATATAATGCTCATATCAGCTGTAACGCCTGAACCCCATGTGTTGAGAGTGTGTGAAGACTAGTTAGTGGGTGAGCAGAGAGGTTGAAAGAGTTGGCTAAAAGTGAGAGATAAATGTTTGAAATGGATGGCTAAAAGTAAGGGATACTTAATAGATAGTAAGTTTAAATAGTTAGCTAAACATAATGGATAAATGGTAAAAAATCTAAAAGTAATGGATAAATGGTTGAAATGAATAGTAAAGTTGATGAAGGGTTACTTCAGTTCAAATGACAGTGCTGTGATGTTACAACAAATAAGTTTGGGCACCACCAGGTTAGATCACTCGTTTTTTATAAGGTTCTTCTTTTTCAATTCCCATACATCCTCATAGGTTAATTATTTCTCTCAGATCAAATGAGGCAGTTGCTCATTAAAACTGTATCACATCCTAAACTGATGGTATAATAAACTATTATAGGTAATGCTTGCAACTGCTAGTATGGTTTGTATTGGCTTATTTTTCTGCACAAAGACTAATTATGTCGTCTGATGGTATGTTGTGACACATTTTATATTTATTTTAAAAAAATATACGATTTTGATATTGCACTTGGCCATGTTGCGATTTCGACAATGTTTCGATTAATTGTGCAGCCCTTGTTGTAGAGTCCTCTTTCAGGATGGATGGATATGCCACACTTATACAGTATATATCGAGTAGACAAAAGTAGCTGTAGTAGAATATGAAGCCTATTCTCACACCTACTATCACACCTGTTAAATTACAGAATGCAAATAAACTCTCCTTCCTCATTTTCAGGAGGGCCACACGTCCATTATAAAAACGCTGCTGGAGTTGGGAGCAGATCTTCATGTTCGGGACAAAAAGGGAAGAACTGGTAAGCAATGGAATGTGCCTTGCGCTTCAGCTACACTGGTGAAGTTGTGAAATAGTTTTGTTTTTAACTAACTGAAAGCCCCTGAAAAGTTGGTTCCAAATCAAATTCAAAGTATTTCTCTATAAGCATGGCTAAATAAGGAACAGTAAAGGTTAAAGTTTGGGGGAAAAAAAACACCCAACTGCTAAATGTTTTCTGTGATGTGTTACTTCTCTCAAACACGTTTCAAATCTTTGCAAGTTCATTTTCATATGTGGGGCCGGGGTAAAGATTAGCTATTGCAACGGTGAGAGCAAATAGATATCCACATAAAGTAAAATGATTATTAGTGCAGAATATTATTATTATTGTACAATCACTGGGGTGTTTACCACCTTCTTACTCTTCTCTTCTCCTCTCTTCTCAGCTCTTCATATGGCTTGCATCGGGCAGCATGCCGGAGCAGCCAGGATGCTTCTGCAGCTCGGACTCAAAGATTCAGAGGACGCATCCGGCACAACAGCACGACAGCTCGCCAGGAAACCAGATGTCATACGAGTGTTTGAATTTGGCTTTCCAGACACATCATAAACAATACTATAATGATACACAATACACATATGTGCAATTGGATCAATTAATTTAAGTGAAGAAAACAACCTGAAATATTTAATGTGATTAAGGTCAACTAGTTAAGGTTGTATGGGATACATTAAATCTTTACCAGTATTGTGTTTTGCAGTGTATTCTTACGTGATAGGACTGGGGAATTACTATTAGTCACATGACTTGAATTAAAAGAGCTACATGGAAATTTCTGCTATAGCTACGTAGCCAACGTTAGAATTAACAGCTGTTTACTCACCAGTCTTGAAGAAATGTTGCAAGTTCACCATCAAACTTGCCAAGATTTGTCCTGAGTGGTGGATCACTTATTTTCTTCTACTGAAATTAGCATGCTAACTAGCTGTGTTTTCATTACCCACTGTGGCTTCCAGTCTGCCTTGAAGAAGTAGCACTGCTCAGATGGTGTATTATAACCTCTTGTCTTGTAAATGCAATGACTAAACCTCTTGGCAAGCGACCATCATGATCACCATCATCGTGATGGTCAGCAGCAGAGAAAACTAGAAAAAAAACATATAGTCCCTTTAAAGTCTTGCTTTAGTCTGTTACATTGACTTCGGTGCTGGTGACTTGAGTTCCAAAAATAACTTAAAAAGGCCATGATGGTGTTTTTACCAGAAGGCCAACCACGCTGCTTCATGATATGTGTGGAAAACGCTATGCGGTAAAGTTTAAGCATGACTGGACGCACTTAAGATAAGCGCGCCTGTGTGGGATTCTGTCTGATTATATTTTGATATCATCATAAACCCTCTAGCTTGCCGTGACGCCTGATACTGAACAAAACCTAAGCTTTAAACATCACTTACCACATCTGATGCTTACAGTCTTCTTGGCTGGCTGGTGTGTATTACTGCACATGATAACACTGTGTATGCATGTAAATGTGTATGGAATTAATGTATTGAATGAACATAAAAAAAAAATGTTACAATGAAACTTTTTACAGAGATTTTCTTAATTTTAGGGTTTTTTTTGTCTTATATATTAATGAGTTTTGGCTCCTGAAAATAAGATGTTCGCTTGTTTTTAAATGTCTGTACCACAATTATCATTAGTTTGTTGATTTGATTACCAATCCTATACAGACTGACCTGGGACTTGAGTAAATAATATAGAGGCTGTCATTTGATTTACTAAACAGGTGTGTCCATGCCAGCAACGCAAACAGTGAAGTGAGACTACATTGGTATACATCATTACCTTTCTCTTGTTGGTGGAAATCTTGATATGAGATGATAATGAGTTGCCAAAATAGGTATTTTAAAATAAGTAAAACTTATAAAAATAGTAAAAATATCATAATATCAAATAGCCTCTATTATTGCTTGTGATTAAGAAAAAGAAAGAAACCCTATAACCATTTAAGCTTTATTTTAAGCAAGTGTGAACTATAGGTAGTGTGAGAGCTAAAGAAAATGTTTTAATTTCTAATTGTTGTAACATGTCAGTTAACATTGCATGGTCTCTTGCAGTTATGCAAAAGGAAAGCCATAGTAAAATTACTAGATTAAGTATTGTAATTCATGTACAATCGGACACTTTGCACCGCCTCTCCCAAGTGATTGACAGCTGAGAAGCCCCGCCCCCCGAGGCGCCTGACGCTGAACCGCAGCCCCTTCTCATTTCCACTCCCGCAGGTCTCCATTTTCTTTCCCGATATTCAGGAGCAGAGGAGAAAAGATTTGGAAAAATGAATGAAGAATACGACGTTATCGTTCTGGGCACCGGACTCACGGTGAGAAAGAATCAAACGTTGCGGCCCTCAGCGTTGAAGTGATTTGCAACCTGTTACCAACGCAGTTAGCACTTGACAGTTTGGCTCTGAGCTAACTGGGCCTAATCAGCAGGACTAGCGCTAAGTAGCTAGCTTAGCCGCTAACTCAGAGTGAGCGTTACTTAATGGAAACTGAGCAAAGTAGCGGACGCTAACTGTTAGCATTGTGCTATCTGCAACTGCTATCAATGCCGGAGAAGATTTGCGATACCGACTGTAGACTAACTTAGATTAATAAAAAGTTAAGCTCTCTATCTGTTGCTTTGCTTAGTGAGTACTATATCGACTCTGGATGTAGTAAACCCAGTTACTCAACCGGTTACTTGGAAGTTGAGCGCCAAATCGAGCAGCTTTCCTCTGTCAAGATAAGATTATAACGCGGATGATTAGTCCGCTAACGTTAGCCGACCCAAATTAAGCTAACTAATGAGCCTGCAAACGAACATATAACGACGTGTCACGGCTTCATCGATTAATCTTTCGTACACGGTGCCTGTTAACGTGGGTTGTTCACTGAATTTTAGTCTATATGTATTTTCAGCAAAGGTAACCACTTTTCTGACAAAAGTTTTAAGTTAAAGCAGCTACCTAACTAACCGAAGCTGTCTTAAGTTTACATGCGAGCGCTCAACAGGCTGACGAGTTCGTTCTCAAGCGTAATCAAGCTAACTGTCGCAAAGTTTACGTAGCCTCTGCACTTAAATTACCTAAACTACAAGGTATGTGGGGGAAAGGACGGACTGATTGCTTTCCCTAAGAGCTGAAATACTGTGGACCATGCAACTGGTAGTCAGAAACTTTAGTAATGGATTATTAACCTGCAACTTGAAGTCGAACTACTTCGCGACGTTTGAACTTGCACGCCGAAAAGTCAAGCATAGCTGATGCAGTATAATGTGAGGTGGCAGTGTTTGAGCTATTTATGTGAATGTAAGGTTTGTTTACCCGGAAATTAACTTTGTCAGCATTAACCATGCCTTAGCCTCACGGACAAAATCATACTTCCTGACTGTCAACTCTACATGGCTGAAGCATGTCCTGGAAATCCCGTGATGACTTTACTGCAGTACATAGGCCAGCTTCCTGTCCACTCTGAGGGGCTAAATTCTTTGCAGTTTCTGAACTGTTCTTAGTCCAGAGAACCTCAGTAAACGCTTTTAATGCAAATATTGTCTGCAGCTCAAGCCAGCCTTGTTTGGTTTATGTAAAGTATTATGTTTTAATGGCAGCAAACATTGTTACAAAGTTTTTTGTTCCAGCTCAGAAGCAGGGCCAAAGCTGCTAAGGAGAAAGGGGGTTGGTTAAATTTTGGTGGGCAGTGTGTTGATTTAGCTCACATTTGGGTGTGGTTCCACCAAGACTGAGGAACCGAAAGTACTCTGGACGTACGCTGGAAGCAAGCGAGAGCTAGACTGACTGGCAGCCAGTCTGAAAAGCCCTGCAGATGGAGGCTGAGGCGTTACAGTGAAGCTTCACGTAGTTTTACTTCCCTTATGCAAATCAGTGACTTCACTTCTGTAAGTCTTAAAGCTTCCTCTTCTATGCTTCACAACAGCACTAGCACTGCAATGTTTAGTAACTTAACAGATCACACATAACACCGATAGGCCTATAATTAAAACTCCAAACATTGCTGTTCCAGCTCACTATGTGTACGTGATTTTACTCATGTTAGAACATGCCATGAGGCAGTATCCACTCATTTTGTTTCTTCAAGTGCTTAATAGGAAAGAAAACTTTAATTATGCAGTGCTGCATTTCAGGGGGAACAGACTTAGTGTAGATAAAGATTAGTTACGTCTTACAAATATATGATTCTACATAGACGCTAATCCCTACTATTTATACAGTGTACTAGTTTTATATTCTTAAATGGAAAATTATCTGCCACTAATGACAACTTTTTATGTCATTTTAAAATTGTCAAATTCATGAATCCTACTACTGTACCTTAGAGTGGAGACTATTAGTCCAGCTTTTGTTTGTAAAGCTTCAAGAAGCGAATACGGCAGCGTTTGAGAGGTTGTAGCGTGATGAACATACAGAGACTGCTGTGACAGTTTAACATCAATCTCTACAACAACAAAATGTAGTAGTGGTGTGGGAAAAATTAGTGAAGGAAAAATCTTTTACTTTCACCAGGAAAATTTAAGATTTCTCCATTGAGAACTTCATGTTTCTGGAAATATATCAGTACTTATGTAATAGAGCTGAATCAATTACGCTGTTAATTGATGAGCTGATCTCCAGAAAAATAATTGACAACCATTTTGATAATTGATTAGTCCTGAAATAATTTTTCAAGCAAAAATGTCCGTTCCAGTTCTTTAGTTCCAACTTATTAAACAGGAAAATGTGTCGCTTTTGAGTATCTTTGGGTTTTGGAGCTCTGGTCAGACAAAACAAGACTTATGAACATGTCATGTCGGGCTTTAGGAATTTCTTTTTCCCACCACGATTTTTTCACATTTAATACATCAAATGATTTATCAAGAACATAATAGACTGATTACTTCATCCTGAAAATAATTATTAGTTACAGCCCTAGAGTTAAATATACTGAAGTAGAATTGCTAATAGTTTTCACAGTAATAGATTACAGCTGCTGGCTTTGTGTCTGTAAAAAGGAGGAAATGATGATGAAGGAAATAGATACAATTCTTTCCTTTGCTCACAATATAATGAATAAGAAATGGCAGCATGTTTAGAAGTTTCAGTCACAAAAAACTTACAAAACATGAAGATTTGTATTATTACCTTTATGTCAATCTAATACAGCTATAACCCACATTACAGTCATAAAAATCAATTCCCCTGAGGCCAGGATATTCCTCTTCATTTTGTAAACTTAGTACAGGTTTTCATGTAAATCTTTTATCTGCTGTTTAACTAACAGATGATTGTAATAATTTAAAAGGTGCAACACAGTAAACTACAGTTTAGTTTTATACTGTACAGTATAATTTATAACAAAAGAACATCAGAAAATGAAAATATTTAATCGAAGCATTGCAAGTTCAAAACTGTACTAAGGCACAGTAATTGAGTGAATGTATTTGGTTAGCAATTAGCAGTTATTTTCATTATTGATTTTGAAAATGTTTGATCTATGAATTAGATATTAGATTAATATCGTCACATTAGAGAATCTGGAAACAGACTATTGCATTGATGACTGATTGATTCATTGATTTATCCTCTCAGCTCTGTACTTGTGTTGATTTCAAATAATTTCTTGCTCCAGTGAGTGTGGTGGATTAAAGACCAACAGATTCTTGTGACCTGAAACACTTGAAAGTGTGTTGAAGATTTTCAGTCCAGTAAAATCAAAGCTTGTATCTTCATGCTGTGTGTGTCCTGTCATGTGATTGTAATCGTTTCGAACTGCAGCGACTCATCCAGCTGTTGCTCTCTGTGTTGGACTTTGCTGCCTCTCGCCCGCTCTCAGATTTTTATGGGTCTTATGTGTTAAAAATTGAACAGAGACTTTGCCTCTGCTCCTCATTTGGCTTAATTTTCTGCCTGACTGTATGCTGGATCAGTTTGTTTTCCTCTCTGTCAGCATGGCTACTACCATCTGGCTGAGGTAGTGATGACTAGGCTGCCTCCGGCTCTGTGTCAAAGCCTGTATTTATATAAGCAACAGTCGGTTTCAGTCACATGTCAAACGCAAGGAGTGACAGTGACACATCAGAACAGTTCGGTCTTCCGCAGAGATTCATCTCTAGCCATACTGCGTGTCCTTCATGTCAGTGGTGTTGCAGTGTCATATAGTAGATGAAATGTTTACAGATAGAGGCGATCTGATTTCACTGCAGTGCGTTATTTTGGGAGAGCACCTATGTAGAAGACAGCTCTGAGCTTTACTGGGTCACGTCCTGTGAGCTGTGTTCAGACAATATCGCCACTCGGGTTCACAGGAAAAACAGACGTCAACAGCTAAAAGACAGCTTTGAATTTGGTATTGAAGGCTGGGGACTGGAGGTGTTAAGTGTGGGGGCAGATTTGTTGAGAAAGGTTACAGATTAAGGCACCTATAGACTGTACTGTAACAATAAGTACAAGCTCAACAAGTTTCATATTACACTGCGCAAGATGGGTGAGATGAAGTCTTAGTCACAGTTTATATCAGGCAATTTCATTTTGGAGGCATCGCAGATTGTGCGGTGAACCTCTGGTGATTTGTAGTGCTTTAATGTAAATAGAAAAAGATGCAAGCAGAGACGTCATCAACTTGTATCCACCTCTTAAGAAAATGTAATAGAACCATAAAGAAGCTTCGGCCATAGCACTGAATCTCCAATGCACTGAAAGAGATGAGGAGATACATTGTAAAGCCGGTTTGTGGAAGGGATAAGATGACAATATGACTTTTTTTTGCAAAGTGAATTTTGGGTAACTATGTTTTCAGTGTTCTGGATCCTTTCGCGCCATAATCTGATTAGTTGGTTTGGAAGTGTCAGCCATAGCACGAGTACCATCGTGAGAAATTTCTGACATTTTCAGTTTTGTTGTGGTCACTGAACCTCGAAACTGGCTGTTGGTCTCATAGCACAGTCTACAGCCACCATGTGGTTTCACCATGTTTTTCTTACAATTCTCAACGTAAATGTGGAACAGACCAAAAAAATCGCAGCGTTAATGGCTCTTAAGGTTAAAGCATTGAGGTCCAAACCAATCTCTCTAACGGGTGTCACTTCACTTTTCTCCTCTGTGTGGATGTAGTGTGAAGACTACACATGCTATAAAGATGCATGATGTGTGGTTTAAGTTAAAGAGAGGGCTGTACTGTGTCTGGAAATGTAATGAATACATAAATTGAGAAACACAAGGTTTTTGTGGTAAACAATATTTCCGCTTGGTTGTCACAGCTTTTAACATTATAGTTTTAGCCTCTTAGCTTTAGCATTTCTGTTACTTTACTGATACTCTGTGGTCAGCTCTTTTTTCCGTGTCCAATTTCTCATTTTCTACCGTTAATGTCAATCAGTTTGTGGAAATGATTGATTGATTTAATGAAGTTTTGGTGAAAATGAAAAGTGTACCTTTGAGGATTAAATTGTTTGTAGCGAGACAGCTGCTCTTCGAGCTGACAGTCAGCAGTGAGCCTTCAGGGCTGACACTGAGCCTTCATTCACCATAATGAAATAGGTGCAGAGTGGAAACACACAAATGGTAGGAACCCTGTCACTTCCTGTTAGAACAGACCACAGTCTGTACACTGAGGGAGTGTAGGCGACATCAACCTGTGAATGTTTATTTTGTCATGTGAGAAACAAGTTATACCACATACTGTCAGAGAGTGTTAGCTGTCATTTGGTAGTAAAAGTTTTAAAGTCCACACAGTCATATGATACACACTGTGTTTTCCTGCATCTACAAACTCGCTGCTGTAATCGGATTAAGGCCTTTGGCTGTTGGGAATTCCAGACTCCGGCAAACATGCACATTTTCCCTCATCATTACCAAGCTTTAGAAACTTAAACTTCACTATGAAAGCTGTGGTCATCCTCACAGTTCACAAAAACATGGCAGACATTATGTTGACATGAGGTGTGCCAGAACTCAATTCATAGATCTGCCCGTGTCTTCTTATATTGTTGGTTCTGTTAATGTCTGAGGAGGCGATCACACCTAAGTTTTCAGTTAAAACAACTGAATAACTTGCAGGATTTGTAGTTGTACATTAACTTATATGAGAACATATGTTACTGTCAAGGATAAAATTACCGCAAAATGGCTTAATCACATACAATATGTCCATGTAGTGTTGGGGTGGTGCTAATCCAATGTTAAACTATTAATCAAAACCTACAATGTAGCTGTCTATAGTAGATAATCCCTTGTGCTGAGTATAAATCCAGTTTCTGTGTGGCTCTGGTGGCCAAGAACAGATAACCATGTCTGGTTTTGGTTAATCCAGTGAATGAAATGCTTGACAAAGCAGGGAGCTAAACATCAGAGATACTTATTTTTGTCTTTATTGGACAGTTCAAAGTACAGAAAAGAATGGACACAAGGGGAGAGACTAAGTGTATGACACAACAAAGGTCCCCCATTGGAAGGCATGCTAAGGTTACATGGTATGTGTCTTGACGTCATCTATCAGGATACCCCATTGAAGTCCACTTATTGATTTGCAACATGGTTTTACAGAGGGGTCTCCGAGGTCCGTGGTTAGGTGGGGGGGGGGGGGGGTTCATTATCCCAAATAGGAAACATGCTTGTTCGACTGCAGAATTAGCTGTTGCCTCCGGTGATCTGGTCATAGCTCTTGCTGGAGTTTATAAAGGAGTCAGTAGTTTTACACTGAAACTGCCGACATGAAGGCCAGTTTTAAGGTAAGACAGCTCACACTGATACGGTGTGTTAAAGGCTGTTTAAAGGGATCAGATGAGATTTGCATAAAATGGAAATTTGTCTTTGACAACCTGACAACACAGTAGAAACACAAAAATACATAAAATACACAACATACAGGGGGCATGCGGTTAAGACAAAAGGTATGTAATTTTACAGGTTTACAGCGATCTGCTTTATTTCCAAACACTGAAAATGTCTACATCAAGCTAATATGACACTGTTAATATGTTTTCTATCCCAACGCTGCACGCTCGTTCTCGGTAGTTTGTAAAGAGGAAAGTAGACAATAAACCCTGAGATGATGCTTACTTCAACTCTCAGCTGGGTCGGGATAACAGGAAAAAAAATGCTGTTATGAAATCACAATTTTGTATTTTTGGCTTAATGTAGTAAATGACAATAGAAAAAATATAATAAATACAATAAAAAAAAAAATTACAGAGCCACTGATCAGGTAATTATAAATAGTGGTATAATTTCTCTATGATGGCAGGGATGAGTTGCTGACCAAAACAGTATTGTGTGGCATTCTGACTGTCTGCAGAGGACTTTGCACAACAGTAGTTGTTCCAGTGATCTGTTCCAACTGGACCGGCCCACTGAGGCCAAAACTTTTCAACCATACAGATCAGAGGATTAAAAGCCACAGCCATGCCAGACAGAGTTCACATTTGTCCATTTATTTCAAAGTGGTGGATGATGTGACGACTGGAAAGAGTTTAGTTAGTTTAATCACAGCAACAAAACACAGAATGTTGAGAGAATCTGCCCCATGTTTGATAAAATCAAAGATGACTGGCATGTATGTTGATACAAGCGGGGTGCAGAGTAGGTAGAGACTGGGAAATAGGAGTTTCCCAGTATAGTTCATCTTGGTCTTATTCCCCTTTTTGTTTTCTCCCAACAGGAATGCATTTTATCAGGCATCATGTCAGTGAAGGGGAAGAAGGTTCTGCACATGGACCGCAACTCCTACTATGGAGCCGAGAGCGCATCCATCACACCGCTGGAAGATGTGAGTCGAATTTGTGACACTGGAATTAAAACCATACGAAGAAGCTGCAGACTGTGGCATTGTGATGAATAAACGTCGGCATATTTACTTTGTGGGTTAGGCTGAAGTGTCTTTTTTAACTCGGTGGATTATACTTGATCAACCTTGTTCTGAAAGACCATACATTCACTGGTGCCTGCAGCTTAGTGTGACATTTTTGTGAAATACTATTTCCTGAAAATTTACTGAAGTGAGCCCAACTCTAATAGTTACCTGGCTTTATGTCTCTCTACAGCTCTACAAGCGCTTCAACCTTCCTGGCAGCCCTCCTGAGTCGATGGGAAAGGGCCGGGATTGGAACGTGGACCTCATCCCTAAATTCCTTATGGCCAATGGTATACTTAGATCACTGTGTACCGTCTGCATATCACATGCAGCTTTAGCTTGTGACCTCTTTAGCAGAACAGGGCATGCAAAGTGTGAACCAAATAACTGCAGTTGGATCTTTGTTTCCACACAGGGCTGTGAGTTTTAGCTTAGTTATTACTGAATGTTGACTCCTGTTACTTCCTTACTTTCTGGAAAAGGAGTGTCATAGTTAAAACAAGGTTTAACATTTAAAATGTATTCAAGTATCAGCAGGAATCACAGTTAACACTTAACTGCAGCTAGAAAAGATCAGTAACATGGTAAAAATTATAAGGATGTTGATGTTTGATGAATATTTTCATGAATGAAGTAACGTTTTGTGTTTTTGCGCAAGTAACAGTGATGTTTGCATCTCCTCCTCTCAGGTCAGCTGGTCCGCATGCTGCTGATTACACAGGTGACTCGCTACCTGGATTTCAAAGTGATTGAAGGCAGTTACGTGTACAAGGCCGGCAAAATCTATAAAGTCCCCTCTACTGAGACTGAGGCTCTGGCATCCAGTAAGTTATTAGAAAATGTGGTGAAAAATGACTGAACAGGGATTAGGAAAAAAATATGTGGAAACAATCACAATGTTTTTGATTTATTTTCTGAATTTCAGTCTTTTGACGGATCCACTGGTTTTATGAGTTTTTCAGTAATGTTGTTTGGCTCTAGGCCTTCACACACTCAAAAGTTGTTTGCATGTAGAATTGATACAGTAAAGCTTGCTTTTCTCTCACTCCGTTGCCTTTGACATGGGTCCACTCAAAGTCTAAACTCTCGGTCTCCTAAAGGTCTGATGGGCTTGTTTGAGAAACGGCGCTTCAGAAAGTTTCTGATCTTCATCGCCAACTTCGACGAGAATGACCCCAAAACCATGGAAGGCGTGGACCCCAACAAGACGACGATGAGGGCCATTTTCCAGAAGTTCAGCCTTGGCCAGGAAGTCATAGACTTCACTGGCCACTCCCTCGCCCTCTACCGCACAGACGAGTCAGTGGCTTTTCTTTCATTAGTGTTATTTTTTAACTTAAAGTGCACGTTACTGTGATGCTGTCTCCCCCAGCCTCGATAAATTGAGAGTTTTAAATGGTCTCCATCTCTCTTCACTCAGTTACCTGGATCAACCTTGCGTTGAAACAATAAACAGGATAAAGCTTTACAGTGAGTCTCTGGCCAGATACGGCAAGAGCCCGTACCTCTACCCTCTGTATGGCCTGGGAGAACTGCCACAAGGCTTCGCCAGGTAGGAATGACTGTGTAATATTTGTATCTGTTGTGTCAGTGCACTTTTCCCACAGGGACTTTTAACTGCCTGACGTCATGTCTCAAAGTAACATCACACATGGCTCTTTATGAGCAAAACGTTCCAGTCACTATTGATGCAAAGGAACTGAACAAGGAACTAAAAGTCTCTGTTGCAGACTCCTGTTTGCAGTTCCTCTGCATCATAACTGATTTCATATTAATAAGCAGTAACAGTAAAACATTTATGCTCAACATTAGATAGAGGCAGAACCTTCTCTCCGTACTCTACGTTAATTTCATCTGTGTTTGTGCACATTTTCTGAAAGCTTAGGGAGACAGACGAAATGGTACCGCTGGAAATCGTAGGGCAGTGTAGCCAGTAGTTCAAGTGAGACGTGATCATAGGACATGAAGATTTTTTTTTTTTTTAAAAATAGCGGAACTTTTTGAGGCAAGGTTACAACACTGCCTTCACTGTTGTAATGTTTGTTTTTGTTGTAGAATGTATTAATGTTCACCTCAAGACGGGTCTATACCTGGAGATTGAGCATTGTGAACTGAAGTGCTTCTTAATTGTTGTCATTCATTCAGTCATTTTATTTTGCGATACCTCACATCACCACATATTTCACACAAAACATACACAAACTCGTCATGCTTTCGTCACTGAAAGAAAAGTACTGTAGAACCCCATCATTAAGGAAGTTATTGATTCAGTATTAAACATGTTCCTGTGTGATGTTATTACTACTATTATTAATATAACACTACCATTCATTCAGCTCTTATCTTTTGATAACAGGAAGTAACATTGTGATTCCATTCCAGGCTGAGTGCAATCTACGGTGGGACGTATATGTTGAACAAGCCCATCGAGGAGATCGTGGTGGAGAACGGGAAGGTGGTTGGAGTCAAGTCTGAGGGAGAGGTGAGTGTTTTCTTCTCAACATATTGGATTCCTGTGTTAAACATCTGTCATTTGAGTGACCATCGAGACAGTATTTGACTACACTGGGGTGGTCAAAAAAACATAAGCTTTGTTTTAAAGGCATTGTACTGGTATGGAGGTGATTTTTCTGTTGTACAGCAGTCAGGGTTACTGCAAAATTGAAAAAGTAATGGGAGCATGGATGTCGTCTGCTTTTGTGGTGGCATGTCCCCTAAACGCCTCACATGCATGTTAGCCTGGCAGCTGCACACAGAGAAACCTCTAGTCCTCACTCAGGTAGTGCAGTGCAGTGTACACTATGCAGACAGGTGTGTGGATAAAAATTGGTTATTTTGAAAGAGTTCCAAAGATTTACCTCATTTAAAACCTTGTGATTTCATCTCCCTGTGCCGGTCTTAGGCCGGATTTGGGCAGCCTGCCCAGGGAGATTAAGTATGGGAAACACTGGTAAGGAGGGGTTCTCGCTACCATTAGTTGTCTCTGTGTCATGGGTCCAGTTGTGGTGACGACAAATGATCAGGCGTCAGAAATAACAAGGAGCAGGTGGTGCTATGACCTCACCACTTGGTACATCACCTCATGATTTGAATCACAGCACAGAGATGGAATTAAGTCGCACTTTGGATTTAGCAACAGCTAACAGCTTTTTAGTATCCATTAGAATTTAATAATGAATTATTATTAATCATTAATTCTTTTACTGCTCACCCACACAGATACTGCACCAATCAAATTACCATTATTACCAGTGTGAGACAGAACCACAGATTTCTTCTCTTTGCCTATTACAGTTTTGACCAAATAAGAACACAGGTCAAAATAAATCCCACAGAGACATACAGTCATCGAGCACTTTATTAGGAACACCATGCTAAGGTAGGGAAGGGCCTCAGTTCTTCAGATGTCTGAAACTTTCCTCTGAGACTCTGCTCCATATTGACATGCCTGCATCACATGATTTCTGCAGATCTGTCATTGCATTACTGCCACATGATTGGCTGATGGATGATTGCATGAATACGCAGGTGCACAGGTGTTCCTAATAAAGTGCTCAGTGAGTGTGTACTGATGAAGTTATTAAAGGAAAAAAACATCGCACAATCACATTCTTAAATCCCCTTTACCAGGAATTAAACCACTCTCTCCTCTGACCTTTGACCTCTGCCTGTGTTTACTCACCACAGATCGCCAGGTGCAAGCAGCTGATCTGTGACCCCAGTTATGTCATGGATCGCACCACCAAAGTGGGTCAAGTGATCAGAGTCATCTGCATCTTGAGTCACCCAGTCGGCAACACCGGCGACATCAACTCCTGCCAGATCATCATCCCCCAGAATCAGGTCAACAGGAAGCACGGTGAGGACACAGGGGACACAAACAGACTTCATAGTTCATCGTTTCTGTATTATCTTAAACAGAGAACATAGGAAGAAAAAAGATGATGGCCTGAACATGGCTGATTCCTCCGCAGTCAGATGAAAGCAAAAATGTTGTATTGGAGGTAGGCAGAGGGAAAGGGAAGTTTAGGATTAAGTTAAGAGCTGCACACACAAATGATAAAAATTCTTGAAAAAATAACTTAGATTTTAGAAAACAAAAATGGGGTCTGATGTGTTCTGGTGCACAAAATTATATCCAGTCCACTTATTTAAAACAGCCATAGAAATACATATAAATGTGGCAGCTGCTTAAGTGTATTATCCACTTTTGATGTTATTCTATTCATTGAGGTGGTGGTGGTAAATGTGTGAAATCCTGTGTTGGTATCTCTGGTTTTAACAGACTTTGCTCAAGTTCTACCCAGAGCTATGACAATGAATAGACTACACGGACAGCAAGCTGAGTCAAATTAAATGCACCGATCTTAACTTCTCCACAGTCAAAGCACCAGACACTAACTGTCGCTTTTCCTCTTTCCAGACATCTACGTTTGTATGATATCCTTTGCTCACAACGTGGCAGCACAGGGTAAATACATCGCCATCGTCAGCACTACAGTGGAGACAAACAACCCAGAGAAAGAGATCAAGCCGGCCCTGGACCTCCTGGAGCCCATCGAGCAGAAGTTTGTCAGCATCAGTGACCAGTATGCACCCACTGACAGTGGCACTGACAGCCAGGTACAACCACCGGGATAATATGAAATATACAGGACCTCCCTGCAGTCGTTGCATGTATTAGCCCATGACTGAAAGCTGTCAGCAGGATTCAATATTTGATACCTGCGGCTTTAGGCTACATCCACACTTCTACGTTGAAGTTTTAAAACGCATCTCTTTTGCTCCACACACTAATCCGGAGTGTTTGATGCCTAAAACAGAGGCTCAAAGCAACATGGATAACAAATTACAAGTGTCACTGACCTTGTTGTCTTAGCTAGCAGCTGTTGTTCAGTTAAATTCTGTATTTTCACGCTTTATCTACAACCATCTTTGTTTTTCTTCATTGGTAGTATTTTGTGCAACTAATCAACTGCAGAGTAGACAATCTGCTTCCTGTTTACACTAGCAGGTGCCCAGTGTACGTGAATGGCCATGTGATATGCATTTTCAGGTCTGATAGTTTGGACGGAGACCGTTTTGATTTTAAAAAACTGTTTTAAAATGAAAATGTGTTTGTGTGGACGCAGCCAAATTTTTCAGATTATTTACTGATGGATGAATCGTTCATTTATAAATTCTTTTTACAATTTCTATTTTTAATGTGTATTGAAATATTAAATTATTATACTTTTCCTGTGACATCCCTGGTCCGCCATAAAGTACGGTGTCCCTTTTGAATGTAATGATTAGAATAATGTATAAGTAATTTCAGCTATTCCAGTAACGTAGCTTTTATTACTGAATGTGAAGTTCACACTGATCTGACTTTCAGATATTTGTCTGGCCAGGGACTAGTGCTAGTGCTGCACTACTTTCAGAGTTAAATGATAATAATAAGGGTTAATGATGATGATAATAATGATGATAATAATAATAATAATAATAATAATAATAATAATAATAATAGCATAAAAATGCCCCCCACAAACATAAATAATGTCAGTGACACAGGCCAGGTGAAACGAGATTTTGATCCAGAAATTCAATCTATAAACCTGTGGAAGTCTTCTTAAAAACAGGCTACAATGTAAAGTATAAATGGGCTGAAACATTACCAAAACTAACTAATTGTAATTAACTAATTGTGGGGTTTATTGAAGTAGCTATGCAGGATTGGGTATGTAAAAATAACATTAAATATGCCCCAAAATCCCAAACACTACATTGTAACATAAACCAGATTTTATGCAGATGTATATGTGTATGATCCCTACCCTGACAGTGGTGGAAATTATATTAAGATTTTCTACATTTATTGTTGTCATCATATTGCATAAAGGTGACTCGCTTTGTAACATTTAATGTAACGGATGAATTTCCGATTGTGTGAGAACATGCCATCTTTGCACCACTGTGCTGTTTTGCTGCCATCTTGTGTGTGCCGGTGTCAGCCGGCACAGGAAACGCTGTGTGTTCTGAGGATCTGAAACAAATCACCTTGAATAATTACCGTATGTAAACTTTTTGTATTTTATCTAGATTTTCATCTCCCGTACATACGATGCCACGACTCACTTTGAGACCACCTGTGACGACATCAAGGACATCTATCGGAGGATGACTGGCTCAGACTTTGACTTTGCCGAGATGGAGCGCAGGAAGCAGGACATCTTCGGCGACGCCGCAGAGTAGAGGCGTCCGCATCACTCCTGATCATCAAAGACAACGCTGCCGACAACTGAAATCTTACAAAAAATAGAAAACCTACACAAAAATGTACACACCAATGGGCCGGCCGATTATCCCAGTAAATGGTCTGCCCATTGAGGAAATTCATGATATATAGAGAGATATGATATAGTATTGTTGGATAGGGTTCAGGGAGGGAGCTATGCTTTTTCAAATCACATTCAGATGGATGGTTATGCCTAATACACAGTAATACCCTTCTTTCAACTGCGTCATCATGTCATGATGATGCATAGTCCAAAGATGCCAAATAAAATCATAATTCATAATCAGTAGTATCTGACAGAGAGAGTGTGTGGAGGGGAAACCAATTTTTCTGTCATTGTATAAAAGGTGTTTGGAAGAAATTTAATATCTGCATATAAGTTATTTTTCTCTGCAGGTGTTTTTCCATGTCAGGATGTGAGAGAAGTAGCTTGGTTTTGTGCGTCTGAATAAAATCATGAGCAGTTGAGTGCTCCTCACAGGGTGCAGCAGACAGCTGTGTGAGGTAGCGCCTCAGCTGCCATCTTGAATTGTCAGTTTGTGAATTAAAATGGTTTAGGGGTGTGTGCGCTTGATATTTTTGTGTGTCTTTACCCCCTTTATGTTGTCTAATCTCCAGCACAGCCAGACAGTAAACTGTAAACTTAACCACAAGGTAACTATAGTCCAGCATAAACTACCTGAACCTGTTTTCAACAGTCAGTTAATATAACGCATAAGTGGAGATGTATTAGTTCTTGTATTATGCAAAATGATGGAAAACTCAAGCATTGACAGCAGATTGATGGGAAGTGTGATTTGACTGTAATTGCTTAAGAAGGACCAAATGTGTACTGCAGCAGTATTGAATTGATGAGAGCCCTGTGATATCTTGTTTTCAACAACCGTTCAAAAAACATCTTGGGCTCAAATGATTTCTGTACTGCAAAGTAAAAAAACAACTTTGTCAAAAACAAAAACTGTGTTTGATTCATTCATTCTTTCTTACAACTCTGGAGTGATGAATGACTGATAAATAAACAACAGAAGTGAAAATACATGTATAGATTTCTACAAATGATATCCTTTAGGACAGTTGCAGACTATTTTAATATTACTAACACTTATTGTAAGTCCGGTGTTTTGAAATTATTTATAACAAAGATCTTTTAACTGAGTTACTGCAGCCTCCCAACAGAAGTTAAAGGTGCACCGATATGTCTGGTAGGTGTCAGTTACACCTTTTAATAGATGTTCCTAGGCACAAAGTAAGTGGCAGCATACATAAAAATAAGTTAAAACAGATTAAATATAGTAAAAGTTTGGTCAATACTATCAATGGAGTTCTGATATATTAGATATCTTCAGTGTGACTACGTGATATTCAGTTTTAATGTGTTGGGGGACTTCAGAAATACCACGACAATATTTCCAAGTAGCATCACAGGACACCTGACACCTTTGAAACTACGAGTCCCACAATCCTCTGCTGCCGTTCCACTGGACACTTGTAACATTATATCCTATGGTTATATCTAATGTTTATGGATTTAGTCCTGTGCCTCAGCCGGTGTCTCCCAACACTAACGTGTTATGAGCGGTAAAAACATGGAGGTGACAGCTGCACGCCGCTCGTTTCTTTGTGATATCGGTGAGCAATTATAACAGGTTTACACAGCAGCTAATGTTAGCTTCCTTATGAATGTTGAGACTGTCAGAATCTTGCTCGTACTGTCACTTTTTCTGCCGCACTGTTTTTAAAATTCAGACCACAATAATGTCAACCATGACCGTCACATACAGGCTAATACGTGAGTTATGTGAGGCTAAATGACATTTTAGCTAAATAGTTACTGGACTGCTAGCAGTTAGTGCTATACATTTTTATCGAGTAGTTTCAGTAGTTATGGCTAAGTAGCTTATTAAGATATTAAGCATATCAAGTATATTAAGCAGCAGGCTTCATAAAGATGTTAACTTTAATCACTTTATTTTTTATTTTACTGTAAATAAACAAAAACTCTAGGGGGTTTATATGTGTGAGTGTGTGTGTGTTTGTGTGTGTGTGTGTGTGTGTTTACACGTGTATATGTATGTACAGTCGGGTCCACTGTATAATAATAATAATAATAATGACAAACTTTATTTGTATTGCACCTTTCAGGCAAGAAATGGAGCACAAAGTACTTTAGGACAAAGACATTACATGCACCAAGTGCTTCACATGAAAAGACACAAAATGAAAGTAAAATCACGTTAAAAACATGAATGTCAAATGAGATAGAGGGAATAATAATAAACTAATAACAGAAAAAATTAATAATAAAAATAAATGAAAAATGTATAACACAGAATGCATAAAATCAGTAAGACCTTATACTTTTAACAGCATTTAAAAGAAGAATGTATATATGTATGCATTATTATAATTTTATGTTATATTCATATATATTATTTTTTACAACCAGAAAAAAAAAGTTAAGCTAAGACAAAATATTAAGTTCATAAGTTTATGTTGTTGGTTTTTAAATAGTAAGTAATATTTATAGTTTATTTATTGTAACATTAATAGTGTTTATATAGCGATAAACCTGTGCAATTGATCGATTGACAGAATAACTGAACAAAGCTTGTGTGGTATCATTACATGTGTAACTGTACTGATTCTGTGCTGCTGTGTGTGTTAGGTTTCTGGGCAGACCGGACGGCCCTGCACGAGGCAGCGTTCCACGGCAGGGTGCTGCAGGTGAAACAGCTGATAGAGAGGGGAGCCTCAGTCAACATGGTGACCGTGGACAACATCACTCCGCTCCACGAGTCCTGCATGCAGGCTCATCCAAAGTGTGCCCAGCTGCTGCTGGAGGCTGGAGCCCAGGTGAGATAAACATCTCACACAACACGAACCACCCCCAACCTATGGAGGACCAAACCTGACTCGTGCAGATATGAATAAATAAAATGCTTAAATAAACTGGGACACCTTATCACAAGCAGTGGTGATGCAATCTAATACAGAATAAATACTATCTTTGTGCGGTTTGTGAAGCAAACTACAGGCTCAAATGTTACAATGGATTTGATACTGAAGTTGATACTTTGCCAACTGCGACATGTGCTACTAAAATCTTAACAATCATCTAAAGATGTATAGAAAAAATAAAATGAGATTTTTCTGTGGTCTCTCCAGGTGGATGTTCGGACCATCCATGGCAGCACCCCTCTCTGTAACGCCTGTGGCTCTGGCAGCCTGGAGTGTGCCAAGCTGCTGCTGGAGTATGGAGCCAAAGTGAACCCGTCCCTCACAGCTCTCACTGCCTCGCCGCTCCATGAGGCCTGCATACGAGGTAACACTACAGCAGCAGTAAGAGAGAGTTCAACCAGTCATGTCATCCTTATTCACTGTGAATGAAACTGTACACCCCCTCTCAGGTAGTGTCGACGTTGTGAGGCTGATGATAGCCAGCGGTGCTAAGCTGGAGGCGTATGATGTCCACTTTGGACCTCCACTGCACATCACATGTGCTAAAGGACACGTGAACTGTGTGAAGGAGCTGCTGATTGCAGGTCAGTATTACCAACATTTACCCATTGTCCTGTAATCTGCCTCATTTAATTCTACTTTTATAATGATAATAATAACAATTTCCTACATTTCCCACAATGCTCACAACAACTTGCAGAGAAAAGGCCTCTAAATTAGGCCTGAAGGATATGTAAAACGTCATACTGTGATTATTTTGGCAGATGTTGTAAAATGAGTCACTAGTCATTTTTGTTTTTTAATTTTTCACTGAAAAAAATATAAAAATGATGATGATGTAGTTTTTGTTGTCTTGTACCAAACAAACATCTTCCTTTACATCTGGAGAATATGATTTGTGGGCCAGGGCGTCTCTGGAGTACCACAATGGTTCATTTACGGTTTGTTAACACATGACACATTTTACCTTTATCTAAAAAATTGCAGCTCTGGCAATTTGGATATTGCACTTGGGCATATTGCAATTTTGAAATATTTTGAGTAATTGTTCAGCCGCAGTCAGAATTTCTGTCTGTACAATGACATGACACAAGAACATACAAGTAGTTGAATATACACAAGTAATGAACTAAGGAGCTAAAACAAATGTGCATCGTGTTTCAGTGATATTAGAAGGCTTTTGTCTTTAGCAGACTAAAAGCCAACATTTCTAAACTATATAGTAAATGTTTCCATGGCACAGGCTGATTATCTTTGGTTGCAGTAGAACGGGATGATTTGATTTGTTGCTTCTTCCATTTTGTTCTTTTTGAATAACTGAATATAACATTTTTCCAGTTGAGTATTGATTTGTTGAATTACTCTGTTTCTTAAATCATATGATTTAGCTGTGTGGCTGCATTGCATTCTGGTCTATTCTTCTTTTATCCTGCATTTCTTACTGTATGATAGATGAACATCAGACTGACCTTTGCTCTTTGATCTAAGAGACTAACGGCAAAACTATGACAAAGTCCATGTTTGATAGCTGCATGCTAAAGAAAAACACATCACCAAGCAAACAACATGGGCCCAGGAATGGAGGCTTATTGTCAGCTGTAATAACACTGTATGAGGGTGGATTTTAGCAAATCATTCTGATAATTTCAGCTGTAATGATTCCATAAATGTAAAAAATAAGTTCCTCTTGACTTCCTGCAGGTGCCAAAGTGAATTCAGTGAAGTTCCATGAGACAGCTCTGCACCATGCAGCTCGAGCCCACATGGTGGACATGATTGAGCTGTTGGTGGAGTTCGGAGCCAACGTGTATGCTAGTGACAACCTGGGAAGAAAACCTGTGGACTACACAACACCTGCGTCTCCCTCTCACACCTGCCTGGAGTTTTATGAAAGTAAATTCCTCAACTGTTTCTGAATCACAACCAGAGAAAACAGAAAGCTGTTAGAAGTCATTTCTTAATTTGTGATTCTGTCGGTTTTGCTTTTGAATCTGAAAACCTCTTCTTCTCGTCAGGTAATCCTCTGAGCCTGCAGCAGCTCTGTAGAATCACTGTGAGGATGACGCTTGGCACCAGAGCCTCAGAGGTCATAGGTCAGCTGAACATATCCCCCCGCATCCACAGCTACCTCCAGCACTGTGACCGTCCCCCATCACTGCAGAGGGACACATGAACGGATATATGAGAGACTGCATCATGGACAACATATCTGCTTATAATTTAAAACATATTAGGTTATCCATCATAAATTGATTAATGTAAGTCATGTCCCATACACAGATGTAATATATGTACATATATTGAATTTTCATAAATGAAATATATATACATATAAAATAAAAACATATTTGTAATAATGACATATAAAACCTATTAGAAATTGTAACAGTTTCATATATTGACATATATGTATAGCCCATACGAATATGGTTCCGGGTTCGAGTCCCGGCTCGGACGCGGGATCTTTCTGTGTGGAGTTTGCATGTTCTCCCCGTGCCTGTGTGGGTTCTCTCCGGGTACTCCCGCTTCCTCCCACAGTCCAAAGACATGCAAATGGGGACTAGGCTGATTGGATACTCTAAATTGACCATAGGTGTGGCTGTGAGAGTGAATGGTTGTCTGTCTCTGTGTGTTTGCCCTGCGATGGACTGGTGACCTGTCCAGGGTGTACCTCGCCTCTCGCCCGAAAGGATGCTGGGATAGGCTCTAGCCCCCCCACAACCCTACTAGAGGATAAGCGCTAGGAAATGAATGAATACAAATATGTATGTTTATGCATATGCTTATATAGTACATTACATATATTTAAGTTACATATGTTACATAAATATATATCCATCCGAAAGCCTGTTGATATTATATATTATTTATTATTAGTATATTATTGGATAGAAATCTTAAATTTATGAGAAATGAATACAAAAACATGATAATCATATAGATTTTTTAAATGTATGTTGTTTTAATAGATGCAACATGTCATATATGGTAAAAATTCATCTAATCGATATTTTTAATGTATGTAAATATACAAATTTTACCATGGGTTTTTCATCTATGTTATGAACTTAAATCTTCATATATCCAGAGAATGTGTACATGAAATAATGATAATAATAATAATAATATATCCCCTTATAGTTAACATATATAGCAACTTCACTCTTGATAAAGGGACATATATGTCATATATTACATTTCTGTGTGGGGTGACGGGAATTACGTCGTCATTGCATCATTACGTCTTAAATTATGTCCATGTCGTTGTATTATGATATAATGTCGTGTATTATGTAACATTATTTATATTGAAGAATAAATACTGGTGTTAAAGAAAAATACAATTCCCAGCATGCATTTTGACTCCCGGGTATGCCACTCGTCTGCTGCTGCAGCCGCATGTAAACATTACCCGGATACTGCTGTTTACAAACATCTCGCGTGTCGCTGTTTGTGAGTTAGCATCGCTAATTCCGGGTGGATAAAGAGGAGGAGGATGGAGATTGAAAATACTCAGCCATATTTCTTTGGAGACATCGGTGAGTATGAAATAAAGACAACATGGCCGAGGAGGCTGCCGCTTTCACAGAATTTGACCTAGTTTGACAGCGGGTGAGCTAACGTGCTCTACCCGGCGTGTTGTGTTTACTGTAACGCGCTGTCAACACTGTACTGTGGATAATGTAATCTGCAATTAGCCTTAGCCTCACCTATGAATGTCGCACTGATTGTACTACATTAACAGCTTTTGTAGTAGATGCTAGAAGATAGTATTACGCATATGCGGTGCTTACAATATAGAGTATGAAGAGTAATCCTGTAACTTCAATATGTTTCTGTCATCTTAAAATATGAGTTGAATGCTAACTGTGTGGTAAATACAGGCTATTTTGCTAAAAGATTAAGACTCCTTTCTTTAATTTAAGGACAATTTCTGGAAGTGACAGTTTTAGGCGTTAATATATAGCATTGTCTGTGTTAAAGTTTATACTGTTTACACATTAATTAGCCACCGAGCAACACATAAGCTAATATACAGTGGATATAAAAAGTCTACACACCCCTGTTCAAATGCCAGGTTTTCGTGATGTAAAAAAATGACAGCAAGACAAATAATTTCACAACTTTTTCCACCTTTAATGTGACCTATAACCTGCACAATGCAATTGAAAAACAAACTGAAACCTTTAAAGGGGAAAAATATAAATTAAAAAACTTAAAAGAACGTGGTTGCATAAATATGCACACCCTTAAACTAATACTTTGTTGCAGCACCTTTGGCTTTTATTACAGCACTCAATCTTTTTGGGTAGGAGCCTATCAGTGTGGCACATCTTGATGTGGCAATATTTGCCCACTCTTCTTTGCAAAACCGCTCCAAATCTGACAGATTGCGAGGGCATCACCTGTGCACAGCCCTCTTCAGATCACCCCACAGATGTTCGATGGGATTCAGGTCTGGACTCTGACTGGGCCATTCCAAAGCCTCAATCTTATTCCGGTGAAGCCATTCTTTGGTTGATTTAGATGTGTGCTTTGGGTCATTGTCGTGCTGAAAGATGAAGTTCCTCTTCATCTTCAGCTTTCTAACAGAAGGCCGAAGGTTTTGTGCCAACACTGACTGGTATTTGGAACTGTTCATAATTCCCTCCACCCTGACTAAGGCCCCAGTTCCAGCTGAAGAAAAACAGCCCCAAAGCATGATGCTGCCACCACCATACTTCACTGTAGGTATGGTGTTCTTTTGGTGATGAGCAGTGTTGTTTTTGCGCCAAATATACCTTTTGGAATTACGTCCAAAAAGTTCAACCTTGGTTTCATCAGACCATAACACATTTTCCCACATGCGTTTGGGAGATTTCAGATGTCTTTTTGCAAAATTAAGCCGGGCTTTGATGTTTTTCTTTGTAAGATAAGGCTTCCGTCTTGCCACCCTACCCCATAGCCCAGACATATGAAGAAGACGGGAGATTGTTGTCACATGTACTACACAGCCAGTACTTGCCAGAAATTCCTGCAGCTCCTTCAGTGTTGCTGTTGGCCTCTTGGCAGCCTCCCTGACCAGTTTTCTTCTCGTCTTATCATCAATTTTGGAAGGATGTCCTGTTCTTTGTAATGTCACTGTTGTGCCATATTTTCTCCACTTGATGATGACGGTCTTCACTGTGTTCCATGGTATATTTAATTCCTTGGAAATTCTTTTGTAGCCTTCACCTGACTGATATCTTTGAATAATGAGATCCCTCTGATGCTTTGGAAGCTCTCTGCGGACCATGGCTTGTGCTGGAAGATGTGGCTACAAAAATGTCAGGAAAAGCCTACTAGAACAGCTGAACTTTATTTGGGGTTGATCAGAGGCACTTTATTTGGTGACAGGTGTGTGCTGACTCCAATTTAACATGAGTTTGAATGTAATTGGTTAAATCTGAATTTATTTTTTTACCTTACCCTTACCTTATATTTTTACTTTACCTCCCTGAAAGATTTCTGTTTGTTTTTCAGTTGTGTTGTACAGGTTATAAGTCACACTAAAGGTGGAAAATGTTGTGAAATTATTTATCTTGATGTAATTTTTTTTACATGACAAAGACCTGGCATTTGAACAGGGGTGTGTAGACTTTTTATATCCACTGTATGTACATATATTGAATTTTCATATATGGCCATACATGAAAAATATATATGTAAAAATTATATATAAAATCTAGAGATTGGAATAATTTTCATTTATATGTCTTGCCCATACAAGTTTGTCTGTTTATTTATGTATGCTTATATTGTAGACATATGTTACATAAATATATATCCATCCCAGAGCCTGTCAATATATGTCAATATTATAAACAGTGGGATCCAACAGTAAGAGACCATTTTCCCTGAATGTGAAGATAAATTAATCTATAATAATAATAATTAATAAGATAAACATATATAAGCATATATAAATATTATCTATACTCTATGTTTTTTTAATAAACTTGCATATATGAATTAAATATATATCACAATACATTATAAAATTCATCATATACATATTTTGTACATGTATGTATGTACATGTACAAATATTACTATGGGTATTTCATCTATGTTATAAACTCATATCTTCATAAACTGAGGATGTAGGCCTATATATGTGATAATATCCCTTTATAGGTTACACATATGGCAACATCACTCTTGATATAGGGACATACAGTACATGTCATATGTCATATTTCTGTCATGTTTCTCTCCATATATAGTTCAGACTGTTCAGTTACATTTTTTTTTCTTCAGACTCTGTGCTTCAATAAAATAACAGTCTGGATACTAAATGAAAAGTTTCAACTTTAATTTGAGTAGGTTTATGTCACTATTGAAAAAACTGTGTATCAGATATAACCCAGAGCCCTAATTGCAAGATGGTAATGACAATAGTGAAGACCTGGAAATAATCAGAAAGTTGAGGGTCAGATACATTTATTTAGGTTAATGTAATGTTTCTAGGTCAGCAATCAAATATAAGCTAATTTGAGGCATTGACCAACTTAACTCCTTTGTACAAAATCTCAGATTTCCCTCTCTTGTATCCGCTGAAGCTTGTGTTCAGCTGGATTTGATCCACTACAGAGGCTCATTCAAGTAACTCAACTTGCAGACAGTGTTGGCCTGTTATAAATAAGGCTGTGCCTCAGGTTTCCAGCAGATCAGTGTATGCAAGGAGATGAACAGGAGACTATATATGTTTTGAGGTTTCTGTGCAGTGTCTGACCCTGTTCTCCTGCAGGCTGCTGGTCAGAGAGAACAGAGGTGCACAAGGCGGCGTCCCTCGGCCAGGCCTCCCAGCTACAGCACCTCATTCGGAGCGGAGCTTCAGTCAATGTCGTGGCAGTGGACTCCATCACACCACTGCACGAGGCCTGCCTCCGCGGACAGGCCCAGTGTGTCCAGCTGCTGCTGGAAGCTGGGGCTCAGGTAAAGCATGGAAACTGACAGGTGGACAAAGGAAAGACACAGAGGGGAGTTTTCCAGAGTTATTAGACCAACTGAGTGAATGAGGAGAGGAAATATTATTTTGTGGGAAGAGGTTGCATATACATATACAGTATATATATATATGTCCCATGATGCATCTCAGGTGGATGCGAGGAACGTAGACGGCAGCACCCCGCTGTGTGATGCCTGCTCCGCTGGTAGTTTGGAGTGTGTGAAGCTCTTGCTGGAGCACGGCGCCAAGGCCAACCCCGCCCTCACCTCTCGCACTGCCTCCCCTCTCCATGAGGCCTGTATGGGTGGTGAGTGCCTCAGCGCACTTCACATGCCCTCTAGTGTCTGTGGAATCAAGTTTACCCGGTCTTTAATGGCTGATGTTGGTTTTTATGACACAACACTGTCGTTTGTGTTTCAGGTAACGCCGACTGTGTGAAGCTCATGATTACCATGGGCGCTTGTCTGGAGGCGTACGACCTTTACTACGGGACCCCGCTGCTCGTGGCTTGTGTTAACGGACACATAGACTGTGTCAAAGTGCTGCTCAATGCAGGTGAGTGGAAGCACAAACTGCATGACTTTAAGTTTGTCTCTTGCTTATATGTTAACTGCACTCAGATTTTTTTGAGGTCACATTTTAAATCCAGTCAGATGGAAGATGTATTTGGGGGTTTTGATTCCAATTCTTGTGTAAGTGGAGGACAGATTAGCTGGTCTGTAATAATACCTCCCTCAGCTGACACCAGGGTACCAGGCACCAGGTTAACATGTGGCCATACTGGGTACTTTGCATGTTTCAGTCTGTTTAGTACAAACTGTTTAAACTAGTGGTTCCCAAACAGTGAGCCGGGGGCCCACTGGTGGGCCACAAAGGTATTGCGAGTGGGCCAACAAATCATTCACAAAACAGTACAATTTTGTTGAAAAGATGTAATTATACAAATATATATATATATAAATAATGGACCACATCATACACTTGCATGCTATCTCAGTCTGATTGTGCACTAACAGATTACATCCATGGTAAAAACTGGATTATCAACATCTAAGATGGTTAGCAACAAGAAGAGTTAAAATGAAAGAGAGTCAAGAGACAGATGGTGAATCAAGTGACCAGTGACCCCACCGCCAAACAAGAAAGAAAAATTGAAATTCCTATATGTTTCCCCAGCTTTCAGTTCAGTCCTGAATGTTCGATCGTTTGTTCATTAAGATAAAACGAGCTCTGAGAATGATTTGGTCTCCATTTTGTTAAGGGGTCAGATGTGGGTGAGATTTTGAAGTGGGCTTTGATTTGTAAAAGGTTGGGAATCGCTGGTATAAACTGCCAAGTTTTATTACATTAATTTCCTACCTCACTAGCTTCATTGTTTGAGTGGTCTGTGAGAGTCAGGAAGTTGAATCCTGTATGAGTTAGGTACAGTTTTTTGTTTTGGGCAAAGCCATGTTATAATTGTGTCATAATGCAGTTGCAAACATGGACAACTTGGTAAACTCGTCATAGTCACAGTATTAATATAGAACCTAGACCTGCTTTGTAATCAACGAACACATGGACATCTACCTTTACACTATATGGGACCTTTAATGTCCTTTTCTGTTTAGGTGCTAAAGTGAACGCTACCAGGCTACATGAAACTCCGCTGCACCACGCGGCTAAGAACATGCGGCTGGAGATGATCGAGACGCTGGTGGAGTTCGGGGCCAACATCTACGCCAGAGATCACAACAACAAGAGACCTGTGGACTACACCACGCCGGGCTCTCCCTCTGCAGTCTGCCTACAGTTGTATGAGAGTAGGTTGTTCGCAAAAGTCACTGCGGCATGTAGAAATAATCATTTTGATCAGCCTGTTTGTGTAGCTGCCTTTAAACCAATACAACAGTGCAGTGTCAATGTAGCATCAGTAGATGGCAGGCAAGAATCATTTTTCACCTCCAGGAAGTCTCACATCAATGACACCTGTTGTTTACCATGATGCTCATATGTACAGTTGCTCATATAAAGGTTAGACACTGTAACTGATGCATATGAGAAGGTGATGATTAATACTAACAGAACTTTGTATAGAAAGTGAAGCAAAGGCTTTAAATACAATGAATAATAATGATAAGAATAATAATGATAAACTTTATTAGTACAGCACCTTTCATACAAGACATGCAGCACAATATGCTTTACAACAAAAACATTACATGCACCAAGACTGTAGAAACATGTTAAAAATCTTAATGTAAAATGAGATGGAATAATGTGATAACAACATAATACAAACAGTAAATGAATAAAAAAAGTTGAAATGGATCACATAGAATGACTTATAACAGCATTTCAAAGATGAGCTCCAGTGCACAATTGCAAATTTTCTGAGCTGGTTTGAAGTGAAAAGAGAAGTTTTAATCTTTCTTTCAAAAACACTCAGTGAGCTGCTTCTCCGATATCTACAGGTCGTATGTTCCACAGCTTTGATTGGATCCTGATTTTCTTACAGCTGTTAGCGGAACCTTCAGTAAAGCAGCAGTAGATGATCTCAGTGTTCTTGTTGGTCTATAGTTAACAAGGGAGTTAGCGAAGTAGCTTGGTCCTCGCCCATTAAGGCCTTTGTATACAAGGATTCTAAATGTAACAGGAAGTTAAACTGGACTGATGTGGTCTGTCCTCGTGGTTCTGGTTCACAGCCGAGCCGCAGGGTGTAGAATGAGCTGAAGTCTCTCAGTAAAAAAGTGCATCACGGTGATCGAGGCATGAATCAGTCCTTCAGCACCTTTTTGATTTATAAATGGCTGAAGTTTAACTGTGTTTCTAAGGTGGAAACATGATGTTTTTGTCACCTTGTTGATGTGGGACTGAAGCTCAGATCTGAATCTAAGATAACACCAGGACTTGTAACCTCACATTTAATCCAGGTTATTGAACAGGATTTCAGTTTTGTCCTCATTTAATTTTATTTATTTATTTAAGACAAGCAGACGAAGGTAGAAATACTTCCAAAAATCCCATATTTATTATTGAAAGAATTAATGATATACTTTTCCAAACACCATAGTTACATTTTCCACAGCAATGACACACATCATCCAGTTTTATCATTGTGAAACATTAAGCCACGTCATATTGAAATCAAACATCTAACCCTTGTTTTCTGTCCGCAGCCTCTCCCATGAGTCTGCAGCAGCTCAGCAGGTTGGCGGTGAGGAAGAAGCTAGGCACCAGAGCTCTGAAGGTCATAGGTCAACTGGACATACCCAAACTCATCATCAGCTACCTCTGCTATCAATGAGAGATCACCTGGGAGGAGGAGCTGCGTCGATGCTCATAGAGAGAGAGTGGAAACTCTCACCTCTCTCTGATTTAACAGTAGATGTAAAGGTTAGTGACGAGCACAGCGCTCTCACGTTTTCACGACTCTACTTTCATTTCAAGACTTGAAAGCAAAATGTAAATGTATTTAATGTGTTTACACGCACACTAACAAATTGATTTTATGTATGTTAAAGAATCGCTATCATGCAAACACTTAGATTTTCAATGACCTGAACAGGAACTCTTGTCAGTCTGTGGAATATACAGTATGACTGTAGAATATCACTTCAGCAATAGATAGATGAATAGATAGATAGATACTTTATTTATCCCCTAGGGGAAATTCATGATCAATGCGGTGGTTCCTACACTGGCTTATAGAGGCAGAGGCAACCTTTAGATTAAACGTCCCCTGTGACGTTTTCTTGTAAATAAACAAACAAGCTACTTCTACATTATTCACCTGAGCTCGAACAAAGCCACATTGCATGCTAACATCCATTTTCACTAGCTAGCAGTCTTCCTGTTCCCTGCTCTGCCTGCGACAGGTCAAAAACTGGGATGCAGGTAATAGCCATCAGAATCAATCTTTTTAAAAATCCCGCAGCTGATGACATGACAGCTCACAGTTTTCTGGGTATCGTAGTAATGCTGCCAGCGTTGTGTAGTTGAAGTAGAAATAGTAAAAAAAAATAAATAAATAAAACTTACGAAGCTCTCAACACAATCTGAGAAATTCAAGTATGAGCTGACCTGGAGAATTAAAGTTGGTATAAGCTAATCAGCTTTAAAAGTACGGGGGTGCCACAACAAAACAATTCATATGAACAGATTCTGCTTTAAAAAGTTTTTTGGAGCCGCTGCAGTGATGGGCTGAGCAGAACGATTTGGGGAATTGGGGAACAACCCTTGTGCCACGGCAGAAGACAATTATTGCAGCATGGGGACGCCCAAAGAAACCAGCATGTCAGAGTTTTCTTCTCCTTGCACAAATCACAGCAGGCGATTAATGACTTTAGACACATAATCTGACGCAGCGGCCATCTTGAGAGGCAGATAATGTAGGCTGCTGCAGACGTTAGCAGGAGTTTGTTCTTGGCTGTGATTGTGATTTTTTTTTTTTTGTTCACGCACAAAAATCAACTGAATGCAAAGTGGTTACAACTTGAACTTACATTCTCACTGTCTTATTATAAATAGCACAAATACACTGTTTGTTGTCTGCAGCCACACCGGACTGTAAAACAGTTCATGTTGATATTGGCACAGTCACTTGACAACAAATAAACAAACTGTTACCTAATCTGTTTTATTGATAGTTGGATATGGACACATGTAATCTTAACTATAAATTGCAGCTACACAAGTCTTAAATAGCATTTAATTAGGTTTGTCATTTATACAAACATGAACAGATTACATAATATAATTATTTAACTAGAGATGAAAGTGACTGAGCACAGGGAGAGGGAGAGGAGAAATGGCATTGTTTTTCGCAACAGAAAAGATGAAGATTAGACACCATTGTGATGTCATCATTTAAAAGGGGGAAGTCACAGGAAAATCCCCTGATGGAGTCCAGACCAATGACTGTATAAAAGATGGATGGCGTGTCTCCACTTCCTCCCATTGTGCAAAAATGAAACCACCACCACTACGAGTGCTGCCATCGAGTCTCTGCAGTAATGATAAGAGGGTGGAGCTGCATTATCAAAGCCCCACCCATACACCTGCTCCACCCAATTGCAAATCAATCACAGCTGTCTATCATGATGTTACATTCTGTTTTATTGTATCAAATAACTAATTAAAACGAAACGTAGGAGAAAACTGAACATTTGAACATACATCTGCTAACATGGAGGGGGCGGGGTTTATGGCCTATACTGCAGCCAGCCACCAGGGGACGATGGAGATGTTTTGGCTTCACTTTTAGGGAGCTGCCATGTTACCCATCTTTATGTACAGTCATTGGTCTAGACAGTGGTGGTGAGGGGTTGAAGAGCAGCTGAGGATGTCCATGGATGGGATGTGCAGCAGGACTTCTGCAGAGGTCAGAGGTCGGGCCCATGGACACTGGTTCTGATGAAAACTGGAGGTGAATGCGGAGGAGGAGGATCATCAGGCTTGCATTGAAATGAGAGGTGACAAATGTGATTGGTTGAAGTGAAAAACCAACCCTCAGTCAGCTGAGCTGGAAGTAGGTGGGGGGGGGGGTTCCTGGATTTTCTAGGAAAAAGCCAGCGTGCCTCTGAACTCGCAGGTGGACCGTAAATACAGAGACTAACTGTGCTCGCTGAGCATTCCCTGGATACCTGAAAGTAAAATGTCTTTAGGAATACCAAGCAGCTCTCGGGGTGAAGTTCTCCAGATGCTGTTTCGCTTCATCTCAGATTCCTGTTATTCAAACCCCCAAGCCTGGCGACTGCCTGTGTTTGATACAGACACTGAAGTATCCTGGCTGCCTATTTATAGCTTTGTGTCTGTTGCTGCATTAAATCTGCTCATAGATACAGAGAGCTTAGTCGGGTCTTGGTATTTGTAGAGGGAGGTGCAGGAAGTCGTTTGTGAATTCCACAAAGCGCTTTAGATTGATTTACTGGCTCTGTTCAAAGTCAGCGTGACCCCTTTCAGAAGCTTCATCTTTAATTTATCCATGGAGGTTGAATCAGGCCAAACACACACTTGAAGATAAGTTGAGGATACAGGGTTTGTCTGTGGGTAAATGCTCATGATCCCTGTCTCTGTTTCTCCTCAAACACATTTACAACAGTAAATCAAACTTTGTTGTTTTCTTAGTCTTTTTAGCCTTTTGATCTTAAACAATAATTCATGCTCCCTCTCTTACAGTGAACTGAAATTTCAGGACGCTCAGTCTGCTCTCGTGTTAAAGCTGCATTTGATGTGGAAACTAATATTGTCCCATCAGCCTCAATCACAAAGTGGGTTTTCTTCTGAGGAGCTAACTGAGAAGCTCCAGACTGACGCTGCACAAATAAAGTTTCACCCGCAGGAAATGAAAACTTCAATAATAATTCAAGGACAATAGCTGCGTTTTTGCTGAGACATCTCAAACCAAGGAAAACCACAGCATAGTGCTGTTTATTCAATTTTCATTATTTGAGTCTGACTATGAGATTGAATCGAAACATTAGGAAAGGTACACAGCATCTTCATTTAAATCAGTGTTTTTCAGATTTTTGTTTAAATAAAAATATGTTTTTTTCATCACTGATAGAGAACTACAAGACACAAACAAGAAAGTTGGAGTTGCTACGTGCTCATGTGTTTCCACAAATCGTTTTCTAAGTCGCGGCGTTTTTTTAAGATTATGTCATACTCAATAGGAAGCCGCTGACTCTGATGATTGGCTTTTGGCTGTGTTTTGATGTTGCAAGGGAATCAAAGTGTATTAAGTCTTGTTCCTGCACATCAGAGGAAATCTGCTACATAAAGACTACTGCAGGCTACTTCCTGCAGATCCATTGACCACTGCGAGTGGAAGAAAATCTTTAAGTGAGAAATCGGCAAATATGGAAGAAATCAATAGAGATACTTGGCAATGACATGACAGGAAATGAGGGGTTGAGAGCTCATGGTCAGAGTCTTAAACCTCAGGCCACGGGGGCACCACTGGAAACTGATTTTCATATTGCTCCAGCCAATCTTACAGTGCGTTTTCAACATGTTTGGTAGGAATATAAAGTGGGTGTCATGTGGTAAATGGGGTGAAACATGCAAAAACACTGATATAGTCCTTTTAAAAGCAGATTACAAACAGCAGAATAGAGGTGAACAAGCGCTATAAAAAGCCGAACTCTCTGCTGAACTCTGTCTTTTTCCTCTCTTTTCCCTTTCTTGATCTATAACATTAAACACAGTCCACGTGCCGTTTACTGACGTCAACCTTCAGGATTTTTAGGTGTCTAAGTTCACAATTTTCAAAACCTCTTGCCTCTGTGTGGAGCTGCCAGCGGGCAGTTACCTCGCACGGCTTTAAAGAGCAAGAGGCCGTCTGTCAGCTCTCCTAGACGTCTGCACCTCCGTGTTTATTGTTTAATGACAGATCTTTACAAAGCATTCAAAACTAATACTTCAAGCTTGTGGAGCTGCATCCAAATCTCTCAGTTCACTCCTCTGATTTGGCGCTCTCCCTAAACGTGCCCGAGCTGCACGATGCTGGCCTGAATATGAAGCTTGTGGGCCAAATTGTGGGAGTTCATTTAATCAGAATATAAATTCTAAATTCTAATAAAATAATCTTCCATCCTTAGAAGGTTTTTGGACTAGTTTCCTTTCTTAAAAAAAAAGGCATTATAGTCTTAGCCTGTAAATAATCCCGAAGCACAGATCTCTCCTTCTTCATATGGAGCATTCCTTTTTAGAGCATTATAAAATATTTGACCCCAATACAGATGGAGCTTGTACTCAGGGCTTAAAATAACTACTACAAAACACTTGTAGTCTACAGAAGGGACTGGAAAGAGCAGAGAGGAGGGCAGGTATGCAGCGTATGTCCAGTTATCTAAGATGAAAAACAAAAACTCCAAAATAGGAATGTTGGACTTCAGGTTGAGCAACAGAGCGGTTGGCTTGTTGGGAAACTTTCCTCCCGGTTCGTCATATTAAACGGTGCCGGCTCAGTTTAAGTATTCTTATTAAAGTGAATGAAGGTCAGGTTTAATCTGCTCTGATGTTCAGGACACACTGATTTATCTGTTTAAGGTGCTACAAAAAGCTGTCGAATCATCCCACAAAATGTGTCATAAATATTTGTCTTATTGAACTGTACAGAAATGTTGATTTATTGAATAAATTGTTCCATTGACGTGTTTGTTGTTCTCGTGTTTTTGCATCAACCTGAATTTCATTCCAAGGACATTTACACATTTTTTTTTACATTCTAGCACCTGAACTGTGTTTCCTGTCTGCTAAACACAAACCAAGAGCAGTTCATATTAGATACTTGATGCTGACAACACAGCTCTTCCCTGTAGCTAACTGGTTAGCATTGTGCTACATGCAAGAACAGCTTTTGTTGAAGCAACATTTCCTTGAGCCTCAACTCTTGATCTTATGTCAGGTTCTTTGTTTCAGATTCATGTTGCTCTTTGAGTCGACTTGGTGAATGTGTTAGGAAATGTTTGCACAGTTTAACTATTTAGCTGCTAAATGCTCCACTATGTTCATCAGCTAATTGCTAACTTTGTCTGACTAATGTTTCTGGATGTTAGAGCGGTTCCGCTGTAAACACAGTAAACAGCAGCCTGCTGCGTCTAATGAGAGCAGTGAGACCGTGAGTTGCCATCAAACCAAAACAACGAGCTAAAAGATGCTAAAATGCTCTGCAGAGCTCAGGGGAACTACAGTCATGGTTCATCACTATGAGCAGCTCCTTTCACACTGTATGTAGTCATCTGAGCCATAGTTAATATAATAAATATTCATTAAAGCTGCTTTAAAGTGATAGTGTGTGAGGTGCTGGTCTGAGGTCTGCTAGTTTAGAGAAGCAGCAGGAGCACCGGCACAGAAGCTGAGATGTGCTGCTGTGGACGGGGTCAGCATTAAAATGTATTTTAGCCACATATACACTGACTCACGCTCAAGCCACCTACTGACTCAAACAGCTGATCTGCAGAGTAATACAATGCATGCTGTAGGTGCACTTGTGCATAGGAATACGGTAGTTCCGAAGCAAAGGGCAGTTAAATGGCAGAAAATATTCAAAATAAAGCCTACACTTCAACTGATATTTGTTTTTTTCTGCGTGTGGGTTTTAAGAGTGAAATACTGTTGTCCCCGACCACAGCAGCTCATCACTCAGCTTCTGTATTGGTCCTCCTGCTGCTTCTCTAAACTGACAGTGCACTGATCTGAACCTACTGCAGGTCATACACTGACTATGGATAAGTACCTCATACAACCCCACGTCAAATAACCTGAACTATCACTTTAACACCTTTTACTCCACTGATTAAATGCGATCAGGCAGCCATCCTTTACTGTATCAAACCCATTTTAACGAAAATAAATCTAAAATACACATTATGCTACAAATTTTAGTTTTTCCTTAGTTTTATTTTTAAGCTCGGTCTCTTTACACACTCAAACGTGTCGGTGTAAATCGTGTGATCTTGGCCCAAGCATGCTGCATGCTGATTGGCTCACAGACACTGACAAGATTGACTCATTTACTCCCTAGGGACTTAAATTTGGTATCAAATGACGAGGTGTTTTTCGAAGTTTGATACCCAGTCCTAAGCTTATATGCCTCCTGTGCTCCTGGTGTGTGGTGGATTTGTCTGTAAAGTTTTAGTGCAAGTTTTGAACGTGATCAAATGTAAAGGTCTGCTGATTTTATCATGAAAATTCATTTGTGAAATATTGTTTTTTAGCTGTTAAAGTTCAAATCATAACTGCAGGTCGAGGAAAGTGCATGTGTCCTTCAGTTACTCTCACTTACCACTAGGCTGTGCCACAGATAAAGAAATGATTTGTCAGCCAGATGCTTGTAGTATCAGTGAGCCAACACCAAACTGTGTTTTTTTTTTTCCCCAGTCAGCACCACATGTGTTCAGGCCCAGAGGGCACAGAGAAAACAAGCTCCTGTAATTATGGTCACTCTCCATCTTGTGGCTAACTAATCAGAGCCTGTCAGGAAACACAGCTCCCTCTGTCTCGTGAGAAATCGATCTTCCTCATTACACCATGAACAGACAGGGGATCACTTCCTGGCAGAACAAGAGATGAAGAGGGAAATAAATTAAAAAAAAAACAAAAAAAAACAAGGAGGGTAGATTGTGGATTTGAGGTGCAAAGCAAACAGGAAGTGGGATCAGAGAAAAACAGAGCTGGATGCTGTGATGTTGAAATGCTCCTGTCCCAGTTAGACACTGCAGACTGAAGTGAGCTGCAGATACATGCCTCAAGCTGCACAAAAAGTTCAAATATACTCACTCACACTTACTGTAAAATCATGTGGACATCAAGATGAGTTCAAAGCAGAGAATCCTGAGTGGAAGAAAATGTATGATTAGCTTCCATTAAGGCTAATTACAGTAAATTCCTATGTAAATATACTACGTTACATATATGACAATGGGAAGTGAGCTACAACAGTGTATAAATCTGAAGTGAACAGGGCGGGGTGTTAACATAAGTGTGTGTGTTCGGAATGGGAATGGCTCATAAGTGGGGGGAAGAATGGATCTGATTTAGTGTTGTTAATTAAATATTGAATATATCATCAGATCATGACTCTGTTGACCACAGCTACATGAAAATGTAATGTTAAACTGTTCATAGAGTTCATAGCATTGTTCAGTAGCTAATTGTTGTTGAAACGCAGTGTTAATGAAAAGGAGGCGTGGATGACCCTGGCTTAAAGGCTTGTACACTTATTTACATACTAGACAGAGCCAGAGTGTTTCAGCTGTTTCCCTCTTTTTACAGCTACTGAGGCGAACAGTCACATGGCTCATGCTTAACACACTGACATGACACTGATATCAATCTCCTGATTTCACACTTGGAAAGAAGGAGAAGAAGGGTTATTTCCCCAAATGTCCAAGAATGAGCAATTTCTTTAAAAACACCGGCTGACACTGAAACTCATTAGTTAATTTTAATGTGTCATATGATCTACATACTCATTTTTCTCTGTCATACTAGGGATTTTCTGAGCTTGTCTGCAGGAATGGGATCAGGGTCAATCCAGCCAATCCGTTTTGTTATTGATGGGTATTGGTTGATCTTCCTCACTGAAATCTGTTGAAGTCCAGATCAAACTGCGTACTCCATGAAAGAAAGCTGTGACGCTGGCCATGTCCAACATGTCCAACCCCTTTACTAATTTGAATGAACTCAGTGTAAGGATGTTCTGGAATTTGTTTTTTAAATTAGTATAAATAAATGTTGGGACAAAATATCAGCTTTTAAATCCAAAAATATCATCATCAGTATTAATGGTTTTCTAAACCCTGTACTGGTGAAATCCAAACTTAGATTCAATTAAATGTAACTTTAATTATTACTAATTAATCTACATTTCACTATCACTATACACCCACTGTTTCTTTTACAGATTTGAGATGAAAGGCCACATTCACTGATTGAACTCAACATTGTGGCAGTGGGTTATTCCAGTTTACTTTATTGGTTTGCAAGGCAGTGTGTAATTACAAATCAAAAACAAGGATGTAATTTTATATATATATATTATATATATATATAATATATAATTATACATTATTCTCAGAACATCATTCAACATTTAGCTTCATAATATCTGCAAGATATCATATTACTCTGGGTTCAAAAGTGCTTGTTTGTGCAGTCTTCCTTGTGTTTTACTTGAGATCTTGGATTCCCATGCAAGTTCATTTTTAGTATCATAATGCTATGAGTCAAGTCTGTGTTCCACCCATGACCGCCTGCTGCCTTATCAGGATCTGAGTCTGAGGGAGGACACTTGGTCAGATTAAACCCTGTTTCATCATAAATTCCATAGAAGAAGAAGTCAGAGCACCACCCACATACATGTAAACCCAGAATACACACAGCTTGTAAATTAGAACTTGGAGAGAACACAGCGAAGCGTTTTGGGGAAAACAGATGTAGGTGATTAACACTATGATTATCATACTTTATTGATTCCACCACTAAATGAAAGACTTCTGTACG
The DNA here is from genome assembly GCF_002260705.1 of Seriola dumerili. NCBI lineage: Eukaryota > Metazoa > Chordata > Actinopteri > Carangiformes > Carangidae > Seriola > Seriola dumerili. Next base: position 17,987,599 of record NW_019174393.1, read on the forward strand.
CGGGGTTCTTGCTGCAGTTAATTGGTTTCAGCAGAAGTCCAGAGGATCCCAGTCAGTCGGAGTCTGGCCTCCGCCCTCGAGTCTGCTCACACACACTCCTCATGAAACAGGCGGCTTTGGTCTGAGAAAATAATATTCACGTGTCTGGAAGTCAACACCCAAGGTTACACACACACACACACACACACACACACTGTACAGGGACACTTCAAGAGCAGCTTGATGATGAAGCCATCTGGATGTATTTTCTGAAGGGAGTCCCCCGTCCCAGAGTTGCCTCAAATATAGAGCCGCTCCAGTGTGAAAGAAGTCAGCAGACCTTTCTGACTTCGTTTCAGCTGCTGTGACGCATGATTTCTAAGCAGTAGCCCACTGGATGGCTCACTCTCTTTCCACAGAAGTTCCAGATGATCTGGACGGTCACAAGGACTGGTCCTCTTTCTGCTTTTTTTTCTGAAATATTATCTTCTTTTTATTTCTTATTTTAATAGGAAAATGCTTGTACCAGTTGTGTGTCATTAATCCAGGAACTGCAGAGTATTTTTAAATCCCAATCCTCAATGGAACTGGGCATATGATATGATATAACATATAATAGTTTTCGTTCTCTAGAGGCCACCAAACCATTCACTTCTGTTGAAGCCCAAATTACAAATTTTAGTGTTGCTGTACTGTATCATTGTGATCTCTAGACACAGGGTCAGTTCACCTTGGTAGACTTGCAATCAGCATTTGTACAGAGCGCAAAGTAAATTGTGCAAATCTTTGATGTTGACTTACAAATGTGCTATACTGACCAATAGCAAACTGCCTGGACAGTGCAAACCAGTGGAAATGAGAGTTCCATGCTCTTCTCGTTTGTCAGAATAAACTGCTCTGCAAAAAAGAGGAATAGCTTGTAGACAAGAGTCCATGGTACAAATACATCTCTTGAGTAGTATCGTGCTGTTAGTGAAAGTGTAAGCTACTGTTAGCCCACCAGCTACATACTGTGCACACCAACAGTCTCTGTAGGCCTATGTAGTCCCTTCCAGAACCACCTGTTGCATGAGGACAGAGATAAAAGTTGCTGTGCTACTAGTCTGACCAGGAACCTCGGTTAGGACTGCTGCTTCCGCACAAAATGGAGCTTGAAACACGCTCACACCAGAGGCAATACTGAGCACCCTGATCACATTTACAGTTACACACATTCACACCTGGAAGCCGCCCAGTACGACCTCAGTCTGACCTGCTGGCCACTTGCTCAAGGGCACGTCAATAGTGGTAATGAAGCTTTAACTTATGAAAGCCTCTTTGTATTTTAAAGAAAGAAGTCTGGATTTATTTAAACATTTTTGAAATCCTATTTAGTTCGAGTTTGGTCTAGTGCTACTTGTGCACACCTTTTAACAGTGATGGTGGCTGCTTGGTCAGTCACTGTGATATTTATTGAAACACACTTTCGATGTTCCATAGCAACTAAAAACACTGCTTTTTAAATGTAGGGTAGATTCACTGATCACAAACGTTCTGCTTCACACCCACATTCTCACTTAAAGCGTCTCACTTCACAGACAGTTTGATCTCTTGACCTCTGTACAGCTCCAAAACTGGAGCAATGCAGGTCAAGCACTTTGCTCAAGGACACTTCAACAGCGGTAATGAAGGTACTGCTCTTTTAATTCTTCCGACCAGATTCACCCTGCTGCTGCTGCTCCTTGTACTGGGCAGATTCTTCATTGAAACGTGTTTGTTGGAGAAATAATGATTAAATGGACTCTAAAACTCAGTGAACTCACAGTCATTCTTCAAAGGATAAACAATCCTGAGAATGAGTTGAGGTATTGTCGAACCTGGAGGAAGCAGCAGCAGGGAACACAGCCTTCTTAAAGATTAGCTGGCTGTCACTCGTCGGTCGTCTGTCTGAATACCTGAAGGTGAAATGTGGGCCTCCTTTAGCATGGAGCACACTCACTCACCCTGAGAAATCAGAGGGGAAGCATCTGAATAGACTGCATAACATCTGCCTGTTTGCACTCAGTGTTCTACTGTGCACCTTGCTCTTGTAGTTCATCAAAACCAAATATTCATGTGGCAGCTGAAGGTGAGGCAAATGGGTTGCGTAACTACCCTGAGAAACTGTTATACAACCTATGGAGTGAAAAAGACAGATCTCTGACAGTCAGAAACTAATCTAACTGAATGTGTTGCAATGTTCCAGTGTAATTGTCTCTTTATTGGCTTTTTTAACCTAACCGTTAAGAGTTAATTTAGGAATAGATATGATCAGACAAAATTTTTTTTAATTCACTATGACCTTTAAGCGGCCATAAACACAGATCTAATCAGTTACAAGCATTTTTTCTCTGATGTACCCCCACAGCCCGGTTAATGAATCAATTAATAAACGTTATGTTTCAAATGAGTTGATCTGAATGGTTTTCTGAGTTGATGCTGTTTAACAATATTTATAATTTGAACTGTCAGTGTTTAGGTCAGCTTGGTTAAGTTTACATTTGTAACACTACCACTTGGTGGCAGTTGAACTATTTACTTTTAGCTAAGCGATCTATTTCAGTCTTACTGTATCTTTTAGTCATTTCAACCATTTATCCACCTAGCTATGTTTATTCATTATTTTAGCTTATGTTGACTATTTCAACTGTTAATCAATTACTTTTAGCTATTTATCCATTGTTTTACTTAACTTAATTATTCATACATTATCTTTTAGCTAACTTAAACCATTTATTTTAGCTAACTTAAACCATCTATCCATTACTTTAAGCTAACAAACCATTTATCCATTATTTTTAGCCAAATATTTGAACTATTTATCCATTACTTTTCTATTATTTAATATATATTTTATATTTATTTATTTTTCTATTTAGACCGCTCCTGCTAGCTTGCTTACTAGCTAGTTTACTAACTCATTGTGAATATAGCCATTAATCAAATCTATATTCTCTGGCGGACTGAACAGTGGTTGGGGGGAATCACCGCAGTACAGTAGTACTGAATTTAATCTAATCACTAATTTTCAGTCATAAATGTTTGGGCAACTTATAACGTCATAACAGCAGCAGCGTTGATCTGTCTGTGCTGGATGAAGGTCGTTCCTCAGCCTGAACAACAGCCGTAAAGTACAGAATGTGCTACAGGTCGAGCTGTGTTTTCAGGCGGCTGCTCTCTCCCTGACAGCTATTAATTAGACCTTTATCACCCCAGTGTAGACATGGTGGGGCTATAGCAGAGACCTATATGTTGTCACACTGCTCTCTATTACAAGAGAGAATTATGTTAGTACTGAGGAAGCCAGAGAGGAGGAGGTTTTAAATCTTCAGGCTTTAAATAGCTTGGCTAAGGCACAACATGGTCATTAACTTGCGTAAGGCCTTGTTTGTTGTTTGTGTCATTGATGGTTTGTTGTATGTTGAGACACTTAATGGGTTCAGTAAATGGTTTCATTCATTTTTCAGTTGTAAATCAGTGGTCGTTATTTGAATAACTCCATGTCATAGTATTAAATAAACATGTGACGTCACCCCTGAATAAAAATAAATCTCTCTCGCTTCCTTCTTTCGAATAACATTTAAATGTCCAAAAAGTTGAATTAATTTCCATCCCTGATAGTAATGTCAGTACATAGCTGGGCAATGTCTGACCCACGTCCTTCTGAAGAAGCAGAAATCTAAGAGACAGTCTCAGAACCAAAATTATCTGCATGGATCGATATCATTAAAGGAAAGTGGAAGATATATGTAATGTACGGTCTGAGAAACGACCCTTTAAAAAACACAAACTTATCTGTGTTTTCTTGATTTCTACTGCTAGGTCCAGTTTTGAGGAAAGCAACATGTTGAATCATGTTGGTGAGAAACAGTACTGGATTCCATCACCACAGCTGATGAATTATGGGATCTGAAGCAATTAAAACTACAACAACTCTTGCAGCATAAAGAGCAGCTTTACCTTGAGACTAATGCATTTCCAGCTATGGCTGCAGGCAAGTTTAAGTGTGGAGCCTGTACTGATTGTTGGTAGAACAAAAACACTCTTTTAAGTAGGAAACCACAGAACATAGTAGGCTAGCTCTATTAAGAGGAATGATGTACACTAACTAGTCATGTTCCAGGCTGGTTGATTTATAGACACAGAAGTGATTAAGTGCAGCCAAAATAAGTGGTGATGTCAATTTTCTCAGAAAAAAACAGAGAGACACTTACAATGAATATACTATATATACAGCACTTTATAAAGTGTTTTTAAAAACGTATGAGACCCTTTTTGTATAAAAATCTCCTCTAAACAAGTCTGGTTATCTCTCATATAACTTACTGATATATATATATACTTCTTCTTATTTTTCTTTTTATCTTATTTAAATGCTCTCTGTAATGTATTGGAGAAGGCCACATCCCAAAACTTGTTGGTCTCATGGAGCAATTTTTTATACCATGTGTCTTGCTGGAGTTTTGACCTCTTCACACTTTTCCCCTTCTCCTTGCACTTTTAAGTTGTTTTAGAAAACTACTCTGAATCTCTGAACGTGTGTTATTTTGTAAAGTAAAAAGATATAGCACTCCATATGCTAATTGTGTCTTCTGTTTTGTATGACCTGCTCCAAAAACCAGAGTATCAGTGCAGCAGAAAGTGAGTCAAGATGAGTAATGTGAATGAACATGCATTCAGAGCATTGCTATAGATGATAAACATGTCAGAGAGAAATAATGTAGTGCAGCAGTGGCAGATTGAACACACATGCGTGTCTGCATTTACTGAAAAACTGTGACACGCAAGCTTCACGGAACTCTTGCTTCATTTACTGTAGGTGTGTGTGTGTGTGTGTGTGTGTGTGTGTGTGTGTGTGTGTGTGTGTGTGTGGATCCATCACGTGGCGACAGCAATAAAAACAAAGATTCACAATTAATTCAACAAAGCATTTTTCTGTGGCACTAAATCACTGCTGCTCTTTAAACTGTAATAATAGTTGATAGGAAGATGAGATTAGCCTGAACACAGCAGCCTGGCGCCTGTGGGCCACACAGCCCTCACGTGCCTCAACCTCTTTATTTTGGGTTGGCAGGTGAGACTGCTTATTTCACTGTCATGTGTGTTTATCAGCTGGTGATAAGGTGAATCTGGGTGATGAACATTCCTGGAGGTACTGAGGCAGAGAGGCTCTCACAGCCCGTCTTCAGCTCATTGAGTGAAGCTAACAGCAAAGTGTTACACAAACTGTGTGTGTTCACGTTACAGCTGATAGTTAAGGTTAGTCTGTCTAAACAATGTGAGGCGAAACTTCTTACTTTCTATAGAACTCATCTTGTCCTATTTATTTTCAACTTCCAAAGACCTGCATAGGGTTACTTGTTTACAACCAACCAAGGATGAGGATGCAGCCGTGGGGTAGAAAACAGGTTTCAACAATATCATCCCTTATATATGGACATTTTCACTATGATATAAAGAAGCTTTCAGGAAATGTTAAAATTACTGTTTAAAGTCCTTTGTTGGACATCTGTGTACTAGCAGCGAAGATGACACAGTGAGAAATGACAGCTAATGGCAATGCTAATGCTAAACTAGGCTATACATAAAGTTAGCTGAACTAGAAGAGAGAAACAACTGACAACAATTAATGCTAGCAAGGGGCTATTTGTAAGTTTTCTCTGCCCCTGAACGTGTTGCTGGGTGATGGTGATTGTCGCTTGACAAGAACTTCAGCCATTGTTGCGTTTACAAGACAAGAGGTTATAACACACCGTCTGAGCAGCAGTACATTTTCAGGCAGATTCAGGCAGGAGCTAAGTCACTAGCTGTTTAACATGTTAACTTCAGTAGAAGAAAAGACATGATAGATACAAAAATTAAAATTGGTGTTGCTCTCCACAGCTGGAGGAATTAAGTTTGATGCTGAACTCACAATGTTTCCTCTTGACTGGTTATTAAACAGATGTTAATGATAATATTAGCTATGTAGCAATAGCAAAACTTACAAATAGCTCCTTTAATTACAAAAAGAAAAAAGGTTTGGCATTCTGTTTGCCTGCTGCACAAGTAAAGTATACTGATGTGCTCATTCTGGTCATTATATTTGTAACATTAGCATGTATCCAAAACTTGCTCTTTCCTCAAAATATAAAAGATGTCTTTTACATTGAAGGTTCATCTTAAAGCCACTATGTGCAGAATTTGGTGGTAGTAGAATAAAGAGCTGAGAGCGACACAGACTGCGCCAGTTTTTGCAGCGGTTGTCTCATTTATCTGCAAACAAAAGCTAATTTAAAATATATAAAAAAAATAATAATTTGAAAGATGCTATATTAACAACAACGTGTGCTTGCATGTGTTTTGCTCCTGCTTTTATCTTATGTCCGCACAATATCCAAGTGTGCATACCCATGTGTGCTAATTGTGTCTTTGAGTTATAAGCTGATGCCTCACTCCCACTAATGGCTCCATAAATATCTGTTTTATAGTGCAGGCCTTGTGCAGTGTCCTCAAAATGTTGACCTTTGACCCTGAGCTGAAGAGAGCTTGACCTGCCACAGGCCTCCCACCATCCATCTTCCTCTGCCCCTCTCCACTAATACTCTGAGGAAAGTTAAATTCAGATCTGTCATCACACAGTTGACACAGCGTTTTTCTTTTCCCTCTGTCCTACTGTTTCTCATCCGTCTGTTAACAGTAGCGCGGCTGTAGATTCAAAATTACTATCCAAAATACTGTTTTCCACAGGAAACGCTTACTCACACTTTCCAGGCTGGCTGTGTAAAACTGGAAAATCAGCGAAGGATAAGAGGGCAGGGAAGGGGACAAGTGTGATTCCTGGAAACTGTCCACACCACCAACACCACCACCACCACCACCGCCACCCATCACTAATCCAGTTCTAGTACGACTCTGACCCCGAGGTATGTGAGGTTAGTAGTGTGAGGTGGAGAGAGTAAGAGGGTGAGCCAGCTGGTCCAGACATTAGCTGAGCTGGAGGGGGGTTATCTGCTCTTTATCTTACATCTTATTACACACACACACACACACACACCATACAACACATACATATAGTATGTGGCTGTGACTTTTTCCAAACATTTTTAGAATTATTTGATAGTGTGATTTTTTCCATTCTGTTCTGCACTTTCTCCTTCTTGCTTGAAAGAAAATTAAACCATAAATGCTTTTATATTTAATTAATTATTAATTATTATTTTTAATTACTGCATATCTTGACCATGAAACTTGATTGACAGTGATTCTTCGTCACATCACAGTACACCATCTCACACATACTACTAAGAAAGCCCCTCATATTTACAGGCATTTCCTCCGTTTGGACAATTTTCCATTTTGAAAAATTAGTTGACATCACTTTGAAAAAAAGTATTTTCCTGTTGTTGAAGCATATTTAATGGAATTTTTTTGGCTACCTTGGGGCAGCAGAAGAAAAGATAAACACATCATTGTCATATTATCACCTTATAAAGTTGAAAGGACTAATAATTTTGCTAACAACTGCTTTTTTACACATCCAGTGGTTGGCAATTTAAGTTGAGTTGTGTTTGAATCCATCTGATGAATTTAAGTCCTATATTCTCCTTTTAGCTCTGTTTTGGCCTCCACCAACTCCCACATAAACCTCTGGCTCTTTAGCTGCTAAATGCTCAACTGTGTTTACAGGTGAGCTGCTACCTGTCTGTTTGGTGCAGGGCAGCTCGTGTACAGTGGGTCTATCACTTTGGATGAACCGTAGCTACTTTGTCTGACAACAGAAACAGAAAAACATGTGAATGAAAACAGCTTTATTGTGAATTCAGCGGTATTAAAATACTGTATATGTGAGCACAGAGAGGAAAGAAGCAAACAGATAAAGAGCCCAAGAGCTTAATCATACATTGATCCTAGAGAATTGAATCAAATTTGCCAATTTTCTACCGGTCATTTTTTATGTGGAAAATTAAAGGACTCTCTCTGTTTTGAAAATTCACTCTCTTGTTTTTGGCTGAAGATACTCTGGTGCTTTGAAAACTAAATTCAAACCACAAAATAAGTTCCAGACGCGCACTGAACGTCATGAACTGAACAGAAGAGAACAGAGTAAATGTCCTCTGGTGAGTTTTTCCCTTTAAGTCATTCCTACAGTGTCATTCATATCTGTCCTAATAAATCTCCCCTCGGACTTTAAACCGCAGACCTGTCGACCAGTCGTACGGTGTATTAGCATGTGTGTAAATGAGCAGCATGTATCCCCCCGGACCCTCTCAGGATATTGGGTAATGTCTGGATTGTGCATTGTGGCCATGCAAAGTGGTGCTGGCTGTCTGCTAAGGCAATTGTCGTGGTGGTGAAAGAGACTGGGGTCGTTGCAGCCAAAATCTGAACTAACGATGTGAATGGACTGCAGTTTTCCATCGGAGGCGTTCAGAACGTCTGCAGCGAAGGGGCTCGGAAAGCAGATCCATGTAATAAGAGATGGAGTGTGTATGTGTGTGTGTCTGTCTGAACTCGCAAATGAAAACACAGAGTGAACAATTTGGGTGTTTAGTATGAAGGAGAGAGGTTTGATGACCGTTGAGTGTGTTAATGAGTGTGTGTGTGTGTGTGTGTGTGTGTGTGTGTGTGTGTGTGCGTGCGTGCTTGCGTGCGTGTGTGTGTGAGTAAGCACAAAAGATCATGACTCAGTCCCATCTTAGTACAACAACATTTGTGTGATGGTGCGTCATGAACACAACAAGTCCTCCAACCTGAGCAACCATGAAATGGCACCCCTGTGGGGCAATCTTTGTTGTCATGGTTACAATAATAACAACATGGTTAACTTTGTCGAACAGTCATGGGTAATAGAAACAACATAAACAGCTGGTTTCACATGGGAATCAAACACCGCTCTCCTGTGTCATATTCATCCATCCACCACAACCTCCTCCTGACGTGGCCTCTATCTCTCTTCATACTACATCACTGCACTTTTCCCTTTGCTCCTGTCATCATTACTACAACGTTTTTCTGTTGTGTTGTGAGTATTTGCAGCACAGGTGTTAAAGCGATGAAGCTGTTTTCTGAGTTAGTTTGTGTTTCGTCTGTTTGCATGTGTTTTCTGAAGATGCAGTGTGTTGAGCTCTCAGGGCCACCGTGAGCAGCTGGTAACTTAAATTCCAAGTTAGGCTTTTTGTCTGAATGTATTTCCTTCCACCTGTTTTTATATGGATTTGCAATTTGCACATAAAAAACTGACTGTAAACACCAGAAATTTGAAAAAAAAAAGCTGAACTATCACAAAAAAAAGTGTAAGAGAGAGAGAGAGAGAGAGAGAGAGAGAGAGAGAGAGAGCTGAATATGGAAAGAGAAGCATAGAGAGGACATTTTGTCAGCTGGCAGCATTAAACGTCGCTGCAAGTTTATTGGTGAGTGTCAGCTTTCTGAAGGAAAACCCTCTATGAATATTTTACAAGACAATTAAAATTCTTCAGGGTCTGTCAAGCAGATCAGTTTCAGGGAAATTCATTTGCACGCCATGAAACCGTTGACAGAGATATTTTGGCGGCGGTGCGAGTGTGTCTCCCAAATGGAGGTGTGTGTCACGGGTGGCGGGCAGGTCTGCTGTACTCAGGCCCTGCAACAAAAGGTCAGAAGTCGAATTCTTAAAAAACAAGCCGGTAGCAGGGGTGGGGGTGGGGGTGGTGCGGGTGGTGGTGGTGGTGGTGGTGGGTTGACAGCTTGTCAGAAAGTTGCAAACTTAGCGCAGCTGACATCCGCTGAAAAACCTAAATAGACTGAGGATGTCGAGTGAACGTTGGAGGGGAAATCTACCTGGAAACTCTTCAAAAGGAGTTGGAAAATTAGCTCCTAGCATTCGTGGGTCTTCTTTGTTGTTGAGCTGGTTAAACGTGGACACTGGCACACGATGCACGGCTCTTTGAAGATACGCAGGATATCACCTATTGAACGGGTTAAGGGAAACATATGGAACATAAAAATATTGAACATTTTTAGAGGATCCACTTTTAGAGAACCATTTTTTTTCTCCCACATGCAGTTTGCCACATATAACAAAACCGCCACAGATCAGATGTGTCATGCCTGCAGTGAAGGGTCCCACTCTCCGTTTTGTGCTCATAATGGTTTTTAAAGGAGATCAGATTGGATTACGTCTTCTCCTGGAATGACAGACCTTGTTTTTTTTTGTTTTTTTTTTGTGCTGGCAACCACATCCATCTTTTGTTACTTTAGTTATATAATCCCTTTGCAGACACTCGGACAGAACAAATGTCTGCGTGTCTGACTCAGACTGCTGTGTTTGTGTCTAAACTGGATGCTGTATGTGTATTCTTCTTCACAGATTACTGGCTTTGTGTGAAGTCACTGAATGTGTTTACATGGGCTGCTTTATTTTGCCGTTAAGACTGAATAATAAATTCCCATTTACACAGCATTTCCCGAAAGCCTTAACAGATTAACTATAATCAAATTTAAACTTAGAGGATTTAGAAATTTTGATATGTATACACCTTAATCTGAGTGAGAGTCTGTTTTTGCAGTATTTAGCAACAATAGCTTCAGTCTCTTCATAAAAAGTTTCTCTTGCATGTGACTAATATTAGGTCAGTGAAGCTTAAACAGTTAGTTCCCAAAACCACATTTAATACCAGACAATATGATCTGTCAAGACTCTGAATAATCACTATAAAACCTTAACCATAACTAGGCATAACTAGCACAGTCATGCTTTGGATTTCTCCACATGCTTAAGCGATGTACACAGCGCTCAAGTACAAGTAATCCTCAGTATACAAAGAGTGATGGTGCTAACTTTCCAAACACTCTTTATTTGGTTGGGGATGCTCCAGCAGTCCGTAAGAATCCAAAGAGGGATTATGTTCTAAGGAAATAACGGCTCATCTAGACTTCATCTTGAATTTTTTTCCCGATCCAAGTCCTTTAAAGGTCCCATATAGTATAAAAGTAGATGTCCATGTGTTGTTTGATTATAAAGCAGATCTAGTTCTATATTAATACTGTTAAAGTATCAAAGTGCTCAGTCCACAGAGAAATGCACACAGCCTGTATTCAGAAACTGAGCCTTAAAACCAGCTGTCAGGACCTCAGGAACTTTGTGATGTCACAACAAAGCAGTCTCAACCATGCCCCAGGCCCCGTCCACCTGGACCCACCATCCAACCTTGCAGGATTTGGTTTCTTTGAGTGTTTACCTCAAATCTGCTGTATTTTTTATTGAATCACTCAGAAAACAGTCAGCCAATCAGAACAGAGGCTCGGAGCCTCCTGTCTTCCTCTTTTCAAGTCAGCATTCAGCTAATCTAATTGACAGCAGCTGTGTGCTAACATGTAGATGCTAGGAGCTAGCCTCTTTGCCTCTGCCATGATGTCTGAAGTAGCTTCTTATAGTTAGTAGTTAGTAGTGTGACGTATTGCTGTAAAGTGTTAAACATTTGTTGTGGGAGATCGTACCTGCTGAACCCATGTAACATAGTGCAAGAACAGGTATTTAGGGTGTGTGGGACTGATGGAAGAGGCACCATTCACCCTGTTACATATCATTGTAGTTATTTTTTATGTTTAATCCAAATATTGAAGCTCATGGCTTGAAAATGTAAGTGTATAAGCAAAAATTATTGCTATGAGATGAATAAAAGTTCAGTTCAGAGATTGTGCTCCCTGACAGTGACATAGATCCACTAGAAAGAAGACATCTCACTCCATTGGATTTGTTGGAACTAAAGAAACCCTTGTTAACTTGTGGTCGTGCAGAGTGGAGGTTCTTTTGACATAAACTATCTTTGTTAAATACTAACAGCAGCGTGCAGAGAGCTCACAAACCGACGACAGCCAAGTTTAATTTAGACCTGACATCAAGCTACTGACAGAATTAATATTAATTAGTGACAGCTGATATGATAATATGATGACACTACTTTGCTAATGATTATTAATGTTGGAGCTATTATTTCACATTCACACACACTAGTTTTCACTGGCTGATGCAGCAGGATACTTCACTCTAGAGCTCAGCTGTCATAAAGGAGAGGAGCTGCAACATGAGCAGGCTTCTGACATTTCTAATAATTACCATGAGCTTCCTTAATAAATGAGTCCTAGAAACCTGATTAGCATACAGTAGGTTATAGAAAGCAGATTTCTTGGCCGCGTAAACCAGGATTTTAATGCGCTTCCGTGCAAGAAGTCTGCCTGGAGGGAGAATCCAGTGTAATGAGCTGCTACTTAGTAAATTAACTAGTAATTACATGCAAACTGTGAGTGCAAATTGATTAAAGACACAACACACATTTTCCCTGCACCTTCTGAGCAGCTACAGCAGATCTGGACAAGTCTAATTCTAGCGTTCCAAAAGGACATTTTGCTTCACTAAATGCATTTAAACTGTCGATATCAATTCTCTCTTTTTAGAGACGAGAACAAACTGAACTCACATGTTTTTTCACAGCTGTGGTAACAAATTGTCCTAAAGCTTTGGCCAAATAGGAAATTAAAAACACCAAGGTTTCCTCTCTCAGCTGTTTTGCTCGGATCTGGCAGTGATTATTTTAACCCCTGTTTACAGATCTCAGCTTTTCGCCAAAACTCCTCACCCACTGCGGAGCGCTGAGGAACTCCTGAACTTCTTCCCTTTCATTTCATTTTCTGCTCAGTGATACAGAACAAAGCTTTGACCACTGTCACATCACTTTTTGTTATCCAAACCAGTAAAACATAATTTCCTCCTCACTGGACACTCTGCTGCTGAAGTTCTGGAGCCAGACCTTTACATTGTTTTTTTGTTTGTTTGTTTGTTTGTTTGTTTGTTTTTTAACTTTGTTATTCACGTAAAGTGATAGAACAGTGATAGAATAATAGCAACTGACAGCCACTGGTACATACTTCCTCCAGGAAATAGCCACACCCTCAATCTCGTACGTGAGATACTGACGAAAGTTATCATCTTTTCCCACCTGTACCTTTTGTGTTAACAAACTGCCATTCATACGACTTACAAACTTTAAATAGGGTTACAAACTCACCTGTGTGACAGAGTCCAGCTTTAAGCAGTGCAAGTGCTGACAGTACAAACCCAAACACACCCATATCCTCAACTCACATCAGCATCTGCATCTACATGCTGAGTGCTGATGAGTCTGCTTGGAAGCTCCGGGTTCACCATCAGATTCATTCACGTACCTTAGCCAGACCATGGACTCGGTGCTTGTTAGCATCTTAGTGTCTCTGCCTGTGGATATTACTCCTGATTCCTGCTGTAAGTTACACAACATTTCATGCCTCTTGCATTTAGTAATTGTTTTGCATTTTGATTTAAATACTTTTCATTATCTCCAGGTCATTGCTTATTTCTGCCACTGTCATGATACAATATACACATGAGATGGTAGAGTTATGTTTATTTACTATAAAAACTCAAAGGTAGCATATTATCGCAGTAAGTTAAGTAAGAACGCTTATTTAATAGTTAATGAGCTTTACGCAGCTTGCAGTAAATGAAGCATATATTTTTACTTCTACTATACCAGCATCATGTTAGTGTGGCCTGAGAGGTGCACCACGCTGGTGCATGTGCTGTTACACATCGAGAGATGCAAACCCAGTATACTGAGGGAAAAAAAACACTCAAACATTCCAGCTGTAATACGAACACATAACAAACCTGACAGAGCGAGCCAGTGGGAAGAGGACGGCCACACAGACCCACAGTGGGTGCAGCGCAGCCTGCTCCACTGATCTGATAAACACAACAACACAGCAGTGTCTGATGTTTTACTTTTTCACATCGAGCCAGTTTGTGTAGCGGCCCGTCTGGAAAAGTCCCAGTTCTCCCGCTGGCTGCTACACTACTGACTATGAACGACACCCTCCACATTACACGCTGTCACTTCATCCATTGCAAATATTACAATACTGGTAATAGTGGCCTTATCCTTATAGACATGCTGCTTATAGAGGCCCAGTTTTATACTGAACTAAATGCTGACAGTTGAACAACTAACTCACTACTGAACAGTAATGTGATTGGCTAGCTTAACAAAAATGACCAATATATATAGTCAGTAGTCTTTAGAAAGCAGTAATCGGCTGAGTCGATTGTACTCAGCTCTGAGCTGTTAGAGGCCCTTTGGTGTGAATCATATGTTGCATATACAGTAGAGATCAATAAAAGGAAAAGAATTTCTTTCGGCCTGTCGTGTTTGTGTATGTTGAACGTCTCCTGCCCGTCACTTTCCATCAAAGCTGGGATACTGGTCTTTTTTCCCTCCTGGCCTTGCACCTCTCACCGTCTGATCTGGTATTTCCACAGTTCAATCTCTCCCCCTTCCACCGTGTCCACATGTTAAAGATGGAAAACAGCTGCCTGACTCCTGGATTTCCCAGCATTCCGTTGTTTTTGGAAGACTCCTCCGTCTGACGGGCCTCACCTGCAGCTTTACACACTTCGATGTCTGGGGCGGAAACAATGAGAAAACGCAGACAGATCCGCTGCCGTCCGGTGCCTTTGATCCAAGTTTTAGCACCTAATGCCTTACACATGCACGAGGTGTGTTCACACTCTCTCTCACACACACACACACACAGACACACACACACACACACACACACACACACACACACTCACTCACTCACACACGGCTTGTTTCCAGGTCTCATTTGTCACAGGGAGCACTTTCTTTGGGAGAATTATGTCCAGTGACTCATGAGGTCTGACCCCGGCCTTCTCAGATGATGGACCAACATCAGTGTTTGACCTCATAGGTTAGACAACTTAACAGTGACAAACCATCACTGTCATTTTTCTTATTTATGGCATCATCATGATCTGACCAGTGCTCATCCTGAAAACAACAACAAAAATACAAATGTACTGAATTTATTTTTGTCCGGGCTGCTTGTTAATTCACTAACTGTGAAATCTACCTGAGTCTCTGACCTCCTTTTGTGGCTCACATGCGAACCCTGTCTTCAAGTCATTAAGTTTTGAAGGAAACCTCAAACTTGCTGGCTGGATTATGTTCCTCGACAATGTTTTTCATCCAGTCAAAGAAGTGCTGTACTCTGGTGCCGCAGAGGACTGGCAGGGAAGAGGTCAGGGTGGGTGGGAGACGAGGACTTGCAGTGGACCACATCCTGAGTTCTGTGTGTTGTGAAGGTGAAATTACTAAAGAAATTTTGTTAATTTGTGGGGAAATCTGTGATTTTGGTTTAATGATAAACAAGTAAACACATCCTGTCGTTTTCATTAACATTTACATTTACTCATTTGGAAGATGCTTTTATCCAAAGCGACTTATATGTGAGAGACATCACTAAAGCTTCAGCACAACAGTAGATCTTGGTCTTAGTACTAAGTTATATATATATACATACAGTATATATATATATATATATATATATAATATATATATATGTGTGTGTGTGTGTGTGTGTGTGTATGTGTGTGTGTGTTTAAAGATACAATATAGATGTCCATGTGTTGTTTGATTATAAAGCAGGTCTAGGTTCTATATTAATACTGTGAAAGTATCAAAGCGCAAATACACACAGCCTGTATTCAGACACTGAGCCTTAAAACCAGCTGTCAGGACTTCTGGAACTTTGTGATGTCACAACAAAGCAGTCACTGCTCTCAGCCACTTACCCCACCCACCTGGACCATCCAGCCATGCAGGATTTAGTTTCTCTGAGTGTTTACCTGAAATCTGCTTTATTTTTATTTGATCACTCAGAAAACAGTCAGCCAATCAGAAGAGAGGCTCAGAGCATTAGTGACTTGAATTAGAGTGACATGTTTTTTGGGTTGATCGAAAACCAGACCTGCTGCCGCATGTTTCACTTCCCAAGCTGGAATCAAACAGGGGACATCATAACTACAGGGTACGTGTCTCAAACCACGAAGCCATGGGGGATGTCCCAGAAATTTTTCCTAACTTTAACTAAGTGCTACGAGACCAAAACATAATCATTAAAAAGGTTAATTATACCTCAGCTGCTATTAACGGAGATTGTAGGAGACAAATGAAAACTGTGAACAGTACCAGTACGTCTGGAATGAACATCTTGTGACTTCACAGAGACATTAGTTAAAAAGACTTCTTTGTTGTGGATGAAAAACATAGTCCGGTGGCATTAGGTGTCTTTTTTTTTTTTTTTTTTAGTATTATATAAATGTGACCTTTGGAAAAAAGGGTTGCACATTATAAAATAAAATACCGTCATTATTGAATTTTAGAAAGTTTGAAGAACTTCACTACACAGATGTAGTTGATGTGCTGTTTTGCGCACAAATCTACAGTGATCATGTAAAAATGGTGAAAGAATCTGTCAGCTAAAGCTCAAACTGGTGCCTCATTAGACTGGGCAACCGAGGCAGGGTCTGGAAAGCTGAGACCTGGTCTCTGATGAAGCCAGTCTGATGTCTTCATTAGGGTTAAGAATTTCTCCTGCTTCAGAACAAAGTGTTGGACAGATAGAGTGGCTGCCTGGCATCGCCACCCTTTAGCCTTGCAGCCGTGCAGACAAAAATATCCCAGCGGTTCCCATAAGTTCAGAAGCATATAAATGGACAGACGGACAAAACCGCGTACAAACACGCACCTCACACCTCATTTTCTCTCCTTTCCTGTTTAAACTTCTACTTCCAGGCAGCAGCTCCACCCATTTTTCTCTCTCTCCCTCTCACACATCCACATCTTTTCAGCCAGCAGCCTCTGTCTAACATCTGCTTTGGCGAGACATTTAATTTCACTTGTTACGTCAGCCACGCGCTCTGACTTCCAGGAGAAGCCATTAGAAACACGATGCTGGACGAGGTCTGAGACTGCGAGACAAAGGAGGCTTTTCACAGCAGGTCTGGGCCGATCCACATCTCCAACATTCCCGCTGACTGGAGGTCGACAACAACACTGCTGCAGAAAACACACAGAAAGGTACAACTGCTGAACTTCACGTTGACCGTGAATATCTAGACAGAACAAAATAAGTGCATAAGAGTTTGTGTATTCTGTCAGGATAGTTGAATTTTTACTTGTCAAGACAAATTCTAATAAAAGTCTAATATGAAAGGTTAGATGTTGGAGTTATGTCCAGAGAAAGTCTTAGTGGATCTGTAGTGTTGACTGATTGATGGTGCTTTTAACTTTGAGTTTCATTCAAAAGGTAAGTAGTCTGGATATTTCTACGCAAGGAATCCAATCTGTTTTTCAGCTGAAGCTCATCACAAGTGTCAAGTCTGAAAAATGTTTTTCACCCTCATATCCCAAAAGTAAACCATGTGGCTTTGTTTATTTAAAGAAAACAGACCTTAAAGGTTCAGTTCAATTCAATTATATTTGTATAGCGCCAAATCACAATATACATTATCTCAATGCACTTTACAGGGTAAGGTCGAGACCTTCATTTATTATCGAGAGAAACCCAACAGTTCCCACAAAGAGCAGCACTTGGCGACGGGGGAGGGAAAACTCCCTTTAACAGGAAGAAACCTCCAACAGAACTGGAGTCAGGGTGGGGGGTGAGGGGGTTCTGCCTTGACCAGTCCAGCCAATTAGAAGAGAGGAGGCTCTGAGCCTCTCTTCTGATTGGCTGAATGTTTTCTGAGTGATCCAATAAAAACTTCAGGTAACCACTCAGAGAAACCAAATCCTTTAAGGTTGGATGGTGGGTCCAGGTGGGCGGGGCTTGGTTTAAAATAAATAAATTAATGATATAGCGACGCAATAAACACATAACAAGATTCATTTATATTCTTTAATTTACATTCCATCACATTTCGAGAACATGAAACATTGGTCCTTGAAGAAAACCTGCTCCAGAGTGCACGCAACCCGAGACTGGGTGGCAGTTCACCTTTCACCATGACAGTGACCTGAAGCACACAGACAAGACAAGGCAAGTTTCTGACTGTCCTTGAGTGGCCCAGTTAAGCCCAGACTTAAATCCCATAGAACACCTGTGGAGAGACCGGAGGATGACAGCTCACAGATGTTTCCTCTCCAGTCTGACAAAGGTTGAGAGAAGAAGAGTGAGATAAACTGCCCAGGACTTCCCCAAGAAAACTAGAAGAGCTAGAAGGAGATTTCCGCTTTTGATCTTTAATAAACATCACTTGTCATTGTGGGTTATTGAATGCAGATTAATGGGGAATTTCAAAAACGGAAATTCTAACCATATAAAATCAAATCAACAACATGGGAAAGTGTGAAAAACAGCTTAACAAGGACAGAAAGATGAATGTATTTCTCCAAAAACATTTTGCACGGCTCCTATTTCCTCCTTTTGTTTATAATGCACCATAAAACACAAATATTCGACCTAAACTGGAACATTAAAACATACTCCTCAACCTGGAAGAGATGCTCTCAGCAGGTCAGCCCCCCCCCCACCCGAAAGTTTCTCCAGTGGTATTAAAACAGAAACTGACACCCGGGTACACGGTGGAGAAAGATAACACCGTCTCAGGATGTCAGTAAACACAGACGAGGGGAAGAAACAGAGACGTGAGAACATCTTGTTTCATGTTTCAGTGCAGAGAAATGTGTCTGGAGAGAGAGACTTCCTCACACGCTTTGATAGAGGAAAGAATGTGGGGAATCTATGCTGGTTTACATCCTTGAAGATTAAGATGGATTTTAAGAATTGAGGCAACTGAGATGTGGCTTGTGCATCCAATATCAAGAGGGAATCCCTTATATTTTCTACATCATGGTTCTTCCAAGATGTGGACAAAATATAGCCCCCCCAAAAAATAGCCACAATAATACATTTTATAGAATTTTCAAGTATTTGAATCTTTCTTGATCTTTTTAAAACGACCTTCACATGTATGTGCTCGCAGAGAAGTGACAGAAACAGGAACACCTAATACAATACAACACAACAATGCTGACTACAGCCTCAGAAGTTACAATGGAGTTGAATCATAGACCCCCAGGCTACCCCCCTGTCCCCCACCGCCCCCCCAAAACAAACAACCCAAACAGATAGAACATAGTAATCCAACGACACGTTTTGATATAATATAATATAATATAATAAGCAACATTTATTGTATTATTTGTGCTGTGGGCCGATTTTGTGGCCACACTTGGTATTACAACTCAGCCAGTATCAGATGATGCACACTGGTCCAAAAAGCACTTTTACAATACACACTTATCAGAAAGGAGGGCAGTTGTAAAATTGTAAATAAAGAAGAGGTGTGCCATCAAATTGCTGTACGCCATATATATGTGGGAAGCCAACAGGAAGCCGGAGAGCACGCTTTCTGGGGCCAAAAATGTGGAGGGAAGGAGGAAGCCCATGCACCCAGCGAGCAAACTTTCACAGGAATGAATGGAGCACCATCTTAGTTCTCCATAATTCATAATTCATTAAACAATGAACATTAGTTATTCCACACACACGCACACACACACACACATACACACACCGCTTGATCTTGTTGTCAAAGAGCCCTTTATGATCTGCGGCATAACACAGTGATTATGTGTAGGAATATGGAAGTCCAACAGTAGAGAAAATGTATTGTCAAAGGAAAGCTCTGTTTGACAGCGAGACGAAACTCAGCTACTGTGCCTGTGCTCCTGCTGCTTCTGCAAACCGAGAGAACAATGACTGCAAGTAATACACTGACTGTGGATGAAGCACCTCATACAACTCCATCTCAAATAACCGGAACGATTTTAATGCGCATGCCTTTTCATTTGCATGTAGGTATATGCCTACATGTATGTTCATGCATATGTATGATGGATATGTGTGTGTGAGTGTGTTTATATTCATACGATTCTAAAGTCGGAGGCCCCTGTGCACCTGGTGCCTCTATGCTGCGACTAGGTTCTACCTTACATAGTGTTGGATAAAGTAATGGAGGATAAATTCATCATTCATCTATGAAGATCATCTATAGTGGCAACGACTGTGTACAATCCCTCAACTGATTTATCCACAGCAGCATAAATAAAGTCCATAACATTCACTCCATCTTCCAGTTGTTTGACAGTGTTTTCATTATGGGCCACTGGCATAAAATAAAGAGTCCGTCCTCTGGTCTTTATTTGGAGCGGACACACCCGGTGCTGGAGCATGTGACACCTATGGGTGCTGGAACATCTGTGAGGCTGACAAGAACTCTCTGGGAAGAACAGGGTGTAGGGGTGGGGGGTGGGTGGGGTACAGACCTCCAGGTTGATCTGGAACTATAAGCCGAGAAAAGAGGAGAACGTTCTCAGCTGTGGTGTGGTATTTAACCACGGACAAGGCGGTGTGTGTGTGTGTGTGTGTGTGTGGTGTGTGTGTGTGTGTGTGTGTGTGTGTGTGTGTGGTGTGTTGTGTTGCACACTTGTTTAATTTCTTTTTTTTTTTTTCTTTGGGGGGGGGGGGGCCCTGTGTAGGAAATGATGGACCAATTAAACTGTGCTGTGTCAGGCTTATTAGTGCAAACTGTGTTTACATAGGGAGTGCTGGAGAGACAGGAAATAGAGAGGAGTGTGAAAAGGAGCTGAGCTCAGCAGCAGGGGCAAAGTTTAACACAGCAACATGAATACACAAACATACATCCATACATGGACTGTGACTGACACACTGACATTCACTGACACTTCACCAGGAGTCGAACTGAAAACACAAACATTTTTGGTCTCGTTCTCATCACATAACTGATCTGATAATCCTCCGGCCTTGTGTGCATTACGGAGCAGGAGCAGGTTTCTCAGGAGATACAAGAGAAGATGTAGATACACGTAGAATTTCTGCATTGATGTATAAATATGTCTTAAATATGAATTCCCGGGTTTATTAATAATGTCAGGGTGGCTGTCTGTCAGCTGAAGCTCAGTATAGGTTGAATGATGCAGCCGGACAATGACCCTAAACATCAACGTAAATCTAGGACAGAATGGCTTAAAAGACAGTCCACCTGTTGGAGTCAGAGTCCAGACCTTAGCCCAGTAGAGATTCTGAGGAGTGACCTGAGGAGAGCCGCTCACACCACACATCCTGAGTACAGAGTGCTGCAGGGGTGATGTATTTTTGTAGGAATATCCAGATGTTAGCATCTCCGTGGTTCCCTCCACAAGAAGACAATAGAATTTTCCCATTGTCTTTTGGATTATTGCAGAAAATAAACAACAGTTTCTGATCCTGACAGGTTTTATTCAGCAGGATCATCTGCACTAATCAACACCACTTTATGATGGTTGAAGCCCAAATACAATCAGCAGAAGTAAAAAGCTGATGTTAGGTTATAAACCAACTACACCACGGTCACATGACTTCACCGCAAAGACTTCAACCTGTAGTTTGCTTTACCTCTGACCTCTTCTATAAAAACCTTTCCTCGTAGAACAAAACATGAAAATATCTTGAGCTTGTCGTTAACTACAGACCTTATTTAAGTCATCTAACCAAAAACACCAGAGGCTTCAGGACGAGGGAACCGGAGGAACCAAAATGTTAACTAATGGGGCTTTCAGACAGAATGTGATTTGGGCTATGCTCGCGGCCCCGGGTCAGTGCACTGTTCGGGGGAGTCGCTGAGGACAGAGCAAATGTAAGGCAGGGTTTTTCAAACCTACAGAAGGAGAGGTCACTACAAGCTAGAGTCTATCGTTGCCAGCAGTAAAGATCTTTCCTGTGCTGAAACACAAGAGTAAGCAGCGTTAAATTAGTGCCAATAAGAAGAAGGGGAGAAGCAAGGAAGAGCGTGATGCATCGTTGTTATTGGCTGCATGTTCACAGGCTCGCCAAACGGCACGTTGCACTGCGCGTGTGCTTTGCTCGGCACAGTGACAAATCATCATGGAGCGGTGCCATTGTTGCATTCTGTCTGAAAGTCCCGTAATTCCTGCAGTTCTGTGAGAAGAACGGTCCTGAACATTGAAGGTCTGATCTGCAGCTTCTGGAGGAGCTGGTCTGAGGTTATTGCTTCAACCAGTGGTTAGATTCACTCACTTTTTCCACCAGCATTGTGAATGTTTAATGTCTGTTTTCAATAAAGACACGAGTGATTGTAATTGTTTGAGTGTTATTAGCTTCAGCACATTGTGGTTGTTTGTACTTATGACTTCAGTGAAGATCAGATCACATTTTGTGAACAGTTCATGCAAAAAGAGAAAAATAATAACTCTGCCTGGTGATAATCTCGAAGGAGTCCGACATGTTGCTGAGCTCTGGCCACCAGGGATCACTTCAACAAACCCTCAGCTGGAGGTCTCACTTTGCTGGAAGAACCGGCTGCTGTGAGACAAAACCACAGACTGGGAAAAAAAAATACATATATCAACATTTTGGGATGGAGAACACACATGTCAACTCACAAGCACATACAGTAGCATGAAAACAAGTGCTTACACGCACATACACACAGTAAATGCCTGTCGGGATTACTCAGTCCCATGATTACAGCTCCACAGTCTGTCGGACGCCAGCCATTGTTCAGTGTTACATGAGAGTGCCAAGCTGCTCTAACTGAGGACCTAAGGGAAGACAGCAGGGAGGTGGAGGAGTGGGGTGGGGGTGTAGGGTACATTAGTTCTGCCTCATGAGGGTGGACGCAGAATAGAGTGATTGTTAAAACCACCCGACTGAGGTTTGGGAGAATTCCTAGACATTCATTCTGCAGAGCCACGTGTGTTTAAAATCAACATCAGAGGAGAACAGGCTGACACGGTTTGGATCACAGCTCAGGCTGCACAAAAAATGCAACTTATTGACTACTGTTGCTTCCAAATAGCCAGAGGATGTTATTCTGTTTCACAGAGGAAAGGGTTTGGTAGACAGTCTGAGAAAAATGTAGTCTGTGGTTCGTTAGGAGTCGCCAACCACCACAAGTCTTTTATTCCAATCAAACTCACCAAACCCTACATTGGAAAGCTTCAATTAAGTATTATATGTATTATATTATAGAGCCTGTACCCTTTTTGTTAAAGTGTTTCTAGATTTAAAGAAACTTAGGTGCATATTCAAATCAAAATCAAGAAGTTAAAGGTCCATATGTTATACTTTCCTGTTTTATTCGGTGTGTGTTGATAGAAGGTATATTTGTGGTTTTAAGAACCAAAAACCATCTCAATGTAGTTTTACATCTCCTCTCTCAGGCTTCTCTCTGGGGCTGTAGTAACAACAGGTCGGTGATCCAATCAGAAGAGAGGAGAGGAGTCTCTGTTCTGATTGGCTGACTGTTTTTTCAGTGATGTAAAAAAAACATATAGCAGATTTCAGGTAAACACTCAGAGAAACCAAATCCTGCAAGGTTGGATGGTGGGTCCAGGTGGGCAGGACTTGGGGCATGGCTTAGAGCAGAGACTGCTTTGTTGTGACATCACAAAGTTAAAGAGGCTCTGTTTCTGAATACAGGCTGTGTGCATTTCTCTGTGGACTGAGCGCTTTGATACTTTCACAGTATTAATATAGAACCTAGACCTGCTTTATAATCACACAACACATGGACATCTGCCTTTATACTATATGGGACCTTTAAGAAGTTAAGAACCATACCCGTCCTAAACAATATATAATATCATCAATATTATTATAGTATTATAGGGTCAGTGCTCACCCATCCAACAAACACAGAGGAACATTAGTATACATTTAGAGTTCTGTTTTGTGTTCAATATTTACTCTCTTTTTAGCTGTGTTTGTTCTCAACCAACTCATGAGAAAAATAGCTGGCTCTTTAACTGCTAAACACTCCACTCTGTTCACCAGCTGGATGCTGACTTTCTTTGTCTGCTGTTTAATGCTGAACTGGGGCAGTAACTGTGGATTTATCAGAGCACAATTGGGAGCTATAAAATCAAAACAATGGAAATGAATGGAAATCATTGGTTAACTGTAAATGTATTTCAAATCACAGTACCATGGTTTTGCTTTGATGTAATGCATAGGTGATTTGTAGAGAATGGGCCAGAATATGCAAACTGCCTGTGCAGACCTTTAATGTTGTGCACATGTTGGTATAGTTTCCACTGTTGGAAACATCTGCACCCTGTTTACAGACCCACTGATGTAGAACCATGTTTCTTGCATGACCTTGATGTTATGCAACATTTTATAATTGCCAAGAATAAATTATGCCAAAGCAAACAAATAAGAAAAGAAAGATGTACATCTTCTGCAGAAAAAACATGTCTGTGCCAAGATAAAGGTTCACTCCCAAAAAAAGGTAGTGTGCAACCTGTCTGCAGAGAGCAAAAACTCTGCAGCTGCTCTGAGGTGCAACAATCACGGTAAAACAAAGGACAATAAGCTTTTATAAAACAGAAGTGGCCTTCAACATGGTTATTAAAGGGGCCAGTTTAAAACATTACAGCGGTGTCCAAAGATCAGCTCCATGTGTTGTCACCTGCCTCTCTGCTCCGATTCTAAACTCACCTCTCCAGTCTCTCTCTAAAGGAGGCCATTGTTCATTGCTCAGGTATTTTTGGCAGGTCACAATCTTAGCAACGACGGACAAATGGTTCCTCTGGCTCACCTGCTTCAGCTGCTAACAAAGGGAGGATTTTGTGCGAGGAGTCGAGCTCCCTGCTTGGTTTACATTCTCCAATGGGAATCAGGAGAGTGAAGCAAGAGAGGCAGAGATCAGGAGATGCTATGGAGAAATGCAGCTTATCAGATAACGGCGTATTTCTTTCCTGCCATGTTATTACACAACTGGCACGAACAAACACTGATTTTCACTGGTTCCCAAAGATTGTATGCAGCTAAAATGATGCATCTGGAGACATGGCAGGCGTGTCAATCTAATTTCTAAGATTGAACATTTTTGTCATTTTAAATGATTGGTTCAACATTTTGGAAAATATAGTTATTCCCTTTCTTGCCAAGAGTAAGATGAGAAGTTTGATACCACTCTCATGTCTGTAATGTAAAATATAAAGCTTCAGTTAAAAGACATTGGCTTAGCATATAAACTGGAAACAGGTGGAAACAGCCAGCTTGGCTCTGTCCAAACAAAATCCACCTACCAGCAAATCCAGCACCCTGAGCAGCCAAGACACAATTCAGTACATAACCCCCTTGATAAAACCACATTTTTACTCTTTAGTTTTTGGACATGTTAAACAAACATGATACGTTATTGAGTGAGGTTTAGATGGGCTGGTTAGATGTTTTCTCTTGCTTCCAGTATGCTAAGCCGTGCTAAGCTAGAGATTGTTATCAATGTTTTAATGTAAACTCTTGGCAAAAGAGGATAGAGCCACTTTTTGGACACAAGGCATTTTACCCCTTTTCTAAAGTGTACATCAACTTTTGCATCAACTGTAATTTAGCTGTTTTACATCAATTAACATTTGGTAAGACCTGTTATGTTTGCATTGCTCTTGGAAAAGCCAGGATAGCTAGCTTCAACTTGGAAAATGGAAGCTAGTTATCCTAGCTTGCTAATGTCAGTAATTGTTCCTTTGCCAGACTTGTGCACGTCTTGTGTTTGTCCCACATTGTTCAAAAGAGGATGCCTAACTAGTGTTCGCTGTCTCTCTTTCGTGGATCCAGTTTTGGTGATGGTAAAACTCACAGCAGTAGGTAGTCCTGTAACTAGCACTCAGTATGTTTCCCTGTGACAGTCACAACAGGAAGTAGCATAAGGAGTCACAGAGTAACGTTAGAGACTGAGTTTACAGAGAAGAAGAGAAGAACTTTCTTTTTTTAAATTTAATTTGACTTCAGCTCGTTAGCTGCTTGTGCTGCAGTCATTGCCAAAAAAAATGTACATTTCTAGTAACTGCAATTTGACAAAATAAGTACACACAGAAAGTTTTTAGAAAAAGTGCAACAACTCCTCCGACCTGCACAACCATGTTGTTGCTTCCAACCCTCTGATACGAACCATAGGAGTGTCTCCTGAAATAGCGCCTCTACAGCAGCAGGTGTACTGGACCATTGTTGTCATGGATACAATAATAACCATGTAGCTAACCTTATGGAACAGTCATGGCTTTTTTAGGTTTAAGCACAGAAACTATTTGGTTAGGTTTAGTAAAAGATTGTGGCTATATCCTTAATATTAAATGGTCTTCAGCGTGGTTAAGGTTGTGGAACAGTCATGGATAATAGAAATAACATAAAGTGCACAGGAATCGAACACTGGTCTCCTGTGTGAAAGTCCTGTGATTCTGACGTGGACTTTGTCTCTCTTTATACTACGTCACTGCACTTTTCTTAAAATCAGTTCAACTTAAACTAGCTTGAAATTAAACCATTTTCCCAGCTAATGGATTTTCTAATTTAGAAATACAGCATAACAAGTTGTTGCAAAGCAATTGTATTCCACGCCAAATTTTTCTTCTCATGCTGATTCCTGTAAGAAACTGGATTATAACCTGAAAAATCAACCAAAAATCTGTTGTAATCAGGCAATGTATTTGAACACCTTGACAATAAACATGTGTCAGAACAGCCCTAATTGAGGGAGAGAGTCTCCTAACAGGTAATCATGCTGTTTATATTGCTCTGCCAGTAAAATAAATGTACACTGAGCCTTGGTTCTGCTGTATCTATCCCCTGGTCTTGTTTGGCCGATGTTAGTTTCGTGTTAAGGCTGAATCAGCGGTAATTGGCCTTCATTATATCCCCGTGAATCACCGGAGCCACTGCAGGCAGAGGGGGAGAGGGTTAAATTTGGGACAACAACTTTGTAATGAACCCCTGCAGGATAAATGGAGGCAACATCCTAGAATACATGAGGGAGTCCATATGTACTCGTGGCAGGTTGGCAGGTCAGAGTGTACGGGTCAGAGGTCGGTTCGACCTGCCGAGGAGGCAACTGATCTACTTAGAGCAAGGACACACATATTTCCTGCGGCCAAGAGGAAAAAAAATAGACTTCAGCTGCAAGGACGGCACATGAGAGAGAAAGACACACATCATAGTGCTGAGCTTGGCCAGATTAGAGCTGACAAACACATGGCAGGCAGCAACAAAGAGAGGGATGGAGAGAACAAAACAACACAGAGTGTGAGGATCTGGACAAACTCACTGCAGACAGGAGAGCAACACACTGGTCTGTAAGGAGCTGGTGTAAAGTGTGTAAAAAAAGGCCACGGGCTTCTCCATACCAACACAACATTATCGCTTATCTATCGTACATTAACGCTTGTACAACCTTTTTCTCTTGAACGCCTCGGTTGACAGAGATTATCTCTCTCCGGTTCCCTTTTCCACTTCTCACAAATGAGTTCTTATAAACCTGTCAGCTTTTATATGGGGAAGTTCTTCATCCGCAGGGCACCGCGTCTGAAAAACGTGCCGCTGTGTCATGTGTTAAAGAGATCTTTCTTCTGCATTGTTCCCAGGGA
Source organism: Seriola dumerili (assembly GCF_002260705.1). Classification (NCBI taxonomy): domain Eukaryota; kingdom Metazoa; phylum Chordata; class Actinopteri; order Carangiformes; family Carangidae; genus Seriola; species Seriola dumerili. The sequence goes on from NW_019174393.1 coordinate 18,014,901, forward strand.
AAAGACCTCCACCATCAGGAAACTTTTAAAGACTTCATGCTGTTTAATGACCCATAACAATCCACAGTTTCAGCTGGAGACCCACAAGGTGTTTTTCTAAAGTATTTGTAATATTCATTTTCACTTTGTCCTTTACATCCCTTCTCTATTTACATGTAAACACAAAAAGGTGCTCCCTCTGTTGCCCCGACTCTGCCTGTGAAACTGTCAAATCAAAATATGTCTTTATATTATTCCCTTTATGTGGCAATAACAATGTTAGTAATGATATATAGATACAGATTAGAATGACACCCCAGCTTCAAGGAAGACTGATAAACAGCTGAAAGGCAGAGGTGAAAAGTAGAAAAGACCGGCGGCCACCATCTTGAACTGTCTGATGATGGAAGCGCTTGTAAATCATTAACACTCGCTCACCTTCTATTCCCGAAGTTATACATCAGCTGCATATGTATCAAACAGGCTCCAGATGTTGGTGCAACTTGTCAATATCCAGTATTGTTGCTGCTGGAATTCTACCTGTTTCTAGATTTGCTGTGTTGCACACAAACGAATGGAAGAAAGTGCAAAAAAAAAAAAAGACCTAAACAGATATAATCTAGGTCTTAAAAGAACCCACAAAAGACCCTTATTGTCTCAGTTGATATTGTGCTTTAGCTTTACATACACCCCAATACATTCTCAATTGAAGTAACACCAACCAGTTAAACCTTAGGGTCCTACGAAATTGTGGGAATCTGTTGCCCACATGGCCTGTTTGGTAATCCACCACCATCAAGACAGACTTTCCTGTTTCATTCATGTAATGTTAGAGCAAGCTTTGAGCTGCAGGCTTGTGAAACATGTCTGAGAAGTGTTTCTCCTCCTCCAGCGTGACACTTGCTTTGTTTTTCTTTTTAGCTCTCTAGGTTATCAGGAAGTTTCCTCCATTTATTTTTTGACCTCTGACCTTCATTTAAACCTGAAATACAGCCTAACTGTAGATGGAGTAGCACTAACAATGTCATAGCCCAATGTGTACCATATGCTTTATGTGGCCTTTAACTTTTTTAAATTAGTAGCTTCTGGCAGATGCTCAGCATTTTAACATTAGACATTAAACGCTAAGTTGATGGAAAGAGGGACTGTTGTAGTCAATGCAACTCAAGGCTCCAAGGTTAGGTCTTTATTTCTGTGCTAATAATGTTTGCACTCATGGGTACAGACAAAATCCAGGAAATGCCAGACATTAAAGAGAGGGTGAAAACAAACGAGAGACAGTGTGCACAGTCATCATGGAGCTTAAACATATGGGAGTTTTGGCAGTGAAGATAGACAAAGGTTCAAGCACATCAGTCAGCCAAATGTGGGCTATTTTCAGGGCAGCGTGCAGGAAATAAGAGTGAGTGACGATGGAGGAGACACAGCCAGGGCAACGGGACTGTCTGATGCTGTGGAAACCAAGAAGAAGAAGAAGAAGTCAAAGTTGTGCTGTGGGTTCTGCTGGAGAAAAGTGGGTCGAGAGGAAAAGCCCTCTGCCGTGCAGAGTCAACTCAATTCAGCTTTTCCTCAGGAAACACTGGAAGGGAGGGAGCTGCACGTTGACCCCCATACTCTGACCCTTTAGATGAAGTGCTAATTGAGTCCCGTGGTGGATGACTTTCAAAAATAGGCTTTCCTTTGTTCCAAAACCCCCCTCAAAGGCTTCCTGATCACATGGTTCAGCAGAGAGTGTGTATATGCTCTGGTGAGTGCAAAGGTTACACAAAAGCTCCGCAGATGCTAAAGCCAGAGAGGTTTAAGGAAAAACACTGAGAGAGCTTTTCCTAAACCGCTGCGCTGAACTACTTTCAGATTTGGCACTTTTCTTCTGTGTCAGCATTCTCAGGACCCCAGGCGCACACAGCTGAAACTGCACTTATGCATTATGGATCCTCGCTCACAGTCCTTCGAAATGAATAGAAAAAAAACGCACAAGTAAACGTAGGCTGATTTTAAAAAGTGTGCTTACATTTCAGTAGTGTATGAGCCCAGTCAGACCAATATTTATGACACTGAAATTTTAGAGAAAAGTAACTGCAGTTGAATGAGAGACTTCATTCTGAGTCAAGAAATAAACTCTTATTACCATGTGATGAACAAGAGAGGAAAAGTGAGAGATGTGATAGTCTTTGGTGATTAGACCCCATCGTGATGTCATCGTATGTGAAAAGGGAGTGAGGCTGAGTGAAGTAGAGGAAACCCCCCTGGGGTCTAGACACTGGTGGTGGCGGGGGTGGGAAGGAGAGAGGCTGAAGATCTGGATGTGATGTCAAGTCAAGTCAATTTTTATTTGTAAAGCGCAAATTGACAACAGAAGTTATCTAAAGGCATTTTCCAAGCAGAGCAGGTCTAGACCTTCTCTTTATAATATCATTTACAGAGACACAACAGTTCCCACCATGAGCAAGTCAGTGGAAAGAAAAAACTTCCTTTTAAGCGGCAGAAACCTGGAGCAGAACCGGACTCAGGGGGGGCGGCCATCTGCCTCGACCGATGTGGACTCTGGTGAGCTCCACCCGGTGCTGCATAGGAAGCCTGGAGGTGAATGGGGTGGAGGAGGGTCGCAGCAATTCACAGTGAAACGACAGCTGACGGCAGGACAGACGATTGTAACAGATTGTAAAGTTTGACAGCGACAACGCGATTGGCTGGTTGAGATCATGGCGCAATCTGATTGGTTACCGAAAAAAACACCTGAAGTCAGCTGATTAGAAGAGGTGGGGTGACAGAGGGAGAGAGGATTGTGAATGAAAGAGGTAAAAAGATGGTTGGTTGATGGTTGAACTTACGCTGAGCTGTATTTTGGTGGAATTGCTGTAATAGTGGATTCACTTGCAGGGATAAATATGACACATAAATATGTTGATTAGTGCTGTTGCATAAAGTTCAAACCTGGTGAACATCTGGTGAACGGACTCTCGCGGGACCGGAGAGAAGAAGAAAGTGTGACATGGCAGAAGCAGATTTTTCTCCATCTATGTCGTCAAAATGCTTCCGCACATCACTTCTTATCCGGTTTGGTGACACGATTACCTGGTCAAATGTTCAAATGTTCTCATTTTGTGTTAGCAATTCACACACACATTCATACCTCCCACCCATACAGCCATACGGGGGCAATTTGGGGTTCGACGCGTGGACTGGAGGAGCCAGGGATCGAACCGCTGACAATCAGAATATTGTCTATTGTTGCAGATGCATTCACATTTTACAAGGATATTTTTAAGAATATTTGTTTACACTATGCAAGGTAAAGCTTAAGTCTTTCTTTCTGTCTTGAGATGCAAAGAAAAGGTCTTATCATGCTGCTCCAGGACATCCGCTTATGGCCTGTGCTTCATTTACAGTGTTACAGTGTTTTCACGTGAGCTACTTGTATTACAGACTTTGAAGGATTTTAAAGAGCTCATCTCGCTCCCCCGGCTTTGTTTACAGCAGTGTCATCTGTCTTCAAATGGATCAAGCTGAACACCAGCTTTTAGAAAGCGGCATGGCTGCTGCTGCTTGGGTGGCTTCTTGTTTGACTCGACTACGAGGCCGCTTGTACCCCCATGACAAGAGGCCCGCTTTGGGACGAGCGGCTGAGTGGGGAGATCAGGTTTCAGCAATAAAAAACTCTGTTGCCCCCTCTTCTTGTTTCTATCTCCATCAGTCGTTCACCAGCCCCTTCACGAGGACACACATACCCACCCCCACCCCCACACCAACCCCCCACCCCTCCCTTTCCCCTTCCCCTCAGTTTATGTGTCGTCTTTTGACCCACTTTGTCAGAACACCAAAGGCCGGCTCGGCTATGTCAACATCCCAGGCAGCGGGAGAGTCGTTGTCAGAATCAGATGGAAAGAACAAGAGCCAAAACAGTAAAAGCAGGGACATTTAGTTCGTGAGACCGTGAGTGTGTGAGTCCATGTGGTGCTTAACCTCTAAACAAAGACTGTGTACAGCCATGCTAGCAGCTCCGTGCTATACTTAGGCACAGCAGTGCTTTGAGCAAACTAATGTCCCTACTCTAACATGTTTACAATGCCAAAAATACTGGTGCTAAGCAGGTATACTGTTTAACTCTGTTTAGCTTGCTAGCATGCTCAGCACAGCTGGGGCTGATGGGAATGTCATTAGTTTTAAGCCAGAGTATTGGATATATTTTAGTTTTGACAAGTTCAGATCAGTGTGCTGTCAGATTAGAGAAGCAGCAGGAGCACCGGTGCAGAAGCTGAGTGATGAGCTGCTGTGCACGGGGTCAGCAGTATTTTAGCCATTAAAAAAAAAAAAAGAAAAAACAATATCAGTTGAAGTCTTGCTTTATTTTGAATATTTTCATCGCTTCGTCCTTTACGTTGGAACTACAGTTTGTGAACTGTTGAATATGGTAATATTCCTACACACAAGCGCACTGTTTTACTCTGCAGATCAGCTGTTTGAGTCGGACACAGCGAAGTAGGTGTGCTTGTGCTTAGGAATACAGAAGTTCAACGGTTGTCAAAATGTAGTTCCAAAAGAAAGTGCTTGAAAGTGGTGAAACTAAACTGGCAGTGCGCTGATCTGAATCTACTGCAGGTAGTACACGGACCATAGATCAGTACCTCACACAACCCCACGTCAAATAACCCAAACTGTCACTTTAATGGCACTGGATTGAAAGACGGAGCCTGCTATACCCAGTGCCACGTCACTAGTGTGTCTAAAAACAATCGTAAGTGCACTATTGTGACAAATTGTGATGTGTGCAAAGGAACTGAGAAGATCTTAGAAGTTTCTAGATATATGCTCTTACTTCACATCAACAAGGCTCTAAGGAATGGCTCTTTAACTCAGGTTCTTTCCCCTTGCCTTGGCTTGGCCTCCCCTGTTTGCCATTTCTGCCCTGCCTGGAGAGATCGCAGTGCAGATCTCCTCTGGATTAGTCAGGAATGCAGCTTCATAATGGGGCTTCAAATGCACTTTTCATTTCCAGAGTGTTCAGCCTCTATCAATAGCAGGCTGCTGTGAACCCAGTGCCTTAAAACAAACTAGACGCTTAGACTGGGACTTAACATAGAGGTGGCCTGCTACTGTATGTACACCCCCCGCCCACCCCCGAAATAATTTGTTTGTGCTAAAACACACACTTTCTAAACCTTATTCTAACCCGAACCTTAAAACCAAGTCTTAACCCTTAAAAAGCCCTTTAAAGTTGTGAGGACCAGCCAAAATAACACACACACACACACACACACACACACACACACATAAATAAACTGTATGTCCAATAAATATACAGACAGAATCAGTGCTGTTACATAAAGTACAGTCTATTTAAGCAGATGTCTTGAAAATGACTAAAGTCAAAGTAAAAGCAGATTCAAATCTACAGCCATCACATAAATAATCATTTCATTTTGACAGTATAAAGATCAACAGCGAGTGACTGTTACACAACAGTTGTCTTTCCTTTAACATATTCTGAGAGTTTTAATTCAACACATACTCACAAAGTGCAGAAATCTGCTGCTGCACTGCTCTGCGTGAGGCCACACCCCCCGTGACTGATGTCACTGCAGGTGTTCTCTGTCACTCAGACACAAAACACTCACTATGACTGAAGTGCTCTACTTGTGAATCAGAGGGTGCATCTCAGTTCCCTTAATTGTGTCCATGTTTCCCTCACTTGCAACATATACGCCGCCACAAAAGATGCAAGGAGGATAAGAGTCATTTTTAGAAGATTTTTAGAACATGTCATTTCTCCTGATTATTAGTATTGTTACTTGTAATGGATTATATATGTACTGTCCACATAAAAAGAAGCCTGCTCAGTTACCAGCACCAGCACAGTGGTGATATTTTTGTCACAGTCTGTACATGTTTCCCCATGAAAAACAGTTGACAAATCATGTTTGTGAAACAGCACATTTCAGATCAGTGCAATCAGCCACAGTGTCCGATCACTGAAGCCCCTTTCACACTGGACCAAAGAACCCCACTAACATCTGGTTTTTGTCTTCAGTAGGAAAAGGTGTGATCAGCATTCAGTCCCCGGTCAAATGACTCTGCGTTACTCAGGGGTAATTATCGACTCCAGTTCCGATTAGCAGAGATGGAAACATGACACCCGGGTGGAGACGCAAAATTTTCGCCCCAGTGCCATAATGCTCCATCAGTAACCTCTGCAACAATCTCAAGCCACAAATTCCTGTCTCCGTTCAAGCAGTGCTCGAAACATCGCTCAGTCGACATTGAGTTTGAAGAGACTGAAATAAAAGATATAACAAGAGTAGGTCAAAACCTAGTATAGGGCTGGACCGTGTCTGGTCAATGTGCACATAGAAGAGTGTGCTTGTGATGTGCCCAACCTCACATTCGCCGGGTAGGTCTGAAAAGTCAGTGAATCTAGCAACAAAGGCACTAAGTTGACAACACTGCCTTTAAACGCCCCCCTGATGATTATATAGAAACCGTTGGTACCAATTCATTTTGAAAAAGCAACAAACAGTGGGGAAACTTCATCACTCAGTCAGTCAGTCAGTCAGTCAGCAACAAACATTTGCTTTTAGAGGACTTGCCTCCATGCTGCTTTTTACTTTTTTACCAATCTTGTTTTCCAGCTTGTGATGCCGGACATGAGACACCAGAAAAAAGAAAAGAAAGTTAAACTCGTCTACTGGTAATGGGAAAGAAGTCAGTCACATTATAAACACGTTTAAAAACCTTGCCCTATTTGTGGTGAAAAAAAGGGTATAATAGATTACAACTAAAGAGCTGTGTTGGACTGTTCCATGAAGGATGGTATCATGTATCGTGACTCATGGCCCCTCAGAGATCCCTCCTCGCTCCTGGCTCGAAGAGAAGAAATAAGAGCTTTGGAACGGCCTTCAAGATGAAGGACCGGAACAATTTCTGGGTGAAGCAAGACAAAAAGGAACAATCAAATAAGGAAACTGGGATGTCTCCAGTCTGACTGTTGTTCAGACATAATTTTAGTCAAGACAGTATGAACCCAAATGACCTAAATACAAACGTGCAGCAAAGCAAACTTTTAAATTGTGGTTCAGTCCAAAGAAAACTCCCTGAGATCACGTTCAACATGTCGTTTGACAGAATAAGTCTCAATTTACTGGACCGATCTCTGCAAGGCATTTGTCAAAAATATTTGTATTCGTCATTCTGTTGTATTTGAGTGTAACGACTGAGGAGACAAAAGTCTTATCTGTGTTTTCTTTCTCTGTGAACAATGAGAGGCATGAGCTGTTCAGTGGTTGCAGTGCTGGAATTAAAATCAGTTCATTTAAACAGAATCACCACAATCAATGGAATTTGTTTGTGGAGCCGAATTACATTAGCACTGAATTCAACTTTGGTCAAACACGCAAATTCCAGCCACTGAGCAACTGTAAAGTGTCTTGACAGTGAGTCCAAAATAGAAGTGGGATCAATAAGTGTCAAATAAAGAGTCAATAAGTGGGAAACTCTCAGAGGTTCTGGGACAGGATTGATTTCTGACATTTATGAACAGTTTTTGCTCAAGTTGAGACATTGTCAGCTGGAAGAGATGCGTCTTCTCTTCAATCTGCATCTCCCCAGGAGAATTCATAACTGCATAGTCAAACTGCATCCTGTTTAAAGGTCTCATATTGTATAAAGGCAGGTCTGAGTTGTAATATTAATACTGTGAAAGTATCAAAGCCTCAGTCCACAGAGAAATGCACGCAGCCTGTATTCAGAAACTGAGCCTTAAAACCAGCCGCCAGGACTGTTCTCAGCCATGCCCCATGCCCCGCCCACCTGGACCCACCATCCAACCTTGCAGAATTCCTTCTCTTCTGATTGGCTCACTGACCTGTTGTTACTAGAGATCCAGAGAGAGGCCTGAGAGAGGAGATGTAAAACTACATTGAGATGGTTTTTGGTTCTTAAAACCACAAATATATCTTCTTATGGATCAGCACTTCAAATAAAACACAGAAGACGAGGAAGATATGGAGCTTTAAAGTAGCTCTGATCAGAAGGTGTTATTAGCATCCTGTAGTGCCTGGTTTTTAGTCTTAGATAGTCAGCCTAGTGGTAGAAAGTAAGCCAAAGGTAGATACAGACTTTTTAAATGATGCCACAACTGATGAATGAATCATTTATATTAACCAAACATTTCACCACATTGTTCTCAATGCAACTTTTTCAATGGCTACTCCCTGCAGTTCTTATCTTCAGTATTTATGACGCTGTGGTGAGAGAGTTACGTAGATGGCCAAGGTGTGGCCCAATACTGTGAAAACAACAATGCATATGGAGTGTTTTGGTTCATCTGTGAGTACGTTTGTGTTTCTATAGTCAAAAACAGGTGATGTTCTGTTTTATTTAGAGAGTAAAAATAGAAAGAAACAGATGCATATACTGTATGAATGTTGTTTTGGTCACTTAGGGCAGTACAAGGAGCTGTAAACATACTGACATAAGGTGATAACCCTCATAAAGTTGTTATGACTAACACTTGTAGCAAATAGCTGCTTATTTACATGTACAGCAGACACGGAGCAACATTCCTTTGTTGTCATCTTTTCCACCTGATTAATCTCAGTCCAATATTCACTTTCCCCTTTAGCTCTTTATTGGGCTAAACCTACTGCTGTGGAAATATGTGGCCCTTTGAGAGCGGTGAGAGTGGAGCAAAACAGTAAAGCTGCAGGCTAAAACCAAAACAATTAGCTCAAAGATGCTAAAAGGTTCTGCAGATCTGAGAGGAACTGCAGAGCCAGGTGTAGATTCGTTACTGTGAGCAACTGCTGCTCCTACTGAAATGAAATGATTAGTGCAGTTTTTTTTTTACAGTGTTGTTAAACACTGTAAACATCAGTGCTCATTGTACACCGACATGTTAAATTTGATATTTTTTGCAGTGTAACATGACTTGTGTTTTCCGGTCAGTCTTTGTTCTCCTGTTGGCTCTGCTGCTCTGAAACCTGTTAGCCTTTGGCCCAGTGAGATAAGAGCCCACAGGTCAGTTTCCATCTAACACCGAAACCTTTTCCTCCTCAAGGCCAAAAGAAAAAAAATAAATTCTGGCACTGTGAGAAACTACTCCCACCTCCAACAGACTCTCTGTGCTTTTCTTTTGGTTAAGCAAACAAGAACTTCACTTGTAATCCTCTTAGCAAACAACAACAAAGGTTTTTCAACCTACAAAATAGAAAACTGAAACCGGTTTTTATTATTGGTAAAATTTGTGGAACGGAACATTTTTTACTTTTATTGGTTGATTATGAAATATGATTATATGCAATTAGCACACGATTAAGGATGTGGACTTGATATCGTCCTATATGTGTCCACTAGGATCTTGCAGAAACATCATACCTGCTTTTTCTGCTACTTGCTGTTTTGGTCACTGGTCAGTGCTCTTATTGGCTGGAAAATTAAAATAAAATACTAAAAACGGCATTCACATTAAAAGTATGAAGCCAACTTTTGCCCACACTAGACAGTTTGAAAGGCTTTTCAATTCAACCACACTGATGGAAACTTAATTCTCATTTTAGTGTTTGCAACATTTTACAAGTTGGCATAAAATGTATTTGACAAGTGATGTGAAACCCAGACCGAATTTGGCTTGAAGGAACTCTGTGCATTGATCAAAGAGTAGTTGTGTGCAAACCAATTACGCTTTGTGGGGGCATTAACCTGCCCTGCAACAGTAGGAGAGCACTTTGGTCCAAACATGGCTTTGCTCACCATCACACCCCTCATGATCCACACATACACAAAACTCACCCTCCCCTGATTCAGTGGAACAGCTCTGGCAGATTCTCAGTTGAGAGGGTGGTCCGTCCCTATCAGTGTTTGGATTAGCCCCCATTACTCCTCGGCTGAGGCTAATATACAGAGTGAGACGGAGCCGCAGTTTACATGAGCTCATACCTTTCAGCTGATCCAAACCTCGGCCTGCTGGCTCACATGTGAGCAGAGCTCAGGAGGAGGAGGAGGCTGAGGAGGGCTGAGGGCAGTGTGTGTGTGTCACCCACCTCAAACACAGCATCACTCCCATTAGAAGACAGCATCATCAGCAATGATTCAGTCACTGCATATTTTTATCACCTGGTGCAGGTGGCCTTTTGGGGAAAATAAATGTCAGGACAGTTACTTTATAATTAATCATGAGAAAAATGAAGCCATAGAGACAGTCCCAAACTGTAAATTAAATATATCAAAAATCCCCACAAGGCATCATTAGAGGCCAACCTGACCAAATAAGAGGTTATGACATAAACATGCATTGTTCTAATCAAATACATGACTTTAACAATGAAGCACAAATTGCAACTTAAACACAAAAAAAGTAAAACAAGGCTGCTACAGAGAGCGCTGTCGTCTCTGTGGCACACTGACGGCTCAGTAGATTAGATGGGAGTAGATGGGACTCGCCAGCAGCTTTTCTCTCTATATATATAGATATAGGGAGACGTGCTTGTCCGTGTGTTAGCATGCTGTTACGTGCAGGCGCACACTCCCACTGTACGTAATCACAGGCTAATCTCAGCCGTATCTGTACACCTGTAGTGCTCTGCAGTGATATCACAGTGTGATAGGGCAGGTGCGATTTCTTCTACCTCCTGTGGACCTCTGTAGTAGCTGCGGTCATTTCCTCATATTGCTCGTAACACCACAGATAAAATCACCAAGTGCAAAACAGGACAGAGAATTGAATAGGTCGATATAACCCCCTGTATAAAATAAAACAGAGTGGACTACAGAGTTTTATAGATACACATGACAAAATAAACTAATTCCTGAAACTATATTTTGATACAGGGACCCTCATTAAGACACAGCCTCAAGATCAGGCCCCTCACCCATTTGTACACTATGTAATAATAATGAAGTGGGAAATTATTCACATATGATGTGGAAATGCCCGGACCGGAAGCACTTTTGTTCTCAAGTTGTACATGTTATCAGATATACTGGAATTTATATTCCTAGCACACCCACTGTTTTACTTCTAAATGATGACTCAGCAATTAATGTTACAAAATCACAGAGAAGACTTTTACTTCTGGGTTTGACCGCCACCAAATACATGTTGTTATTCAAGTGAAAGCCTCCCCATCAACTTTATTATTGAACATCATTTCTCTATAGCACAGTCCAATGGTGAGAGGAGAGACACAACTGACACCTTGTCCAAGGCAAAGGAAAAAGTCAAATCAAAGTACATGACCCAGACTGTGGAAAAATGTCTCACTCTTTCATAAAAGTGTTCATAATAACCCCAAAATATGGTTTTCACTGTTTTTGACATTTTTACTTTATTCTTATTCTTTATACATTTATTCTTTCTTTCTTTCTTTATTTATTTATTCATGTATTTTTTTAGGTTGTTTCAAGCCCTTTGTCAGGCAGCTGATGAATACCATGATGTACATGTATAAACAAGAGCAGCATGTTTGTATGTTAAAAGAATCCATGTCTAATAGTACGGATCATCATGTTTGAAAGAGCGGATGTTTTCTGCTGCTGTGTTTGATCCGACCTCCAGCACTGGGAGAAATATAACAATAAAAATTTGATCACAAAAATAAGGTAAGAATGGAAGACCCACCTAAGGCAGTGGTGTTGGTTTGTTATGGGGTTTTTTTTTTTTGTTTATCATATTAGCACAAACCAGTTGATATCCATTGAACAAGCTTTGTCAGTTTAGTATTCCAGGCTCAGAGAGACCAGATTTGACATATTAGCATGTGTTAGCCTTATTACACATACAGTATTAGCTTTAGTTTGGAGTTGTGTTTCTAAAATGAATTCTGTTTTGGTCTCTATTAACTCCTGAAGGAAACATCTGTTCCTTTAGCTACTAAATACTCCACTATATTCACTAACAAGTTGGTTTCTCTGTTTCTTTAGATATAAGATTTATCATCAACATTAACACTGCAGGCTGTAAAGCCAAAAACAATGAGCCGAAAGATGCTAAATCATTCTGCAGAGCTGAGGTTAACTGCAGAGTTTGTGATTATTCTCTCTTGAGTCTTTCACATTACACATCATCCTTCAATATAATCAATATAAATACATTGATTTGTGTAGTTAAAAGGACTTATGAATCATTAACTCTATGATCTTCATCAATCATTAAACATGCTGCATTCATTACGTTAAAGGAGCAAACTGTTCATCAGCTTTCTTTTACTTTTGCTTCACATATGTTTTCAGAATACTTGACTACATGCCCTACATTTGTATCGGCTCTCTGACAGTCCCCAATAGGATACATTCCCTAAAGTGGGCCCTGCAGTCATCAGACGGACAGATGTCTCATTTACAAACGCAAATTCTTCAAACATCTGAAAGGAAAACCTGTCAGTCTCCTCTGCACTCTAAGCCTGATTCATCTTGTTAACTGGCTTTACAAAGAGAGCGGTGACTGTGTGACAGCACAGCAGCTCTTACTGTTCTCCGGTCTTGATGAATGAGTCGGAAAACGAATGATAAATGCCCCGCTTCACCCTTCAAATAGACACCACATGTGCATTCAGTTCAATCTGCTCCACTCACGTGAGCCACACACAGGAAGAAAAGTGAGTTTGTTTGTATGTGTGTGTGTGTGTGTGTGTGTGTGTGTGTGTGTGTGTGTGTGTGTGTCTGTGTGTGTGTTTTTGAGTCAGTGTGTGTTTGTGTTTCCACGGACACAAAAGAGCCTTTGTCACCCTAAGGCACCACAGGTGAATGACATCATCCGCCCCACTGTGGGACTGCAGCGAGTTGAGATTAGAAGTGAGTGTGTGTTGTTGTGTGTGTGTGTTTGTGTGTGTATGTGTGTGTGTCTATGTGTGTCATTCACTTTTCCCATGAGAAAAAGCCAAAGTCACATCAACTGCCTCCATAAGTGATAAGCTCCCTGATTATAATCACATCGTTTGTTCAAGTAAATTGAAGGACTGAACACATGTACAGTGTTCACAACACAAACATGTGACTTCATACATGTTGCAGCAGCAGGTTGGGTTACACTCTGTAAGTCTAGCTCCAAGCAGAAAAGCACTATTTCCTACTAGCAGCAAGTAAATGTAATGAAAAGTGCACGCATTGTAGTAATGCATTGTAATACATTCTTATTACATGTATTAATATATCACACTATACTAATGTTACCTAATTCATTAACAGTTTTATAATTAAGCAGCTTATAGTACTGTGATTTTCAGCCCAACCTTTTTTTAATAGGAATCCTTTGACCTGATTTTGGCTCATTCAATATCTTGCTGAGAGTTATATAAGAAGATTGATACCACTGTTATGTCTATGCATTAAGTATGGAGCTGCAGGTCAGGAAGTGACTTATTTAGCTTAACATTGGCATAAAGATTAAAGGTCCCATATTTTCCTCTTCTCGTGTTTTATTTGAAGTGTTGATCATAAGAAGATATATTTGTGGTTTTAAGAACCAAAAACCATCTCAATGTAGTTTTACATCTCCTCTCTCAGGCTTCTCTCTGGAGCTCTAGTAACAACAGGTCGGTGAGCCAATCAGGAGAGAGGAGGCTCTGAGCCTCTCTTCTGATTGGCTGACTGTTTCCTAAGTGATCAAATAAAAATATAGCAGATTTCAGGTAAACACTCAGAGAAACCAAATCCTGCAAGGTTGGATGGTGGGTCCAGGTGGGCGGGGCTTGAGGCATGGCTGAGAGCGGTGACTGCTTTGTTGTGACATCACAAAGCTCCAGAAGTTCTGACAGCTGGTTTTAAGGCTCAGTTTCTGAATACAGGCTGTGTGCATTTCTCTGTGGACTGAGGCTTTGATACTTTCACAGTATTAATATAGAACCTAGACCTGCTTTATAATCAAACAACACATGGACATCTACCTTTACACTATATGGGACCTTTCAAGGAACAATTAGCTTGACTCTGTCCAAAATTTTAAAAAAGGATAGCAGCCCCACCGATGAAGATATGAATGTGTCACAGCAACAATTACAGCAGACCCATTAGAGGCACAGCAAACCAATGTTGCTGCAGTTTTAACTGCCCAATTAGTTCTGCTTTGGTTCATGGGGGGTTGCCTCGGTCAGTGGGGAAAAAGCTAAATGTCAGAACGGACGATCAGGTGGAGGCCACACTGTGTGGACTGAGTCATCAGCAGCAAGAAGACTTTGTGCAGGAGGCACCAGAACGTGAAGCAAAGCCAACAAATTTTGAACTTTTTGAAAAAACTGTGTGCTGATCCAGGAATTTGTTTTTTTCATTCTTCTTTTTTTTTTCATTCGTTTTATAAGATTGGGACTGATCTCAGTGGGAAACTATTTTTCTGAACCAGTTCAAACACAGTTGTGTATGACTAATATACATCTCACAGTTGTACTATTCAAATGGCATTAATCACTCAAACACGACAGGGGTGCTGGTCAGTATTTACTCAGTTAAACCCCTGCTTCTGTGCTTCCTGTGCATTTGACACCATGACACATGACTTCCACTCTTCAGCTATTGTATCACAGACACACCCACACAAAACACACACATGGTCTTTGTGAGTAAATCTGGATTATTTCTGTAAATACTGTATGTGCGGTAACACACAGAAGAGATATGATTAGACCCGGGGTCGGCAATCCACAGCTCTGGAGCCACATGTGGCTCTTCAGCCCTTCTGCAGTGGCTCCCTGTAGCTGTGAAAAAAATAAAATAATATAAAAATAATAAACGGCTATTTTTATTTTATTTTTCTTTTTTCTTTTAAAGAGAACACCTCATATTTTGAGCTCGAGGTGATACTGATAATATTTCCTCGACTAAAATATACGTCACCGCTTATAACATCTCCATAGCAACGTTTACTGCCGCTGACAGGTGGCTAATCTTGAGTTTCTGACCCCCCGTAAACTAACCATGGATAAATCTAAAAAAAGAAAAGTCTCAGAGGGAAAAACTGGCCGGTTCTTATGTTTACTCTTCTTAAAGCTATTAGGCTGCAGCTATATGTTTTATTTATTTCAAAGTGGGTTACTTTTTGTCTTTTTAATCTTTCATAAATAAGAGTCGGACTCAAATAGACCTGCATAGTTCTGTGTTTTATTTAAAAGCAGGCATTCACATGCCAGTGTTGTTTCTCCTATTCATAAGAGTTTGCTGTTTTCCTTTGTTATAACAGGTAAAAACAGCAATAAAATGTCAACAGTTTTTTTGTAGTTCTATAATTTAATAATTAGAAATAAACTGTAGTTCTTTTATATATAGTATAACTATATATAAAACTCTAACGCTGTGTTATCTTCATTTTAAGGGTTGAATAGGTTGATTTTTATTTAATGGGAGAGGGGCCAAAGATGGCTCTTTTAATAGTAAAGGTTGCAGACCCCTGGATTAGACCAACAAAATAAAAGTGATGGAAGGTCTTTGGTGTTCACAAATAAAAAATTATAAAACACTACAACACAAATTTAATGTAGCCATGTCAGCCTTATTTTTTACCAATGCTAACTACACCGCTGTTAGTGCACAGCATGGATTCTCCATTTTGCCCTTTTTTCCCTATTTCCTGTGGTTTCAAAATGAAACCACCAACCTGAAATACAAAAAACAAGACTCAGGTTTATATTATAATAATATTTTTTTTTTATAATTATTGCATCTTACATTCAAATACACCCAGCCCACAAGGGGAAGACACCACTAATTAATACAAACCAGATAAAGAATGAAATGTTTCTATTTTTACAAATGATATGACAAAAAGCAAAAGATTAAAAAATAATAAATTACTAATAACAAATGACATATACGTAAACTGTAACCTAAGTCAAAGAAAACAGTAATTTAATATTCCACATTGCCTTTTCTGAGGGTTTTTAGCCATTAATAAACTTAAAGCAGCATTAATTGTGGCTGTTTGTAGCAGCACAAGCTGTAAACACAGCACTAATATGTCATCACCTTATAAAGTTTATAACAGCAAAAAGTTGCCAACTTACACCTCCAACAGACACAGAGCAACGTTTGCATTCATTTGTAGTCGTGTTTCTTTCCACACAAACCTCATTATTCACTCTCGTTTTAGCTGTTTTTATCTTTTACCAACTCCTGATAAAAACATCTGACTCCTTAGCTGCTAAGTGTAAGTGGAGAGGGAACCAAAACGGTAAAGTTAAGAGCCAGAAACAAACCTAATGTTCTGTAGAGTTGAAGGAACCTAACAATCTTTTTTTTTTGTTAATATAAAGTATTCACTAGTCCAGTTTGAGCATCACCAGAATATTTTATATAATGTAGTTTCATGAAACAATTTCATGAAACATTGATACCACACGTGCATATGCTCCAGTGATGTCTTCTCCAGCTTTGTCACAGTAATCTGGTTAAGTTTACTTAAGCCGGTGACAGTGTTTACATGCCAACTGAAATGACTGGTATGTTGCCTTAATCACGTTACAGTGAAAACAGTAGCATGCATTCTAATGCACTGACCAGCACACTGCACTGTACACTGTGTCTGAGCAGAGGAGGGATGTGGTTCAGTGAAGCTCCTGATGACAACAGCAGCTGTTGCTCTCCTCTCCGGCTCCCTGCAGACTGTAACTCAGCAGGAGTCACGCTGATCCCACATCAAAGGCCGCCCCGACACACACACTTTAATCTACTGTATAGGATTCTCCGGTGTGACCTCTGCCCAGCCTGCTCTTAAAACCTGTTGTATACATTAGGCCTTTTTTCAGTCATTGTAATGGCTCTAATCGTCGTGTAAAACCAGACTCGAGTGAACACAGAGGCCTGGATCTACAAAGTAGGCCACATCCCATTAACACAGACAGATTTCAAGTGCAAAATCACTTCGCCCCAGTTCCCTCCTTATTTTTAGGTGCTCAAAATGCTCCTCCACCTGGTCAGGAGATCATATCTTCCATTTAGAGGAGCAAACGTGCATTAGCAGTTTGAAATGTTTAGTCAGTCTCCCTAAAGACTCCGCACATTCGAATCTTCAACAGGCCTCAACACAGATCACTTGGTGTGACAAACTGTTGAAGAGATAACAGGCAAAGAGGATTCAAGCAAAGTGGGAGACAAATTAACCTGCAATGGAAGGTTGAACCTTCAAATACAAGAGATTAATGGGAGGAAAGCCGCTCACCTCTGGCCTAGACCTGCTGAACTGGCTTTATAGACGGCTTCCAGACCTCAAATTGTTTTGGTTGACAGCTGTGTACAATCCACAGCACATTCACTTCCCACAAGGGAGGACAGCCACCTTTCCTCAGGCAGCACTGACATTCTTTCAGTGTTTGTGTTCACTACTGTGCACACTCTGCAGAAAGTATCCAGGTTAACAAGTTCTTTCATCGAGTTTTGTTTTACCATTACCTTTCACCTACCTAGCAACCTTGCTAGGTAGGTGAATGTTAAAGGTCCCATATAGTATAAAGGTAGATGTCCATGTCTTTTTTGATTATAAAGCAGGTCTAGAGTCCATATTAATATGGTGAAAGTTTTAGTATTGAACCTGGACATTACATGTTAGATCGTTAATAGTGGTTTTAGCAATTTTTGTCAGTTTTTTGCTTAAAATAGATCTGCCAGATTTAAAATACAGTTTTGGCTTTGAATTGCAAGAGAAATAACTTTTTTTAAAATGCTAATTCTAGCAAAACATACCATTGTGATTCTTTCATTTTAGCATTCCAAAAAATATTTTCTGTCTTTTCTCAGGTATTTGAAGAGATTTGCCAGATTTTTTTGTTTTTTTTTCGAACATGGAAAACTAACTAAAATTAAACTGCAGTGGAAAAGAACTTTTTGTCTCCTGATTAGAAAATGTTTTAAAAGTAAACATGGTAAAACGGGTACTCACACATAAATTCCAACAAACATTTTCGTATTATATAAAATCTTTTCCATGTCATTGTCTCTCTTCTTGCAAACAAGAGATCCGTCACATTTTTGCTTTAATGGAAAGAACAATTCTAAAATTCCTAAAAGAAATCTGCACTGAAAAATAAAGGAATTTATACCATCTGGCAAATAAAAAAAATGTAGAAAAATGTGTTTAAAGAGTGGAAGCCAAAAGAGATAACTAGTTAAATGGTCATTCTTGCAGAACTTACTGTTATGGTACATGATGCTAACAGACATTTATGCACACCGCAGAGACGACTTACTGACAGTAAGGCCGAGGATTACACTTTTTAATGTAGGTATTGACTTTCAGCTCGGTTCAGCACCTCGGTGTTGTTAAGGTTGCTAGGTGACAGGAGCCGTGCTTTGCGACACAGACCGTCTGATTTCGGTTCAGCTTCGTCGGACTACGACGGCCACGTAGGGCCACACCTTCGTAGACCTTGTCCTCTGAGGGACGTGGCCCTGGAATTGGGACACAGCTTTCGGCTATAGCTGGCCTCCCGTCACAGATCCCCGGATTATCCTCAGAGCTAAACCCCGAAAAAAGGCCGCTGTCCTCTTCGCTTGAAAAGCTCCTGCCTTTGCCAATGGGACACGGTCACACCCGTGAAAATGACAGAAATAATAGTTACATCGGCTGAAGTCAAGCTATCAGAGACAATTCAGTGCTGCTACCTTAAGTGGGCAGTAAATTACATGATAAATGCACACAGACATTAGATCCCTTATGGGACATAAAGCTGTTCAGAGATCAGATGTAAAGAGAGATATCGCTTCCACTTCAGTATCGTTCTGATTGATGTCTATGTTTAGCTCTTCCTCTTCATAGCAAACATATTATTGGCAGTTTCATACAGGTCAGTAAATGGTGTAGAACAGTAAGCCACACAACACTTGTCGCAGCAGCAGCATGTGTGGGCTGTTTTTGTCTTGATAGATTATCACAGGTGATAAACACAGTTCCTCTGTTTCACCCTCATCCCCTCGCAGACTGTAGCTATTGTACTGTGTCTGCACCCTGAGGTCACAGGGGGCCGAGGTGTACCTGCAGCGACGGCAGCAAGACGGGGACAGGGACAACAACGGGTCAATTGTGAAGTGGCAGACAGCAGAACGATGAGGGGGACGATACGGAGACAGAGGCCGGAGGGGAATCACATCCAGCCTGGTGACAGAGGAGCCACACGGGACAACTTGTCCATTTATAAACTTTCTTGCTAGATTGTTGCTGTGCTGGCATGTGTGTTAAGCACCCCTTAGGGAGTTTATTGTCCTACAACACCGTCCTAATACAAGTGGAGGGTTCTATTTAAAGAGCAAGGGGAGTTTTCAGCGTGATGTAACCGGCTTTTCAAACAGGCTGCTGTCATTCGAAATGCTAAAATCAGCAGATGAGGTTTGCACGCTCTGTTTGGAGGTGTATTTCTGCTCATGTCTGTGCTGAGGCAGGGACTCCAAAATAATAATAACAACACTTATTTTTATTTAATGGAGTGAAAATGATGGGGGGGTGGGGAAATAGAACTGAAGTCACTGCAAAACCTCTACATCTAATCAAGTCATTTTGTAGAAAAGAGAAGTATAGCTACAGCTTTAAATAAAGANCGGGTGGGGGTGGGGGGGGGTGCTACAAATAGAACTGAAGTCACTGCAAAACCTCTACATCTAATCAAGTCATTTTGTAGAAAAGAGAAGTATAGCTACAGCTTTAAATAAAGACATGTCATAGTTTTGCAAGAAAAACTTATTTTTAGTTGTAACAGCAGCATTTAGTGATGCTTGCATCAGTATTTCAATCAACGTGCAACTACGTGCAACTAATAAAATTGCACAATGACAATGGCGTTTGCGACACAGTAATGACAATGAGGCAATTCATTCAGCGGTAGAGCTGGACAGCTGTCTTGCATAAGGATTAAAGGCAATAAATAAATAAAGCTGTACTTGTAGACATGTAGGATTGTTTGTCCTTGACAGAGGTGTATGTGCCGTGTGTGAGTGTCATTCTAGTTCTGACTTGTGTTCTCGTCAAAAACAGTTTGTTTCCGTCTCACACTGTCAGTAATGGTAATTTGATTGGTGCAATATCTGTGTGGGTGAGCAGTAAAGATAGCTCATAATGACCTACGGCAAAGAAGTTTTGTTTTTTACCCGTGTCTGTTGGTTTGTTTGTTTGTTTTTCAGCAGGATTACACAAAAAGTACTGAACTAATTTGCACCAAAATTGGTGGAGGGGTGCACCATGGGACAGGGAGGAACCCCTCAAATTTTGGTGCCGATCCGGATCATTTACAATGAATTAGACTGAAGTCTCGTGTATGTTGTGTAGACATTGGTCTTGGTGGAGGTCTGTGCTCTCTAGTTATTTATTCATTCATAGCTAAAATCAGCTTTGAAAAGAACTATTAGAATATTTTAATATTAGTATTAGAATATTAGGGAATATTAACACAAGAAACAAGCAAAAACGTGGTGGTGAAATTTGGAAAAAGATGACTAGCATGTGCAGATAATTAGGAGAATATCTTTCAAATGAAGGAAACAAAATAAAAGCCTGACATGGTGAGCAGATGATCAATTGTGTAACCAAACTCATACTACAAAAAACAAAAAGACCAAAGTTTCAGCAAAACACAATAAAAAAAATTACAACAAAATGATTTAATTTACAGCTTGGGTATAAAATAAGAATGTCATGAGTGTTTCCAGACTCAGTATTTCACAGACTGAAAGAGAAAAAAAATGGCTCCACCTGGCAACACAGCCTACTGAGTGTGGGATGAGAACGGTATGCTCTCTCCTTTCTGCCAGAGTTAATCACCAAACCACAACCACCACTCAGGCAGAAAAACCAGTGAATAACACCAGTGTGACGATATGGAAGGCGCAGGCTTTTGGTATACTCCCTGTGAGTGCTCGACTTTAAGTGAAACCAGTATTTGACTTGACTGTGTTTTGGTGTTCACTCGCTGCAAATAATCCTCCCTGGTGTAACAAACCGCAACTGTGGGGTGACTCCTAACGTTAGGTAGGTTTAAAACACCACTGCAGAGCTCGATGTTGGGTGTTCGAGAAGGTGTTCTGACTTCTAACATGCAGATAACTTGCCTGGTGTTTAAGAAGTTTAAGATGCCTGGTGTTTAAGAAGTTTAAGATGCCTGGTGTTTAAGAAGTTTGAGATGCCTGGTGTTTAAGAAGTGGTGGTGAAAGTAAGTGTCATTTGACAGGCTGCAAAAACGGAGCATCCTGGTGTGAAGACACTCAGAGTAAGTGCTGAAGAGCTTCTCACCAGTTACATAACTAAACCCAAGACAGATGAACAACATGGAAATTGAACTAATCAAGACCTGAGGCTGATTGGCAGACTGTTATAAACAGTAAATGTTTGAGGAACATTTATATAATGACCATGAAAACACAAATTACTGTCTTTGTTGAGGCATTCATAACATTCAAGATACCGACGTCATTCTTTTTTAAAGCCACATCCACACTTATTTTAGTTTGAAAACTTTCGCTACATTTATTCCTGGTGACCACACTACTCCAGAGTTATGAAAGACTTTTGGATACTTGCTGGCCCTGTCTTAGTTTGAAAACTCTAGGGTTTTGGGCTGAAACAGACGTTTGGAAACAATGACGCGGACACATACATTTGCTCCCCGATTGGGTTTTAAAGGTCCCATATAGTGAACAGGTTGATGTCCATGTGTTGTTGGATTATAAAGCAGGTCTAGGTTCTATTTTAATACTGTGAAAGTATCAAAGCCTCAGTCCACAGAGAAATGCACACAGCCTGTATTCAGAAACTGAGCCTTAAAACCAGCCATCAGGACTCCTGTAACTTTGTGATGTCACAACAAAGCAGTCATCGCTTTCAGCCATGCACCAAGCCCCGCCCACCTGGACCCACCATCCAACCTTGCAGGATTTGGTTTCTCTTAGTGTTTACCTGAAATCTGCTATATTTTTAATATATCACTTAGATAACAAAATCAGCCAATCAGAAGAACGGCTCAGAGCCTCCTCTCTTCTAATTGGCTCACCAACCTGTTGTTACTAAAGCTCCAGAGAGAAGCCTGAGAGAGGAGGTGTAAAACTATTGAGATGGTTTTTGGCTCTTAAAGCCACAAATATATCTTCTCATGGATCAACACAAATAAAACACAGAATTTGTAAAATATGGACCTTTAATAGTCATGGCTCTCAGTGGTGAATACACCATGGATAACAAATTACAAGAACTCTGAGACTGCAGTGAACATAGGCATGAGTTCATTGAACTTCAGTAGCAATTCTCGTGAAGAACACACAATGCCTGATCTCAAAAGCTCAGTGTAAATACATCCAAGACGGATTTAAGATGGATTAAAATCTGATCTTTCAAACCACCCCAGGTGGTTTGCGGTGCATTTAGTCTTGTGTTGAAAAGGTATAAATGTGTCAGTCTCTTCAGAACACATACTGTATGTTTACTTTTCCCATAGTGTAACTATGTCAGTAAGCAATCTGTGGAAATAGCAACTAAATGTCTGATTTTATCAATACATCCAGGGTCTGTCTCTTCTGTCGTGTTAAAGGCTAAATTTAAACTAAAATTACACTGTGATTAGTTGTTGTTCTTCATCTCATTGCACAGCAGAAATAACAGTTCCAGCCATTTCCACACATGCAATCAGTACACCAAGCTCTAGCCCTTGTGTTAAGTGTTTATGTTGCTCATGGAGAGTTAGTTAATGCTAGCTAAACTGTTACTGTTTTGACTAAACCTCTTCAGTGCAGAAGTTGTTGTTTTTCTGGTGCATTACCAGCCCCTGGCCGGGAGGAGGGCCAACCCTGACCCAAGTGTAAATAGAGCCTGTGTGCATGTGATATTGTTGCATCACTTTGATAATTGCCAAAACAGAAAAGCAGATCCAAAGATCCAAACTTACATACAGTATTTTGAAGAAAATACAGCACAAATACACTGTGCAAATGCTTTTGCCAAAATAATTTGGTATGAATTGTATGCTGTACTTCAACCTTTCCCTCCTCTGGTATTCCTCTTTGTGTGTCAAACTTTTGTATTGTTCATCTGAGGCAGCCACTTTCATTGCCTCATGAACCTGCCACAGAAGCAGACAGGAGCATCTGTCACCTTGGCAGGCCGGTGGTCCATTAGCTATTTGAGCCAGACGGTCCAGACGAAAACACCCGCTGTCGCAGACTGTCGGGGGCAGAAGAGAGGGGAAAGCGAAGGCAGACGTGTGACTGTGGCCACCACACTCCTCCACAAACTTTAATCAAACCTGTCAGAGTAGCCTCTGCTGTTACACAACACTTACATAAGCATCAGCAAGAAGAGGCAGCATGGGGACGCATAGGTTTTGAATTCAAACATAACTCCCATGAGGACAATTGAAAACCATCTTAGTTACACTGTTATACAAAAACTATAGTATAAAATGTCTGTAAAGACAGGTTAGACAGTGTTAATAGGTAATGGTTACTGCATATTTAAGTAGCTACCATCTCATTTTCCCTTGTTTCCAGTCTTTATGCTAAGCTAGGCTAATCATGTTTTGACTCCAGTTAAGTGTTCCTTAGTCAATGCTCATGCCTGAGTATTAGGTGAAACTTTCATCTATATAGATTTTCTTACCAACGTTTTTCAGTTTGAAAAACTAAATCCCTGAACACACACACACACTGCAGTACATACACATCTTAACGCTCACTGTGCTCCTTGATTACCAGAGCTCTGCAGCTGCTGCTTCTCTGATTTCACCAGTAAACTTCACTGGGGGTCAAAGAGGCGACATCGTCCCAGAGTGGCAGGGGCAAAATAATCCCAGAGCCTCTGCCGAGCTCCTTGATCCTCCGGGCCAGTCAGACAGGAAGTGTTTTAATCAAGGCTTCCTGTACTGCCTTGTTTTGTCTGAGGGAGAAGGGGGGAGAGAGGAAAGACTAATGCATCTAGCAGCTGCTGCAAGAGGTTCGGTGCCTTGGCTGGACAAGAACATTTCAGCAACTTGTGCAAGAAGCAAATTTGAGGAGGACAAACTTCTTTCTGTTTCACTACTTAACAGATAATTGAGATTTGTCCAAATTGCAGAAACCTTTCCAACACAGAGTCCCTCTCCTTTACTGTAATATGGAATCATTTTGAAACATCTAATGAAATCCTTAGTTCTCATTTTGTGAAGAATATATTGTCAGGAACCAAAGGATTCTACTTAAGTAGAAAATGTTGGCATTTAATCTTACCTGTGCATTTGATTTTAGTCTGCACTCACACCACAAAGTGGCACAGCTACATTAATTCATACATCTTCCTGAAATAAGTGATTCGTGGTGCTGGAAACTTAAAGGAGCTATAAGCAATATTTTTATAATAACAATATGTCACATGTGAAAGGAGTTGCTCATGGTGATGAACCCACAGAGGATTGTCAGCTGATTTTACAGTTCACCTCGGTTTTAAGGAGTTTTATAGCAATGAGTTTCAGTTCATTGTTTAGCTTAACTGTTTTCACTCTCATCAGCTGTTTTCTCAGAAATAGCTCTAAAAACCCACTGTACACTATCTGCTCAGTTACAAACAGCAGACAGACACGGTTGGAGAGCTTGTGAACATGGTGGAATGATTAGCAGTTAAAGACCTAGATATTCTGCTGGATGTATAAGTAAGAAACATTTTTGCTAACATATCAACTTAATACAATAGTATGATGGTTCACAATGTTTTTCCTCAGCACCAAAGTGGCCAAAAATTAGATATTGCAGGTTTAACGATGTAGTGAAAACTTCTGGGGCAAGTTAAAGAGCTTGTTAGATGTATGCTAGCTAGCTTAAGCACTAACTGGACAGGAGCTATTGTAAGTTTTCTCTGCCGCAGATCATGGTTTCTTGCCAGCATTGGTGATTGTCTCTTGTCAAAATGGCCATTCGGCCATCATTGCGTATACAAGACGAGAGGTTTTAACACAGCACTATGTCTTCAGGGCAGACTGCAGGCTACAGTGAATTGATAATGGAAAGTGATGTGATGGGCCGGGGTCCGCTGGTAAGCATGCTAACTTCAAGAGAGACAAGAGTTAACATTGATGTTGCTTTCCACCACTGGAGACAGCTCATGGTGAGTAAAGGAATGAAGTTTGATGCTGAACTTACAACATTTCTTCTAAACTGTTAAGTAAACAGGTGTTATTGCTAACGTTGGCTATGTAGCAATAGCAAAACCTACAATAACTCCTTTAAGATAAGGGTCTGAGTTGGCTTCAAACCATGTGCTTGTTGGATCATTTTCAGTGTCTGAAACCCCCTAACCCACCACCACACTGACGTCAGAAATGGGAGTTTAGCCATACTAGCGGCTCCATGGATGACAGTGTTGATCTGTCAGCCCACTTTGGTCCAGAAAGACATATTGACGTGACGCCATGACGTTTTGTGCAGACATTCATGATTTAACTCATTTCGACTATGATGTCTTCCCACTGGGCCCTCATTGGTTTTCATTTGGTTTGTCTGTGGTTTTTTTCTTCAACATATTACCACAGTTTAACAAGCCCATTATCAGTAATAAACATCTCAACTCATGTGGCAAGACAAACTGAACAAAAGACATATTGTTGACTGAGACATGAGCTCACTAGAAGGCACATTTATCTCCATGAACCGGTTTTCTGACACATGACACTCTGTTTCCTCATAACCTTACAGCGACAGTAAAGGCATGCAGAGGGCCATTGCTTTTATGTATAGCTTTCAGTGAAGTCCAGCTGTACTAGGTAATGCCTATTATTTGTTATAGACTCTATTTGTTATCTACTCAGCTTTCACTTTTAAACCCTAACTATGTCCTAGACCACAATTCAAAGTATAACAAACACTAAATCACTCAAAGAGCAGTTGCAGTAGTCTGTAGTACTCACAGGCCTGTGGTTGCACTGTGGACTTGCAAATGGGATGCATGGTGGACCTGAGGAAAGGCTTTTTTCCTGAGTCCAGTTTACCTCAGTTAAGTTCATGTTTCCATACATATCAAGTTCTGTGGTGTGTTGGAGATGTCTATATGTTTTTTTTTCGTTTGTTTTTTTAAATAATGTAGTGTCTCAGTAGGTGTTTCTTCTTCACAATTAAGTAAGGAGATACTCAGGTTTCAAAGATCCACTGGGATATGCGGGGGTGTATTGTGTTGATTGACAGATTAAGCTATGACGCACACATAGTGGATGCCACATTTCTACCCTGTCAGCTCCACCTTAGCTCCACCCTGTCACCAAGATATTTAGCACAGAGTAAATTAAGACCTTAATTTAACTTTTAACGGTCATGTGCAAAGATTCGTTTATCCTGTTTATCAGCTAAGAATATTTAAGGCACTTCCTTTCTTGTTCTATCCATTTGGAGAAATTTATTCATGCTTTTATTTTTTCCCATATTGATTAAAGATACAAGAAATATCATATATCTTGCTGCTGACGTTGGTGATCCCCTGACTTTTCCTATTATGCAAACATAAGGTTGACATTTTTCTTTTTTAGGGAAATATCTCAATAACTGTTGGATTGATTGCCATGAAATTTTGTACAGATATTCATGATGCCCAGAAGGTGAATGAAATAACTTTGGATCCCCTGATGTTTCTGCATCACCTCAAGGTTGACATTTTTGGCTTCACAACCTGGATGGTACCAACATTCATCACAGAAGATGAACCCTAATGACTTTGACGATCCCCGGACCTTTCCTCCAGTGTCACCAGCAGATCCAAGTGGTGGTATGAGGTGAAATATCCTAATAATTTAATATCTATAAATTTGTGGTCCCCAGATAGTGAACCCTAATGACTTTGGTTTTTACCCTAGTGTCACTGTGTTTTATTGGATAGATAGATGGTACACACATTCACCACATTTGTGGTGATTCATGCTAATTATAAAATGTTACCATGTGGATACGCTAAATTATGATGGTGGAGATGGTAAATATTATCATTATCATTAACATCCATGTCAAGGTAACACTGTATATAGCATCAGCATGTTAGCATTCTTATCAGCATGCTGACATTAGCTGTAAGCTCAAAGCCCTGCCGCGCCTTATCATGGCCTCACAAGACACCAGCATGACTTTCTTGTCTCTGTCAAATACTGATATCAACAGTTACCTTCAGTGTTAGTCTCCCTCCTAAAACACAGCACAGAACATCAAAGTCCAGAGGGAGGAACAGTGAAGCAGTGGTTTAGTCTGAGGACACAGACATTAAAGGACTATTAGGATCAGGACCAGGACCGTGACTGTTCTGATCTCTGAGGGCAAAGTACTGAAACAGAACTGAGAGTTATTTATCTTATCTGCTGATATGGAGGTTTTGGCCTTTTTAATGTCTCATCCTCTCTTTGTCTCTCAGTTTTGTTATGTCTTCAGGTCTTTCACATCACTGTGAGTCACAATAGAAAACCACAATTCATCCTTCTCCTTTTGTCATTCTAGGAAATTTTACTTCACAGCACACATGACAGAAGAGCAGCATGAGCATGATTTTTAACACCACCACCACCACCAAGTGTAAATGACCTTTGGAGGGATTTTAATATTCATTTAATAGATGTTTTCTTAAAGCTGTGCAATTATCTGTCCCTTTAGTCACAAATAAGAAAGTTCAAACTCTTAATTTGAAGGTTTAATGTGTCACGTGGTATCTGTGTGTCTTCTAAACAAATGAAATGTTTTGTGTTTGTTGAGCACCAGATGAGGGAAAAGTGTTGGTATTTTAACATTTGAAATGATCAGTTAACATCCTTTAGCTTTGCTAGCTTGAAGAAATGCTGAACTATGAAGGTGTGTTTAACAGTAGTGCAGTCTTATACACTGCACTACTGAAATGCACACCTGCAGCATGCCTTTACGTCATTTTAAAGTAAGTATGCAATACCTGTAGGACTCTATCAGAGATTTTCATCATGATAGTCTGAGGTTTATAGCACAAGATGTGCAAGAGTTTGTGGTTAAATATTATTAGAAGATTGTACGGTTACAGTGCGATATTCTGTTAGGATATGTTGGGCCCCTTTGGTGCGTTTATGGAGACATACTGTATATCTACAAATTTTGTTGAATTTAAAGTGACTGACTTGCAACTTTAATTTGAAGGTGTTTACCTCCACATACCTCCACATTAAGGCAGCATGTCTAGGAACTATAGCACTCAGAAAATGTAGAAACTTTAGAGGATAAAATGTCAAATCATGTCAAATTACTTCATTACGGTTCAAATTCTTTGCAGTCAGTAACTAATGACGTCTGTGACCAACAGACATCAGCAGACACTTGGTATTACACCTGAAGCTGGTCTGTCAGACCACAACCCTTACATGTTTTTAAAAACAGTTGTTTTTTTTAATCAGTCTGCTGAGCAGCTGAAAGTACTTTAACCTCATAAACAATATTTCATTTCAAATATAATGTGCTGTAAGAGCCAAAACAATTAAAAGGTGTCACTCTCCTGTACTGCACAGTGAACCAATGGGTGATGCCGCTTCTGTTTTTCTTGTCAACTCTTAGCTCTTGCTGACGTATTTGTCTCACCTGTGGGAACTTTCCATTTTTTTTTTTTTAAAAACCTTTATTTATTCAGAGTAGTTTGACTGAGCTGCGTCCTCTCTTGTCCAGGAACGCCCTGATGGTTGGTTGGAAAAAGGGACGTCAAAGTGTGTGATTCAAATATTTATATCATTACAGCTGATGACCTTCTGGTTTCTGAGAAAAGATCCCACAGCATCAACTGGTCACATTAGCAGAAATCAGCAGAGTAAAAATATCAGACCACCATGACTCTGTTGACACATCACTGACTGTGCTGGTACTGAGTACATGTTGCCTGTTTCTAATGCTGTATTCACACTATTACCAGATATAAAAACAAAGGCCATGTGCTAGGTTGAACTGCAAATTACTCTTGTGCCGACCTTATTAATGCCAGCCTGATGCTGCCTTTTACTATTTCAGATCCCTTTTATTGCAGATAGTTAAATTCTATTTCCCATTTTCTTAACATCTGGAATTTTTCCTTTTGCAACAACTTTTCTGAAACATTTCTGAAAGATAATCTGTTTTCTCTTTTGCATTTTCTGTTAATGCAGTTTGAGTGTTGTTAGAGTGTTTACTTTGTTTTAGTTCATGTTAAATCCCTGTCTATTGCAGAGACCTATCTGACAGCAAGGGTTCTTCACATTTACCAAGTGGCCTACAGTGTTGAAACCTGTAGCCCTGTGTACAGGTCATCTTTGTGGTGATAACTCAGTTGTGGTTGTTGTTTCCATCACAACAGGAATTCTGACTTTTCAAAATCAATCAATCAGTCGATCAATTTATTTGAATAGCACTTTTCATACAGGTTAGTGCAGTTCAAAGTGCTTCAAAGATGACTGATAAATAGATTTAAAAAGCTATAATGACATTAGCAAACAACAAAAAAAGAAAATTCATAATAAAATAGCATAAAATACAATAAAATCCAATTTACATCATAGTAAAATAAAGTGACTAATGACTAAGAAGCACAAGCACAAAAGCTAAAAGCTGCCTCGCCAAAGGTTTTAGTCCGGCACTTCAGAATTCACAGACTTGTGCCAGAGGACCTGAGGTTTTGTACTTGTTCATGGAGTGTAAGCATGTGAGATATGCTGTATATGCAGGTGCAAGACTATGAAGTGCTTTAAAGACAAGTAAAAGGTGGCTGCTTGCATTGCAACCGCATTTTAATGGGAACAAGAGGGGTAAGGGATTAAAAACAGGATTTTTCTTAAAGCTAAAACTCATCACATATTGTCACAACCTGTTGAGGAGTGACACAATATCTGACCTCACCTTGCCACCGACATATCAGCAATCAGTCCTTATCAGCTCAACAATAGACCTATACGCTCTCCCTCTTTATCCCCACAGCTACAGTACATCTGCCGCTGCTGCAGGACTGAACCAACCTGCTGGGACTGTGGGACTGGGGCATGAAGCTGAAGGGAAAAAGGGGGTTTCCCATCACTTTTCTCAGGGAGGTTATTCCACAGCGCTGAGGATTAGTTTACAGAGACACAGTCTCACAGATCAGCTGCACCAGTCAATCATTGTTCGATTGCTGGCAGTTAATTCAGGACAAAGGGGAGAAGTGACAGCTTCTGAATAGAGGTTGCAGGAGAAAGTAGAGCAACAGCTTCACTTCAGGGGGAAGATAGAGGACAGTTACAGGACAATAAAACAATCTGATGAAGATGAAGACAGAGCACTTGGCTAATGTTTCAAGGAAAATTTTACTCTATGACAGTCAAGAGGACGCATTATGCAATTCAGGGTTCATTTTCATGACTTTTTTCCCAATATTTAATCATTTCCATGAGCAGAAATTCTTTTAGAGGTGAAAATGTGACCATCTATCTATAATGTAACTGACAGACATTTTACCATCTTACCACAGTAGACTGATAGACCAGAATGGAAGTAAATGGTATGAGTCCTCATTTTCTCTTCCTCTCCTCACAAAAACTGTAAACAGGTGGGGGGGTCCCCCTGGCTCTGGAAGTCCCATTCATTTTTTAGACTATGTTATGTGACTCACAGATGGAGAATATCTACTGCTTGGATTGGCATGAAAGTCTTGTGATTAAATCATCAGTACAAAAGATTAAGAACTCCATTAAAACTCTACTGAAAATATCTGGGTCTTGGATAAAAGTCCAAGGTCCAAGGTAGACGTTAACTACAAGTCCTAATGGCGTTTCAGTTCATTTCATAAACATCCAATCACCAGGCTTGAAACACGTTACGTGTTACGCCGCTAATAGCGAGTTGAAGCTAAAGATGACAGTGATGAGAAATCTAACAACACAATCTGCAGCTTAAACAAGGTCTTTTTTAAATTCTGGGTCAACACTGTTGCATGTATGTGTTTATTCATGTGAGCTTTAGGATGAGTTTCCTCAGCAGATAAAAAGGTCATGACCATTTTTGCTATAAATGGCCTATTGCTTGACGACTGAACTATAAGCAAAACTATTAAAGAAGATATAATGAAATTTGTAAATATGCAACATGGCATATTGATGCTTCCACAGCTCCAAAACAGTATTCATCAACCTTTATCAGATCTTGTATCTCTCTTGACTTTTTCACCTCAGCCCAGGGGAAAAAATTTGTTCCACTTATGCACAAATTGAAAATACTCATACTGATTAAAAAAGTATATCATACAGGCGGATCAAATGGACCCACAAATCCTGGATATTTTTAAAGTGACTGAGGCTGGACTTTTCTTTAAGTCTCATTTCAGATAATCTCACTCATGTTCAGTTTTACACTTTTCAAGCGTTTTATTTGACCTTTTGACAAGTCCCCAAATCTCAATGTAATTTAACATGTCCTCTCTCATGCTTGCCTCTGGAGCTCTAACAACAAGATGTTTGGTGTTGGTCTCTGAGCCTCTCTGTTGATTGGCTGACTGTGGCCCACTACTGTAGCTTGGTAAAATCCTAGTATTTCAGAAAAAAAAAGAAACTTAACTCTCCATATTTTCCTCTTCTCCTGTGTTTTTAGGAAATGTTGAGTGTTGTTGTCCAAGTGAATTTTTGTTCCAAATCTAAACAAATTATCGTGTTCACAAGAACTGGACACATGGATGTAAGTACGGACTGTCACTGGCGCGGAGGCACGATAAAAGTGAGCAGTATTTTCCGGAGTTAAAGTCACAAAGAAGCCCTGCCACTGCAACACTAACAACATTTTCCTCGCTGTGTTTATAAGGAATAAATGCACATTACATTTCCAAACCAGAAGCTGAAACATCCAAAATCTCTACATCTCAACATCCGTCCCCTCAGTTCCCCGATGTCACAAGCAGTTACTTGGATGACATAATGCAGGTATTTAGTCAGGATATCTGATGTAATCGAGCCAACTTGGCAAAATTCAAACGGATACAGTTAAGAGTTCCTCATCAGTTTAATGACAGTGACCTCCCCTCTACCCAGAACAACAGCATGGAGTCATTAATAAAGCGTCCAGTGGGGGTAAACTGTTTTCATAGGAGCCTGGAGGACGCTCATAAAACAGGAAAAGGAAAACAGCATTGAGAGGTCAAGATTTTCATTTCTCTGCCTGCAGATTGCCATGTTGTTGTTTTTCATTAAATGTTCATTAGATGAAGTCATCGCTGATGGGTGTTATTATCTTTAACTATTACAAGGTAGTCACTGTTCATTTCCTTCCAGTTGCAGCATGGGAGGAAAATTGTCCCTTATTTAGGTTTGGTCTTATTAATGGACAAACACAGATTTACATAATAAGATTGTGGTTTAGTCAGCAGGACGTCAGTTTAAATGTTGAATGGGGTGATGGCTCGATGGTCTTATATTGCAGATGCTGTAGTACAAGGGAATGGTTCCAAAACCTGTTCAAGCAAGTTGCATATAAATTCAGTCTTGGCATACTTTCATTGAGAAATTCCACTCCACTGTATTTATCTGAAAGCTGCTAATGACATTTTTACAAACCAAACACAAGACCAGTTTATAAAATATGATGCAAAATTAGATTTAACTACTAAACAGTGTAAAGCTGCTTCACGTTGTGACCTGAATATTGATGTTTAGTAAAGGTGTTTTATAATCCCATGAGCAGTGGCTCATGGAGATGGAATGGCACTTTTTTACATTCACCCGTTCATTTTTTCATTCAGGTTGTAGAGAATTTTAACACTGTGGTATTTAATCTCAGTGTAAATTTAACTTATTCGACCACTGCTGAGCTCACAACTGAATGCCCCCCCCCCCCCCCCAATAGGCTGATCAGAGGGCGCTTTAAGGGAAAACACATGATTTTGTGGTAAAAAATTACTATGAAAGTCTCCTGGTGTAGATGCCAAGGCAGTTAGCTGTAATGCCTGTTGCAGGGGGCGACTTTCTGTGTTTACTTTGAGTTCAGAGGAAAGTGTTGGGAAAGATTAATGTAAAAACCATGTTTATTTTAATAGCTTAGGAGGTCCTCACAGTTCACCCTGATGGAAATTGTTTTTGTGTGCGTCGTCATTTCTTTCTCTGCAACAAGGGGCGAGAGTGCAAAGTTGGCAGAGAGACACAATCGCCTACCAGAATTTTTATTTTAAGTTGCTGATGTACCCTTATGAAAGGTCCATATAGTATAAAGGTAGATGTCAATGTGTTATTTGATTATAAATAATTTTAGTCAAGACAGTATGAACCCAAATGTGCAGCAAAGCAAACTTTTAAATTGTGGTTCAGTCCAAAGAAAACTCCCTGAGATCACGTTCAACATGTCGTTTGACAGAATAAGTCACAATTTACTGGACCGATCTCTGCAAGGCATTTGTCAAAAATATTCATATTCGTCATTCTGTTGTATTTGAGTGTAACGACTGAGGAGACAAAAGTCTTATCTGTGTTTTCTTTCTCTGTGAACAATGAGAGGCATGAGCTGTTCAGTGGTTGCAGTGCTGGAATTAAAATCAGTTCATTTAAACAGAATCACCACAATCAATGGAATTTGTTTGTGGAGCCGAATTACATTAGCACTGAATTCAACTTTGGTCAAACACGCAAATTCCAGCCACTGAGCAACTGTAAAGTGTCTTGACAGTGAGTCCAAAATAGAAGAAGCCATCATGTAAGCTGTGTTAGACTATCTAATTTTATACACCGTAACCCTGCTGTAATGAACACATTTCACTGTGTCACTGTAGTGTCACTTGTGTGAATTTAGCCATTGAAACATTTGTGTTGACCCAAAACAGTCAATTTGTACTGACTGTACAGATGTTAGCTGGTACGCTAGTTAGCAACAGCACATCAACCACGTGTCTCTCTCCCTCCAAAAAGATTCCCAGGACATTGTGTAGGATTTGCAGGTACCAGGGAGCTGCTATCACTAAGTGGGAAACTCCCAGAGGTTCTGGGTCTTAGGATTTATGAAGCAGAGTCATAAAACTCCTTTATATGTACACAGTTTTTGCTCAAGTTGAGACATTGTCAGCTGGAAGGGATGCGTCTTCGCTTCAGTCTGCATCTCCCCAGGAGAATTCTCCTTTGCATGTCTTTCCATTTGAATTTGTCTGCAACTGCACCACTTTTAAAACTTGCCATGTGTTGTATTTGAACTTATCGTCAAACTGCATCCTGTTTAAAGGTCTCATATTGTATAAAGGCAGGTCTGAGTTCTAATATTAATACTGTGAAAGTATCAAAGTGTTCAGTCCAAAGAGAAATGCACACAGCCTGTATTCAGAAACTGAGCCTTAAAACCAGCCGTCAGGACTTCTGGAGCTGAAGCCTGAGAGAGGAGATGTAAAACTACACTGAGATGTTTTTTGGTTCTTAAAACCACAACTATATCTTCTTATACATCAACACTTCAAATAAAATATGGAGCTTTAAATGAAGCTTCCTTTGTAAATTGTCACGGTGGCTTTGACATTTGAACTTACTGACCTTTGTGCTTTTTTTGTTCTACGAACAGAAACATATTCTTATAGTTATGAGTTGCACCATTACAGTCATTCTGAGTTGCTTTGCCTCAACTCGTTGCTGCTTTTAAAGGCAGGAAAGGGCCTGAACCTCAGTTACATCAAGGGCAGTTCAACCTCAAATAAACCACATGACAGCTCAGAGTGCTCAGACAGATCTTCAGTGGCAGTTTCAAAAGGAATAAACTGACAACAATAGACAACAGATCAGTCCTTGTCTGCTAGACTTTGGAACAACCTTCCAGAGGAGTTTCTATCAGTTGTCAATCATTTCTTACACTCAATTATCAGAGCAGTAATCGCAGTACAATGAGGGTTAGCCTCCAACATGACCACAGTGTCAAGTCAACACCTGTGACACAGTTAGCAGTTACTGCAGGGTTGTTGTGTTGGATTATATTGCAGGGTTGACAGGCTTTGATGCATTCAGTGAGACTGATACTGACGTGACAGCATTATGAAAGAACTGTCCAAATTTCAGTGATATATTTCATAATAGTTTGAGGGGATTATTGTAGGAATTCATTTCAAGCCTGAAGTTTCTTCGAACCCCTCCGCTCTGCATTTTGAACACAACCATATGATGCCTCCCTTCCTTTCAAGCTAATCTCTGGCTTTTTATCTTCCTCCTGGTACTTACCTTGTCACCTGCTCTGTCACTTCAGAGAGGCAGAGAAATGAGGTGAGCATGCCGGCGGACAAAGGAGACATTGTTAAAACCTGCCCCAGGAACATCCACTAACACAAAAAAGAGGCCTGCTGGCCGACATCCAGAGAGCCGCGAGTCCACGACGCAACACGATCCAGGTGTGGAGGTACAGTCGGTGCACGTCGGTGATTTCACCTCACCCGGGCTTTGAACTTCTCTGTGATGTCAGACTCTAGAGGATCAGAGGCAAACAAAAGGGAGCTGGTTTGAGTGTCGAACACATCAGTAATAACAGTAACAGTAACCATCGGCTGACGAACTACAACTAATACTAAAGCTCTTCTTGTGACTGATGTGATTTAAAGGTTTGGTGCAGTAGTTGTCTGTTTCATAATCACGTCAACAGAACTTTTCCTGTGCCTGACTGAACACCGCACTCATTAGCCTGTCATGTCTTCGCCTGCAGTTTTTTAGGCTGGGAAAACAAATCCACCAAATCCCTTTTCTGAGTAAATTGAATCCAGATATAGGTCAAGTAGTCGCAGAAAGAACAAACTGTACAAAACTCATTGGATTAAATTACAATCATTATAGATAAAAAATAAATAAATAAAAAAAAATTCTGTGAGAAAGCTGAATAACACAGATCCACAAAAATGTATAAGGCTTAAGGAGGAGGATGTGACCTACTGACACTTGTGTCTTTTATAAGCAGATCTAGGGAAGGATACAAAAAGCATTTCTGCTGCAGTGAAGGTTCCCAAGAGCACAGTGGCCTCCATCATTCTTACATGGAAGACGTTTGGAACAACCGGGACTTTTCTAGAGCTGGACCTGGACTCAGGTGAAAGAGGAGACTAAGAACCTGATTTTGTCTCCAATAAGCTTCAGAAGCTGGTGAATAAATCTTCAGTCACTGCATGTACTAATGCAATTTTTAGCCACAAAATACCTAAACCCTAAAACCTTAAACCCTAAAAAGAATCCATTACATCTGTCCCATCAGTCCAAAGGTTAATCCAATAGGCAGGATTCACAGTCCTGGTTGTTTCGAACGTCTTATTGGAATGATGGAGGTCACTGCGCTCCTGGGAACCTTCAAAGCAGCAGAATTTGTGTGGCTTTCCCCAGATCTGTGCCTCCAAACAAGCTGCTAGTATTGTTGGTATTGTTTCAGACTGAAGACAATGGATCTCTATAAACCACTTCTCATTGCAGCTGTGATTCTCACTTGTCTTCATGACTTGCAGCCTGTAGCAGCAACATCACATGTAATGAAAACTCTGGATAAAACCGTTGATCAGAAACTGTGGATGTAAATGGATGAGTTGCCGTGGAGAGATGTCATATGTTATTGGTTTTGAACTAGAAACAGATGATGGCTGTTGTCGTAAATATAAACTGATCATATTGAAAAGTGCGCCGATGACAGTGCTGTTATTATCATTTCACATGGAGTTTATAGAACTGGTGTGACTGATCTGTTTTCATTCAACACACAGACAGTCTGTGTTGAAAGTGTTGAAATTGTCCAGACTCATAAAAACCAGAGAGCTGTGTTTGATGACAGACTGAGATTCTTTGAAAATACAGATGTGATTATTAAAAAAAAAAGGCTCAGCAGCATCTGTTCTGTCTACGCAAACTACTGACAACAGCTTATTCCTCTTTCATTTTTACTTGCCTTTGACAAAAGGACAAGAACTGATTGCAAGATGTTGTTAACCTCAGCTCTGACACACAAAGATCCCGCACATGGAAGATTATCAACAGCAGCACACAAGTCCTCTGATTACATAGAGCTAATGAGCTAATGAGCTAATGAGCTAATTAAAACAAAGAGAAGGAAGCCACAGTAGAAGAACCAGTCAGTTTGCCTTGTATATAGACTCATACATGACTTCTGCTCTTCTATAACATGATGTGTCTTTGTGGTGTTGGACGTTATAGATCCTTGTGTATTGTAGCTTTTTATGAGTGTGATGAGTTGTGTGCTGCCTACACATTCTGTACAAGTATCTGGGAACAGTGTTTGACTCTCAGCTTCAGTTTGATGTAAGCATCGAGTCAGTTGTGAAGAGGGGACAACAGAGAATTCCCTTCTCTCCTGTCATGTCTCTGTTGACATGTTTGTATTTACTGGTCATTTTGGCTCAGAAACCTTTTAACGCGTTGTCATGTTACATTACGTATTTGCTCTTTGTTCTTTCCTGTTTCTGTTTTGTATATTTAGTATGTTTTCTTTGTGTTTTTACTTATTTTATACATTTGATTTACTTGCCTTTATGTATTTGAATGACCTCTGTACAGCGCTAGCTGTGTTTAGATGCGCTTGACTTGACTGAAGTGAAGTTCATCATATCTGATCGCTGCAGTCAGTCATCTTTACGGGACAATGATGATGACTTCATCTTTTTATTCAATTGACGTGAAGCCCTGTAAGTGACGGCAATGTAACATTCAGTCAAACATCAGGACAACAGGTTATATGAGGTTATATAAATGCAGTCAAACCTGACTCCTTGTTTTCACAGTGTAACAGTCACTATCATCATATTTGCGTGAAAGGCCTTTCAGAAATCAGATATCTTTGCTTGTGGCTGAGCTTTTTGATGTGGCACCACCTTCACTCTGACCTATTGTTTCAGAGGTTGCGGAATTGTTTTGTTGGTGAATCATTGTTTATGTGTTTTGTTCAGAGCTGTCTTCTCGCTTCTGTCTATCACCGCAGGCATGAGGCGTGTTCGTTGGCAAGGATCTGCTGCACTGGCGGCGGTGGGGGCCATCTCACACGAAGATGTTCTGAAGAGGAAGGGAGGGAGTGAAGGTGTGAGTAATTGAGTTCTGAGGTGACTAACGGCTTGAATAATACAGTGTGTGTCCTGCGGCGGCGGAGAAGGTCCAGGTGGGGTTACAGGAGGCTCACACGCAACAGACCGGAGCGGCGCGCTCGACTCCGGCGAGGTCAGACTGATGGAGTGAGGCGTCCGGGGGGGTTGGCTGCTGCCTTAATCTGCACTAATGTGTCGGGACGTGTTCGCACCGAGCAGCTCTATAGCAGGTTATTCAAAGCCTGCGGCCATTTCCCTGTCACTTTGGTTCATTAGATCAGATCATTCTCACCTCCTGTGGCAGTACAGTGACTGCGCTTCCTCTTATTTGCAGTCGGTGCACTCACACGTAGCACACCGTGTACACAGTGTACCTGAAAGGGGAAGTGTTGTTCCAAATCAAACACTCACCGGAAATGACGATAGCAACAGCGGCCGTTGCCCACCTGCAGCTGCTCTCACTCACTCGCTCGCTTCAAAATGAACGTTTTACTTTCCTCTGTGCGCCCACCCCATCGGTGGCCCCTCCCCTTCTGCTACGTAGCCAAGATGGTACAACAAACGGTTCATTTTGGAGGCTGTAGTTAGTGGTGTTGGTTGTACTGGATTTACATATCCCAACCAATTTATACACATGTGGGGGACAAAATATGAGGAAATGAATAGGACATAGTGCTGTCTAGTAGAAGATGAATGCTTACATCTCAAAATGTCTTTAGAATTGGATCAATAACTTTATAACAGACGGAACAAAAACACAACAGGCTTTGCAAAAGTTCATTACTGGTGTGTTTTATTGAATTACAATTCATCACATTGTACAGGTGAAACTAACACACTGGTATAGTCTGAAGTAACTATAGCTAACATCACATTGAATCCTGCTGCTCATGTGCGGTAAATGGCAAGACCAGGCTGAGACTTGTATTCATCACTTATTCGCAGATAAGCTGAAATCAGATTTCTGTCACCAAAAATATCTGCTTAAAATCTACAGCCTGGCAAACTGAAGAGAACATTGACAGGACATTGTGCCAGAGAAGCTGCTTGTAAATCAGTGTTGAATTTATGTAACTAGACACCAAATCCCTCAAAGGCTCTGTGTAGTGGCGCTACCACATCTAAAGGGCAGACAGTGGTATTTGGAAACCTTTAGAGGGATGATGCCAAAAAAGCAGGTCAGAGATTGTGCTCAAAAAATGATATTTATAACAAACATGAACAAACAGAGAAAAAAAATGAAACCTGGGAAATTCAACAACAAAAACAAAAACACTCTAGCCTCACACCGAGCTGCCGCCTCCTCTCCTCCCTATTGACCCCTGCATGTCACCTTCTCATACCACCTGCTCAGGTAAATATAGGGGTGAGCTACACACACACACACAAGTACAAGCAGACAGAGACAACTGTAAACACCAGATTCTTCTGTCACAATCTATTATAAGCACACACATTTTTCAGAACACTTTTTACCTGTATCTCCCCACATCCTAACAAAGCCCCGCCCCTCACTACTAAGAGGACCTAGCGATGCAAAGCTTTGGATTTAGAAACATTTGTAACGTGACTGGAAAACAATGTAATAGCGTAAATTTGCCGAAAAGCTTCATCATTTGCTAAAGTTGTAATTACACCTCTCAGTAAAAATGTGATTATATTAGAAACTAATTACACACAATGTTGCGAACTACCAGCCAGGGATGCTGGGCAGGGACAGGACCTGTCATAACACCCACAACACGTGAGTCAAAACCTACGAGACCGAGACCGAGTCCAAGTCAAAACACCCGTGAGACAGAGACAGGTCCAAGTCAAATCACACACACAAGACTAACACAAGTCACAAGTCACTCTCTGGAAACTGAAACAAGTCTGATTTAAGACACCAAAGTCCAAGACAACACAGACTCAAGACCCGAGACAAGTCCGTGTCAAAACACCCATGAGACAGAGGCAAGTACGAGACAATACACAGACAAGACCGACACAAGTCACAAGTCAAAACTCTCCGGGTCAAAAGACCCACAGGGCTGAAGCAAGTCAGAGAAAAAAAGTCTCAAGAAAGAGACGAGACAGAGACACACTCCAAAGCATCACTAACAACCGGTTGAAACCAAAACAAGTAGCAGCTCGAGTAATACAGCAGCTGGAAGACATCAGCCAGAGGAAAAGGTGCTCTCACTGCCAGCAGACTGAGATGACCTGCATCGTCTGCAATGTGCATTGAGATCAAAGTCACACTGAAACGTCTGATTACCCCTTTAAAATATCCCTCCATATGTTTTTGTGTATTCCATGTTTGTAATCAGATCCTTCGCTAATGGATGCAAAGAATGTGAAGTGGGTCACTGTAACCTGGCAAAATGAATGCATCAAAAGTAAATGTCTCCACTCAGGAAAATAAAACACGCTGCAGGTCTGACCGATGCAGAGCAGCGACTTCACACCCGCCCACCCCCCCTCTCTCAACCACACACTGAACTGCTGACCAATACGACTGATGTGCTTTGTTTTGCTTCCTCCACACCACTCACACCCAAAACCCAGAGACAGCAACCACATGTTTTTACGAGGCCAGTGGGTCACGGTCCAGCTGCTGAGATCAGCGTGGTTACTGACAGAGGCTGTTCTCTACATATACTCAATCTCAATGAATTTTATGTACATATAAAATGAAAACACATATGTAAAAATCATGTTTAGAACTATTGAAATTGGAATAATTTTCATTTATTGGCATAGGTTATATGTCTAGCCAAATATGTATAATTATGTATGTGTGCTTATAATTAATGAGAAATTTGTTTAAAAATAAAATATATAAGCACATAGAGTTTTTATATGTATGTTATTT
The DNA here is from genome assembly GCF_002260705.1 of Seriola dumerili. Taxonomy (NCBI): domain Eukaryota; kingdom Metazoa; phylum Chordata; class Actinopteri; order Carangiformes; family Carangidae; genus Seriola; species Seriola dumerili. The sequence continues at coordinate 18,055,634 of NW_019174393.1, forward strand.
TAATAAACTTGTATATATAAATTAAATATACTGTATATAATTACCATATTTGTACGGTATACCATGTAAAAAGTCATATAGATATTTTAATATATGTACATATACAAGTTTTACTATGGGTATTTCATATATGTTATGAACTCATGTATGTGATAATAGTATATCCCCTTACAGGTGACATATATGGCAACATCACTCTTGATACAGTGATGTCATATATTACATTTCTGTGTGGGTTCCTTTCTGAAGAAGAATTACTGCCGCAGTGATCATTTTAAAATGCATTGATAGATAATTATAATTATTATTATTTTGTTGAAATGGCAAAATGTGTCTTGACAACCCATACAAAAATGTAATATATGCCATATACTGTATGTCACCTTTATTATTATCACATATATACATCCACTGAATATATGAAGATATAACTTTATAACATAGATGAAATGCCCATAGTAAAATTTGTATATGTAAGTACATTAAAAATATCTATGATGAATTTTTATATGGTATAACATGTTGCAAGCATATATGTTAACAATATACTGTATATCTAATTTATATATTGCAATATACACATGAAAATCCTATATGCTTATGTGTTTTTCTTTTTAATTTTGATCCATTCTAGGAAAGTGGTCTCAGACCTTATGACCCCACTGTATATAATATCAACATATACTGATAGGCTTTGAGATGGATATATATTTATATAACATATGTCTATAAGCATACATACATAAACAATTTGTATGAGCTAGATATAGCCTATATGTCAATATAAGAAATTTCTCCAATTTCTAATAGGGTTTATATATAACTTTTACATTTATGTCTCTATTTTATTAGTATATATATTACATTTGCATATGGGAAATAGTTGCGCGCACATGCACACATGACGTGACTCATCATCACTTTCCTTAAGTTTCATTCCTTTTTTCACCCCCTCAAAACCTGTCTCAGTTAATTACAAACAGTTGCACCTCAGGCGAGATGACTTCCTGCTAAAGTTCAAAAACACTGAAGAAGCCTGGCACCTGCTCACCTGCCCACCTACCTGTGTCTTTCTCATATTTCCTGTAAAACTCCACCCTCAACACCCTCACCTCTTGACCTCTGACCTTGGGCCTACGGATCTGTGCAGCTGCAGCCAGGCAGCCACATCCACAGCCTGCGGGCGAATGCTGAGGCGTTATGAAAACAATCTTAGATAGATAGATAAATAGTGTCAATACACATCTGTGAATAAGTTTAAGGGTAGTAAATATTCTGCCAATGAGATGTAATTTCTACCAGTTTGTACTCTTCGTCAGTCCTCGCCCTGAGGAGTGAATTATCACCTACCAGTGGGCGTCATTTCCTGGTGACTTGGCGGAATGACATATACGACATTACTGATCAAATAAATCACAACCAATTTTGCAGGTGGAGCTGCTTTCTGACACAAGATGTAAGGCGTCACTTTCCAGTGAGCGCTTTCATGTGCGTCTGAATGACAGGTGGCTGCTATTTTTTCATTTGCATTTCAGGCATCTAGCCAGAGCTCTCAGCAGGGTTCCCACACCCCTTTTGAAAAGTCTTGAATACTCTGACGCAAAGTGTGAGTTTGAAAGAAATGTATAAGACTTGAGGGGATTTTAAAAGGGAAGATGTTTGATTTTTAATCAAATGCAGCTCATAAATTGATCAGTATGCCTCAGCTCTCCTGGCTGTTGTCTGACACAGCATCAGTGGTTTTTAATCAGGCAGAAAGGTTTACTCACACTGACACAGGTCTTCACAGGGCCCTTTGGTTGGTAGCTACTGAGTACCTGATCTTGGACCCAAATGTGGGTCTAAACTGAGTCTAACTGGGTTAAATAGAGTCATTGTATTGTATGTGTTTCATATCGAAGTGGATTTGCCTACGAGCTCTGAGCATGTGTTAATCAAAATATCGTATTTTGATATAAGATGTAGAGTCTGTTTAGGCCAGTTTTGGATCGAGTCTAATTATACTGAGGAGTATTTTGATGGGGTCTGACTGTGGCTGGATGTATTTATGTTAGGTTTGCGCAGGTTTCCCACAGGTCAGGATCTCTTGAGACTTGTATCAAGCAGTCCTCATAAATGAAACCATCATTTCTTGACATTATGAGCAGATTTTCACTTTCTACACTATCCGTCCATGGAACAAGCAAATGGTTAAAGCAAGGGAAAGATTGTGGCCAATAAACTATAGTTAACGTGTGGTTAGGGTGGGGCTCCAGCTCACTTCCAGCCAGTGTTGCGTTTTTAATATTTAACCAAGACCACGCTCTGCCCCTAACTTAAAGGTCCTATATAGCACAAAGGTAGACGTCCATGTCTTTTTTATTATAAAGCAGGTCTAGGTTCTATATTAATACTGTGAAAGTATCAAAGCCTCAGTCCACAGAGAAATGCACACAGCCTGTATTCAGAGACTGAGCCTTAAAACCAGCCGTCAGGACTTCTGGAGCTGAAGCCTGAGAGAGGAGATGTAAAACTACATTGAGATGGTTTTTGGTTCTTAAAACAACAAATATATCTTCTTATGGATCAACACTTCAAATAAAACACAGAAGAAGAGGAAAATATGGAGCTTTAATCAAGTGTTTTGAGTGACCGAACCTAACAGTGAAAATTGTTCAGCATACTTAATTTTGCAGTATATATATTTGCTATTACATGATATTTATGCTTGCCTTTAAAGTGGGATTACATTTCCTACACTCGGGTCTTTTTGAACATCATTTTTTAGAGGCAGAGCTGTGTCATTAAAATACCTGAAACATTAGCTAGTGGTGTTATTATATCCTGAAAAGCACACCACACAACATCAAACACTGCATGTTCTCACAGGTGTAGTGTTTTTTCTCTTCTGCAAATAAAATCAAGGATGTGCCCGGCTCACCACAAGCATACCTTCAGCTGCAGCGATTATACTGATACTTCATACTTTGACAACATTTGCAAATACTTTCGAATTAAAGCATTAACTTCCTATCTGCCGAGTGTAAACTGTGTTACATCACTAATCTGCTGGCAATCTAACATAATGAACCTGAAGCAGCTCAGAGAGAAAAGAGGGACTGATTCAGAGAGCGTAAGGACACAGGGGATTAGTTCTGCCGCTGTGGGGCCTTCGGAGATCTGAGGTTTGATGGAGGATCTGTGGTCGACAGGGAGGAGAGCACATAGTGTGACTGATAGGACACTGGCTCGCTTTGATGTCAGAGAGCGGAGCAACCATCTGGAAATAGATCACCGACTTTATGTAACTCTCTCTTACCTCATTTAACCTTTACAGGGATGTAGAGCAGGGAGTAGTTTAAATACCTCTCTGATCTTTGTCCCAGATGTTTTACGACCTCTAATGCAATGTTCTGAATGGTCTTATAAAGTAATACAACATTAATCTTTCAGGTAAATTTACGTAAACTGCGAACAGAGAGGTTCAAAGAGACCTACGTTACTGGAAAATCATCAATATGACATTTTCAGTGCGTTTCAAGAGAAATCTTGTGATGTCCATAGGCATATTATTCTTAATAATGCTGCATGTTTATGGCCAGATGTGGGGAAAATAATCAACCTCTGAGTGTTTGAGTTACAAAAACAGGAAATAATAATCAGAATCAGCTGTTCTGCCCTCTGATTTAAGGCAGAAGAAAAAGGTTGATGCACATTGCTTTAATGCTTTAATATATTATCCAGATAGAAGGTTTGCACTGAACTCTTGATGGACTTTTATTTTTGATACATTGCAAGAGACACGCTGTGCATTGTGGGATAGGGAACCCTCAGTAGTAAACAAGCAGTGTTTGAAGCACAGATGTGAAGCGCAGGGTGAGAGCTTCTCCTGTGTCGTACACTTTTCTCACGCCCTCGAAAGCAACGGCTTTTCACTCCTGAGTTTTCACCTGTCACGCACAAAGATTGTCAATAGAGGAGTTCGCTCTCTGGCTCCTGACAATCGAGTTTGGCCGCCTGCTGAGCGACCTTAAAGTGATAGTTCAGGTTATTTGACGTGGGACTGTGTGAGGTATTTATCCATAGTCAGTGAATTACCTGCAGCAGATTCAGATCAGAGCGCTGCCAGTTTAGAGGAGCAACATGAGCACCGGCACAGAAGCTGAGTGATGAGCTGCTGTGGACGGGGGTCAGCGGAAAAACATGTTTTAGCCATTTAAAAACATGCCCATAGAAAAAGACTAATAGCAGTTAAAGTGCTTTATTTTGAATGTTTCCAACACTTTATCTGCCATCAAACAGCCCTTTACTTTGGAACATTTTTGGAGTAAGTAATATAGTAATATAGTGCGTGTTGTAGGTACACTTGTGCGTAGAAATACAGAAGTTCAACAGTTCACACACTGTAGTTCCAAAGGAAGGAACTATTGGCCACGCATTTGGCTGGATCTGCCAGAGTTAATGAGTGAGTGAGTGATGAAGTTACACCCATTGTTAAGCGTTCCCGGAGGACGCATCTTTTTTTTTTTTTTTTAAAGTGACAAATCAAAACTTTTTGGACAAACCTGTGGCTATTGAGTGGCAAAGAAGTAGAGCAGCAGCTTGTTAGACAGACAGAGGTTGTGTGCTGTGTAAGAGACAAAATAAGAAATATATTGTGTCTCTTCTAACCTTCTCTCTGAGTAATCATTTTGCAGTGAATCTAGTCACTGAATATATAGAGCATATAATATAGTCTTTGCTTTTAACTGACATGTTCAGTGATTTTGTCAGACGATGTGCTTATGAAATCAGGATTTTAACAGCAGAGCAGCAGCTCGGAAGCGACTGCTGGTTAACATGTAGTCTTAATGGGCCGTGTTTCCCTCACTATTTCAAACTTGTTCCATTGTCATGACAACAGAAAGAGAAAAACATGAAAATGAGAAGAGCTTTGTTGTGAATTCGGCTGTATTAAAATACAGTATATGTGAGCACAGAGAGGAGGAGAGAAGAGAACAGATGAAGGGCTGAAACCAGTTGACACTAGACTAAATGCAAATACGACACAATGACATCATGAATATGCTAATTGGTGTATTACATCATCTAGCAGTATTTAGCTACTTTTCCAGCAACTGTATCTACCTTCCATTGAAAGTAGTTATTTACAGTGGTTCCCCAACAGTCTTCAACTCAATTTCACACATTGACCATACACGGTCCAGACATGTACAGGGCTCTGGCCTAGTCTTTTTTATACATACAAGGAATTTGACTCTGTTTTCCAGAAGCACCCAATGCACATACGCACAGAGCCAAGAACAAATGTTCAGACCTTCCTCTAGTTCCTAAAACCGGATAAACTTCTAAGTTCAAAGGATTTCTCATTGTCTTTTATTGTATAGTCTCGTGTGTTTCATGAACACCTGTAAAGCCTGTTTTATACAAATCCAGAATAAGGAGTTATTGTCATTCAATGTTCTGAGTCAAGCCTTTTGCATTCAGACTTACAGGTTCTTAATCCGTGTCCACACAGAGAAGCAAAGCGCACTTTAAGCAGACAGGCCGTGGCTGGAGATCAGAGCCACATGGGATTACAGCACAGTGATGTTCCCCTGGTTCACTGCTGCTACTCTTCTGTCTGACAAGAACAAAGTCCTGTACTGCTGAGGGCTGGTGGAAAGACGGGGGGGGGGGCATTTTCTTTTTTCTTTTTTTTTCCCAGGTCTTTATTTGCTAACGCGATCTGTGGGCTTTTGTAGAGTGAACAGTGGAATAACTGCAGCTGCATCATATTTGATATTTCCTAAAAACAAACGCATGAACGAAATGAAGCTCAGAGACATTTCAGTAAAAGGATTCTGTTAACTTCCCCTGCAGCAACGAGGAAAAAGAGGATAAGAAACTGTCAGAAAGTGTCAAAGTAACAAGAACAATGTACAACCTGCAGGATTTGACTGGATATGGATCATGTCTCCTCTCTGCCCTCCTTCCCTGAACTTCCAACACCAGTTTGGACAACTGGCAAACACGGGCTGAGGGATCAGGCAGACAGTCCAGATCATAATTCTGATAATCAGCTCCTGTTTTGCTTCCACGTCTCAGCATTTTCTTTAGGGGGCAAGAGGGGGGGGGGACCACACAGCTTGGAGAAAACACCACTGGGGGTTACAGTCATACAGACTTCCTCCTGGGTCGAGGTGCTCAGATATGGATCTGTGTGGTCTTGAGGGAGGCAGGACATCCTGTCCACATCTATAAATCCAACTCCAGGTTCCCCCTCTACCTCTCTATGTTTTGTCTGTGGGGTTATATTTCTAAAAGCGTGACAGATGACACATTTTGCGCTCGTAAATGCGAAACTCCCTTACTTCCTGTCTTCCTTAAGGTGGAATAACTTTAATTTCTTCTTTCTTTTTCCTTCTTTAGTCTTGACTGGATTGCTGTTATGAGTCTGACCTTTCCCCTCTTTCATGTATTTCAGTGATGTAATAATTTAGACATATTACACAGCTGCATTCAGAGTACATTACATAAGCTAAAAGCCTGAAATCTAAATGTAAACCTTACGAACCTGTTATTTTTAGAGTCTGCACAGAGGAAAGGATACGATGAAAGGAACTGCTATCAAAGGATGAAATCACGATGTAAACTGTCAGAAGAATGAGAGTGAGAGTTGTATAAGATAAGCACTTCTCGCCGAAACAGTGTTGTAGCTTTGTGTGCACAGATGTAACGTGCACGATGTTCTCTGAGGCCGCACAAAAGGTCTTGATGCTGTGGTGAAAGGTGTGTTCTCATCTGGATGCCGTGAGCGGACGGGCCGTTCCCGCCAAGGCGCAGCTGCATGCTGCCTCTGCAACCTGTGATTAGTCTCTCAGCCAAGTTTGATTAGGTCATCTGATTATTTAATACAATTATATAATGGTAGAAGAGCAGCGTGTTGTGAAGAGAGGATCAAATAAGTAAGATTTCCATACAGATCAGTGATTGTACTGTTTGTTATTTTGCTTTTACAGGTGTAACTGTTACTGATTTTAACTCTAAATCATTGTGATTTCAGTCAGGAAATATGTTTATTTACTTTCTTGAGGAGGTGAAATTGATGCCACACTCGTGTCTGTGCGTTAAGACCGGAGGAGTCACTGATATGTTTAGCCCAGCAAAGAACTTTAGAGATATCAGGTGTTTTTTTATGCTAAGCTAAGTCAATCGCTCCTGGCTCTGGCTCTGCATGCTCACTGTACAAACATGAGAGCGGTATGAATCAAGTCAATTCTTGACTGGAATCCTTAAAGGCAAGACTGAGGCTACGTCCACACTTCTTCGTTTTAGTTTTAAAACGCATCACTTTTTCCACGTTTACGCCTGACGTCCACACGACTCACGACTCACGACCCGTGTTTGAGACTTTAGGAAACGCTGCTGACCACGTTTTCATTTGAAAACTCGAGGCTTGTGCTATCGTCTGGAAACCCTTTGGAAACGATGATGTCGTTTCGCTCCCTGATTGGGTCTCATCAGCCGAAGTGTAAAAGTGTTACTGACCTTGTTGTTTTTGCTAGCAGCTGTTGTTCAGTGAAATTCTACATTTTAACTGCAACCAACCATCTACAGAGCAGACAATCTGCCTCCTGTTTACACCAGCATGCACCTTCCCAGTGTATGTGAATGGTAGGGTTGCCACCCAGGATTTTTCTTTTTTTTGGACACAAATGGTTCTGGTCGTCCTAACCACAGCGGCCCAGGTTTACATCCAACCTGTGGCCCCTTGCTGCATGTCATCCCCTCTCTCTCCCCCTGAATTTCCTGTCTCTTTCACTGTAGCTGTCAAAATAAAGGCAAACAGCACCCAACAAATAATAATTAAAAAAAAAAAACATTGATATAGGCTGTAAACAAGACAAGAGTTTAACCCGATTACCTAACCCGTGGATCCCATGGTTGCCAAAGAAAAATCTGAGCGGTCAAAAAATGATTACAGGATAGGAAAGCCCAAGTGAATTACTGGATGATTTAACCTTTAAAAAATGTTGAAATGAAACAATGAGAAAACTGAAATCCTTGGTAAAAGAATATAAACGCTGTTCTTTTCTTTGGTGAGTGCAATGTTATATTATAGAGAAGAACAGCAGCCAAATCTACAAAAATATGTTTCTGTAGAAGTGTTAGCACAGCTAATCTAAAAGCTACAGGCTCAGAAGTATTCACCAACTCTTAACCTTTTGTACTTGGTTATAAAAAGTCATTTCCCCCTGGACCTTGCAGACTTTGCCAGTTTTAATAATCCGTATAAGGTCATGAGTTTTTTTTTTTTTATCACACAAAGTCTGGTCCTTTTCCAGAGCGATAAGAATCCTCCGCCGCTGCACAATGGGAGAACACGCGAGCTAATGCACCGCTCTCCGAGTCCCCCCTGATTGGCTCATTTGCTCCATCTGTCATAAGCTGTTTTCTAAACCATAACCATTATCTGAGAATGTTGCTGCTTTAATCCCCATTAGACCCATGAAGGGAATATTTATGGAAATCATACTGGAAGCGGTCCTGAGCCAGAAAATTGCCAGAGTGTCTCACATGGAAAATTACCTGTGGCTCCTGATGTAGACATGGAAAATTGCAGGACCATTTATGGCTTGTGGTCCAGTGAGAACGGGGCGACTAGGCACCAAACTCCCGGTGCAGTCTCTGATAATCCCAGATTCTCAGGTTTCCTCTGGCTCAGCCAGCTTTGTTTTCTCAGCTAATCTTCTTTTTTTTTTTCTTTTTTTTTTCTTGAACATTCGGAGGCTTGGACAGGGACGAGAAGGCACCAAACAATCCGGTGACAGATTTTAAAAACAAAGCACTCATACCTGACGGAGTAAGTCAGTGTGGTGAGGCAAGCGAGGAGGAGCGTCAGCTGCTATTTTAGACTTTGCCTGATGTGTTTGTGAATGTATGATATGTGGAGCAGATTCCTGCTTGATAGCTCTCGTGACAAGGAGAAAAACTCAATCAAAAGGGGAGGCATTCCTCCCAAACTGGACCTGCGTGCTCTCACTCACAGTAATATGGAAAAATGCATCTTATAGTGTTTGATAACTATCTTTTTTGTAAGTTATTACACCACTCTTGGCAGGCCGTGTGCCCTTAAAGCACTTCTGCCGCGCTTTACCTCAGCCAATGTCAGCATATAAAGAGCGAATACTCACTCCCACAGACTCACAGCACAAGAAGGAAAGTTTGGCATCGCTGACGTCCAAGTAAAACTACCATTAGCTCAGAGTGAGAGGTCACTGTCTCATTCCTCCAAAGCCCTGGGCCTCCTCCAGAGGAAATGAAAGGGAGCTTGAATCTCCCCCGAACACAAAAAGCAATATTGGAGGATGAAAACCGTTTCACTGAACATCACACACACTTGTTGACATTGCTGTGTATTTTCTTTCAACTGGAACACTAGCTTACAGAGACGTCTCCAGTCCATCCTGAGCATCAGTATCCAGGCACATTTTAATGGACTCTCAGAAAACTGTAGCTCTGCGGCCAATGATGTTTCATCAGGCGAAAAACCAGCTTCACCTGTGAAGATTCATTCACGCAGGATTGCATCAGCGTGCATTTGCACAACTCTCAATACTGCGTAGTTCAGTATAGGCCTACTATAAATGTAGATGTAAAAAGGTTCTGTGTGCACTGCTCACCTCCACATATTCATGAACCTCAATGTTAACACATGGTTTACAACACGGTCGACCAATGTAGCTCAAACGTCATCTGATAAATGTGGCGCTCCTCTTCTTAGGCCCTGTTCAGACCTGGTATTAACATCCGATCACAAGTGGTCAGCGCTAAGTTCAGGTGTGAACGCACCCGACTCATTTGAGATCCCATCACTCTGGACCACATGTGGTCGCATCCTTTCAGCAGAGTGAACGTGAATGTGTCCTGAACCACACTGAAGGACCGACTACTCCACTGACGCCCCCCTCCCCCTCTCGCTCGCTCTCGCTCTACATCAACACATACCTGTTTATTTGCGTATAAAGCAGGAAGTGAGATCCGATCACAAGTGGTCACTGGAGACGCATGTGGAGACTCATTTTAAAGTCAGGCGTGAGCTGACACACTCAGAGCTGTCCGCTTCTGATCGGATCACTGAGGACGCATGTTAATGCAGGTCTGAACATCTTCCTCCTCAGGCTCCCCCTCGCATCCTCATCCTCACACTCTCTCTTCCTCTTACTGCAACGTTTCCTTTTTGTTGAAATTCAAACTGAAACTCAGCCGTTGCCTTTTTTAGAGTGCTTATGCCTGAGACCCAGTTTCTCCTTACTCATAATAATGATTTAATGAGAACGAGTTTCATAACCAACCAGATGCACCCAGTGACATTCTCTATGGGAAAACTATGTAGGACTTTTATGTCAGTCGTGGCCTGACACTATAACCCTGCCCACTTGATTGTCAATCATTTTATTGTACATCGTAAGACTGTTGTTCATGAGATAAAGAGTGTTCAACGCAGACTCTGGGTTATGTCAGTTCAAGACAAGATCCTGCTGTTGCAAACCAGCCGTGCTTTTATGTAGAACGTCCCTGAAGGGAAATATTTCCATCACCCTTTTAAAATAGATGAATATTTTAGTGAGCCAATAATTGTTGTTCGAAGTTTTTTTCTTTCCCACCCTCACACGTCATCTCCTGAGGCGAAAGAGATCTGTGAGAGACAAGGTGATATTTATCTATCGGCAGAAACACGCCGGGCCGACAGCTGCTCTCAGAAGCGCGAGAGTGATGACTGAAGCTGCTGCTGGATCTGTCAGGACCAGCGGAGGAGGACTGTGTTTTGACATAAACACGGAGTCCAGGTTTTGATAGAGAAGTTGCTGTGAACCTGTTTGACCCGCAGTCGTCTGAGGTTGCCTCCAAGCGCCACTTTGCTGGTCAGATTAAGTCGTGTGCTTATTGTCTCAGAGGTGGTGGGTGTGGTCTCATCTCCAGGGGGGTTTCCAGTACCTCCTAACATCTGAAGCAGCAGTAATGAAAGAGATGTTGTTGCTTTAGAGGAAACAGACAGGCCACGTTGCTTGTAAAGGCTTTGTTTATGCGCATGTTAATCTCACAGACAATCTCTATATTATCTCCACTGAGTGCGGGGCTGCGTTGACCTTTTCGCTCATGCATGAGCCGTGAGCGAGTTAATTCATCGCCCCCACATGGTCGGCCAGCACTGATGACAGTGGGCCTTCAACAAGCTGCATTGTCCTGTCATGTACACATGTTCCTCCTGTTGTTTTACCAGACCATTCTTTGTCCACAGTCTTTGTATGTTGACTATTTTTTTTGTTGACGAGTTCCCTCAGGTTTAGACTGGCCGATACGTCCCAGCTCCAAAAAAAAAAAAAAAAGCCAGAATGACAAGACAGGAGTTTGTGAGCTCCTTCCACATCCTCAGTACTGGATGAAGCCAGATTAATATTGACTGTATGTGATTTTAGAGCAATAGTCAGCATTTGGGTGTATAAGCAGCCTCTATCACACAGCTCTATAAACCTCACTACTTAACGTGTATCTTGTTTGCTTAAGATATGGCATCAGTTTCTTGCTTTATTTCCCACAATGTGAAATGATTCCTTTAATCAACAGTGACAACATCAATGTGAATGTGACAGGGTTAGCACAACAGCTGATCTGATTGTAGTTAAAACAACTTTTATTTATAAAACATTTATTTATTGCTTCAGGATAAGGATAAAGAGGATAAAGAGGTCAAAACTCCAGCAGCACTTGAAGTAAACAGAAGAACTTTATTAAACCAAAGCGTGTCACCTTCTGGCATTTCTCAGGGTCATGGTCTTCAGGGCAAAACACAGTGGTTCAATGAAGTTCTTCTGTATACTTCAAGTGCTGCTGGAGTTTTGACCTCTTTAGACTTTTTCCTTTCTCCATACACCTTGGAGGAGGAGGTGAAGTTGTGCCAGTTGTGCTTTTACCATAATAAAGTATGGTATACTAAACTTTTTTTTTTTATGGAAAATGCCTCTGATGGCTTTATTGTGTCTAAATATAATTTGGGTCATTGTAGTCTAGGTAGGGAAATATATATTTACTGTGTTTTTTTCAGGCCAGTTGGGGACAGTGAAACAAGCTTGACTTACTAACTTATCCCCTTGCTGATGTGACTAATGTGTTAGCAAACATTTGCCAGTTTACACATTCAGAGCAACAATAGCATTCCTTTGGGGTCATGTTTCTGTCCATCTGATGAATTTTAGTCCAATACAGTTGCTAACTGGGAACAACTGTGGGAAAAAAGATTATCACATTAGAAGAATTGTGAAAAAATGGTAAATTCCTTCAGTACAACAGCATCTGACAATGACTTACAGCCACCATAGGATCTATATTAGTCCCGTGACTCCTGACACTCCTGATGGTGAATTCTGCCATCTCAGCTCCTTGTCACATTAGCTAATGTCCAGTATCAGGCGTCACTTCCACATTGTACTTATGGTAATAGGGAAACTGGGTGTCTGAGTCAGACCAGTCAGGGAAGTTTCTGTTTCCCTGAGTTCATCTTATCCTTCGGGTAGAGGTCAGATCTAAGCCATCAGGGTGTGTTTGTGGAATTTTTTAGCTGAGGTGATCCGAGTGCCAGAGGATGCGACAGTGACGTATCACTGACAGAGGGCTTAGCTGTCTGCGTCTGTCAATAATCTGGCCCACAGCTCTTTCACTAGCACAGCTGAGCTGCTGAGAGAAGTTTGTGGTACACTGCAGGGAGGTTCCTGATGGCTCTGTTGTGTTTTGGCTGCTTCTCAGCTAGGTTGTTTTGCTGTTATGGTTGCTGGTTTAAAGCTGCATGTGTTTGTTACATAACCTGTAACATCTCCAAAAGAGCCGCCTTGTTACGTAGCAGCAGCTTGTGTGTGGCATCGTAAAATCAACCGCAGCCGCTTTGTTTGCTTACTCACCAAAACTTTGATTCACCAGATGAAACCGACACTCAGATAAACAACAGAGTTTTTGATTGTTATGGATGACAGGCAAACAAAAACAGGTACATTCGCTTTAACCGGGGTAAACAAAGGCACAAAGAGAGGTTAGGCCCAAGGTTGAGATACGCCCTTTTTTTTGCCAATTGGTTGTCGGATGCTGCTCTTTAAATATCTCTTTAATCCTGTGATTTTGTGTTTCAGACACGATGCTACGCAACTCAGCACCTCCCTGTCACCGACTTTGCTATAAGAGATTTAATATTTTTTTCAATTAGAATTAACCTTGAATGCACAAAAAGCACATTTATGGCTTTCCCCCTGAAACCATTCACATTCTCCACAAAAAGTTAGAGTTTTAGATTTTTAGTTTCATTGAAATGCTTTTCCTTTGCAGCTTGGAAACATCTTGTTCAATCCACATTTTTAACTGTTTTAGATAATGGTTATCCCCTGTACTCAGGCATGACCTGTGTATCATTCATCTATGTCTTCTATTTTGAATGTTGTTACAAGAACTCATGACTCTAATTTATACAAGTTAACTTGATGGACTTTAGAGATGTCTTCTGTAAACTTCCTGTTTACCCTCCTGAAATGCTTCTCCTGTTTATAACAGCTATCAGACCTGATCATCTAGATCTTCAGTGTCCCTAGAGTCTGCTCACATCTTGGTGAAACAGCACCCTGGACTGCCTTCATATCAGACATTCAAACATCACTTTCGAAAAATGTTTCAGAGGGAATTTAATTGTTCTAAACAGACAAGTTCTATTTCTCTCATGTGTCTCTGGTCTTGCTTTGTTGTGCTTCATGTGACTGTTGTAATTTAATGATCTTTGTATGCGATACTTATCTTACTTTGCTATTTTGGCCAGGTCTCTCTGGCAAAAGAGATAATGTATCTCAAGAGACTTTTTTGGTTAAATAAAGGTTAATTGAATAGATAGAAATAGATTATTTTTGCATCAATTGGATTTACTCCACCACCACCACCACCATCGCCTATGGGCGTATAGTTAAAAGGATAATTCTGGTTTATCATAACTTGGATCTTGACATTTTAGCCTTTATTGGCAGTAGTAGGCAGTTGACACAGGAAATATGGGGAGCAGAAGCTTACAGTATACTCTACAGTATCTGCATATGGCTATAAACTATATACTGTTTAAGGTTAGGAAAAGATTAGGGTTAAGGCTTTGGTTAATTGTAGGTCTGTGATGGGACACAAACTCAGACATGCTACATGCCCATGTAGATTTTGAGGTATGGACTCGACCTGCATGGATGTATTTCCAGTTAATGGGCTTAATTATAGGGTATCATACCATAATACCACTTGGCTATCAGAAGGCTCCAACTTTGAGTTTTGGCACCATTTCAAAAAATAACACAGTCAATCTATCAGTTTACAGACCAGCATCTTGGTTCATCTTTGACCTACTTGTAGCGGTGTGCACATTTTTCCAATGCAAAGAGGACTAGCCAGTATTTAGTGTGGCCCACTTTCAGTTTGACCTCCAAATAAAATAGTAGCTAATCTAGCTAAAATGTTATCTTATCTGCTCCTGTTTGTTGCTAAGCTGGACATACAGTATTTTCACTGACATTGCCATGTTTTGAGATGTTAGCCATTACTCTGATAGCTTTGATGGATTATTTGCAACATTTCAGGTGCGCTCACTTTTGGTTTTACCTCCAAATGAAATGGTGGCTAATCTAGCTAAACTGTTAGCTTGTCCACTCCTGTTTGTTGCTAAGTTGGACCTGCACTATTTTCAGCGACGCTGCCATGTTTTGAGATGTTAGCCGCTACTCGGCTTACTCTGCTTGGGCAACATTTCAGGTGCGCTCACTTTTGGTTTTACCTCCAAATAAAATGACCACTCCCATGCTTCACCCTTGTTATAGAGTATCTTTGGTTGTAGCCATGTCACCATGGTTCCCATGTGACAGCAGTAGCAAGTACAATGTTATTATAACCAATAAATATTGTTGCCGAAGCTAACTAACTAAACAGGAAGTGACTGTACTTGGACTTCATTCTGTTATAAGATTGAAGGGACTGAAAAGGATACAACTTTTATGTCAGCAAAAATGACACCCAAAACTTTATAAAAAAGTTATATATTCTTGAGAGTTCAGGACAGTTTTCACTCATTTTATCATTTTCTCACCCGCTGCTGTCTGACATTCATCACAGGCTGCCCAGGAACTTAACAACATCCATTTCATTAACTGTACTGCTGGTACGTGTTCAAGTTCCATTAAAAGTAAATGGGCGACTGTGTGGAGAGCATGAGCAAATGTTTGGAGAATGTCTGAGAGACAGACGTAAGACCTAACATACATAATAAAATAACAAGCAGCGTCTGGGTTGTGCCAAGCAGACAAATTCAAAAGGAAGAAAATCTGCCTCGCTATGAACAATACTTTATGTGTGACATTTAAAGAGCTCAGTCTCTATGGTTTCTCTCTGGTGATCACTTTAGCTCATCTTTAACTTATAAGCCAGAGTGAAGTGTTAATTTTTTACATTTAAAAATTTGACAGCCTCTTGTAGACCATTGGTCAAGTCTTCCAAATGGAAATCACAGACCTGATAAAAAAGTGGTTTCCTCTGACAGAGACTGTCAACAAATAAGTTCTCTCAAGCAGGGAGCAGGCAGGGTTGTCGCAGTTTAAAAAAGCAAATCCTGATTAATTCTTTCACTGGACATGTTTCTCCTACGTGAAACCAACTGTTTAGTTAAGAGACCAGACATAAATCAGTGGACAGAAGTCAGAGTGAAGAAGTATGAAGACATGAAACCAAAATGTTCAGATGCAAATCTTACACAGATTTTTATTGTTCTCTTTTATCAAATACAGTTTGTGGCAAGCAAATTGCCTTTTCCTTTTCTTTTCTTTTTTCCATCTCAATGACAAAAAACATCTTGTGCACATACAAAAACCTTCTTTTTCATCGCTCTTCCCCTACATACTTTTTCCATTGATTACACTCACTTGAGTTTTACCGACCAATCATCCATCTACGAGCAAGATACCACATCAACTTACACAAGGGAAAGTTGTTGGATTGACACATCTTGCACATACAATCTATTTCAGTTTCCAAAACACACTTTATCCATCTCGTCTTTAATCTCTTCAGCCTTCAGACAACATTCTTCTAGTTTCATTTACAAATCCTTTACATGTTTAACTTTCCCGTCCCTCAGGACAAGTTCAAACATCCTGCTGCCTCGACAGGTGCAAGCAGTGCCCACAACTACAGCTCCATGCAAGATGCTACACTGAGAAATTTCATTTTGTTTCATTCTGAAAAGTCAGCTTTTTTAAAAAAAAAAAAAAAAAACCAACATGGCTCAGTTCAAAAATTTTGCGTTTAAACAAAACTCCTCGTCTCTTCTTTGACATGATTCAACGTCTGATGACTTGTTATTGTTCTGACAGCCAGAAACTGAAATCTCACCTGTTAGGGATTTAAATTAATGCCTCTGACTGCAGTATCTGCAAAAAAAAAAAAATGCCTGGGTCCAAACATCTGTCATTTAAGGAATGTATAAAAATAAGATCTCATTAATGTAAAAATCAGACTTTTACAGATGAAGGTGTGTAGCTTTGTGTAGTACATCTTATCTATTTGGGGATTCTCTTTCTTTCTTGCCTCCTAAACACGCTCAAAATTTCAAATAACTTCACCTAAAGCTAAAACAGTGCTGCTTTATATCTAAAAAAAAAAAATACTACAATCGATTTTAGGATATAAAAATGTAAAACTTTCATTATGTCCCCCAAAAATGGTCTAAAATAATGTTTAAATATCAAATTAAGAGTAAACAGGATTTGATGCACCACCTCTACCTTCAAGAAACCCACTTATGACACAGATATTCATGTGTGAAAAGTGTGTTTGCTTCTCGTTATGCTTCCCTTTCTAGAGTTGTAGGAGGGCGGGCACGTCCCCCTCCCCGGTTCTGTGTCTCTGTGGGATGCACTTGGAAGGAGGGGTGAGGTAAATAGCTGCCAAAGAGGACAGTAACACAGAACACTGTTGTAATAATACGCACGCACGCAGACACACATAAATACAAGTCCTGCGCTTCTCTGCGCTGTTTCTGAATTTATGTACAAAAAAAACAAAATGTCCGCCCTGGAGTCCATTGTCTCCTGTCAGCTCAGTTCACACCATCGTCTCTTTCCTCTTCCCTAAAGAACACAGAGACTTCTTGTCCTTTTTGGTTTTTTGCGACGCGGATGAGGAGACGGGGGACGTCGAGGATGACGACGTCGTCGACGAAGCTGAGGAGCAGGATGACGGGGATGAGGAGGAGGTGGGGCTGGGGGTTGCGTTGTTGCACGGCGAGCTGGGGGCAGACTGCGACGTCGGCTGCAGGCAGTTCTCGTCCGCTTCCTCCATGTGGATGATGGCCGAGACGGAGGAGGGGCGGCGCTTGGTGCGGGCGGCGCTCGTGGGCGGGCTCGGGGTGGAGGGCTCGTTGAGGGGCCGGTGGACGGAAATGGCGCTACGGAGGCAGTTGAGCCACTGCTGCTTGTGGAAGACGTCGTTGACTTGCAGCGTGTGGGACTGCGCCTGGCTCGGGTCTTGGGAACGCACTCGGAAAATGTTCTTGGCTGTCGAAGAAACAGAAAAAATGAAATTAGCAATTTGATATATCTGATATGAGACAAAATCTAAAGCTGCGTTAACTGCCACGAATGTTCTGACGTTGGACGTGAGCCTTACCTTTGTCTGCGTTGCTGAAAGCGCCTCTGAAGGAGCCGCCCATTCGGACGTCGCCGTCCTGCAGGTCCTCCAGCACCAGATCCTGCACTGGGATTGGCTGCCGGTAAACCTGGAAACACTGGCGCTCGTTCCTGGTGACGGGGCGGGTCAGAACCAGCAGCTCAGTAAACAGGAACACATGCAGTTTCTGGTAGGAATCAAAAAACAAAGAAATATTAAAACCAGAACATTGATATATTACATAACCACCACCAAAAGTTTCCTGGAAGATGTTAACGGCTCATACTCGTACGGTGAAATCACTGGGTGGTTGGGGGATAAGCAGGTGGTCACAGCCAGTGTGTGAAGAGGCAGCCAAAGAGGCCATGTGTTGCTGAGAGGGAAGTGAGTGTGTGTTTTGCTCACCGTGCCGCTCTTGTTGCGCAGCTCGCCGTGACACAGCAGGCTCTTGCACTGCTCGATGCGAGGGTCCTTCTGCCTGTCGTCCAGATACTCCAGCTTGTCGATGTAGTACTGGCACTCAGACTCTCCCTTCTTCATGTTGATGTCGGACAGGACGCCCTGGATGACGGTGATCTGAACACACGGGGAATCAAATGATTAATTTCAGCTACATTTTAAAGATCTGAAGATGAAGCTGGTTCCTGTGTTAAACAAATGTGTCGATTTGTTCGTGTCTTCCGACTCACCGCTTCCTCCAAGCTCGCAGCATCAGGGTGCTCTGGCGGAGTGTGTCTCAGTATCTCCTTGAGCAGCAGCGGGTACTTGACCAGACGGGAGCGTGGAATATCCAGGAAGCTCCACAGGTCCAGCTTCCTGCTGAAGGGAGACTCCAGGCAACGCTGCAGGAAGTCCTGCACCCGCCTGTCCTGCTTCTTCTGATCCAGCAGCGCCTTGGCTGCCAGCTGGTTGCTGCAGTAGTCCTTGTAGGCATTTAGCCTGGGCAGCTGCAGGAGAAGGAGGGACACCGTCACTAACTGCCCGCCGTAGTTGAAACCCGGAATATTAAGAGAATCAAACAGTGTCCTGCGACTTGGTGAAAGGACGCTTACCCAGCTAACGACAATCTGTCCGATCTGGCCCACTGTCCCGTCAGGCCCCGTGGCTTTGGAGAGCTGGGTCAGCAGGTCTTCATGAAGAGGGATGTAGGCGTCCAGGTTGCCGAAGATGTGAGTGAGCTCCTCCTCAGACATAATGGAGAGCTTCAGCATTGGGTCGTGGTACGCCTGTGGACGGGAGCAGAGCCAAAACGGTCAAATAACAATATCCCAGCAGGCCAAGAGGGGCGGATGCTAAGAATAGCTGAGCTAAGAGCTTGAGGGGCACAACAGAAAGACAGAGGAATAATTCCTGTCTTTTTATAGTCGCTGGCTTGGCTGAGTGGAAGGCCTGCCAGACTTTGATTTAATCTGTTTGCTTTACATGTACTCCCTCCGCCTCAGAGGTTTAAAAGTACAAACCTTGCGTGCCAGCTGGAGGTCCTCAATCAGGTCCTGTTCTCCACGAGACAGCTCAAATATGGCCTGAGGAGGGAGGAGGAGGAGGAGGAGGAGGGAGGAGGGAGGAGGGAGGAGGAGGCACAGAAAGAAAGTTTTTTAGCAAAACACATGAATCAGGATGTCGTGACATGATTGCAACTGACAGTGATTGGACTAAATCTAAAACTGCGATGGAGCCAAACGACTGAGGTCAAACTTTGAAATCTGTCTGGCTGCTCGCTCCCTCTCACTCTCTCTCTCGATGTTTAAAACTTTATGGATGTTGACAGTTGGATAAGATATATGACATATGCAGGACAAAAGGAGGGGTTGGGGGGGAGCTTCTGGCCCCATTCACAGTATTTGACACAAATACTACAGGGATATGTGAAACTACTCTGTCTGGATGTCTGACTCTATAACCTTTCCTCTTTCCCCCTGTGTGTCCTCTACTTGTCTTTTCTACTGCATTTAAATGATTCTCACCTCCTGCCGCTTGATCTCTTTAGTGGAGAACGTTCCCTTCTGGTGGACGTCGAGTGTCTCCGACCACAGCGTACTGTTCCTCCTTTTAGGCGGTGTGGGGGCCGCTGCCTTGCTGCAAGGCTTCTGGGGCATGCCCGGCGACTTGCCATCGCCCCGGAACGAGGCCTGTAGACGGCAAAACGGGAAGCCCCAGATGTCAGACATGTTGCATTTGGACACCAGCTTGTTTGGTACGACATATACAACGGCAAAGAGGTGTCGAGGGAGGGGGGAACTACCTGGATGGTTTGGCCGAAGCGCCGGACGGCCCCATTCTTCACCGGAGAGATGAGGTTGGCTAGCGAAGTCACCCTGCCGAGAGGACGGACACGCTTGTTGCTGGGTTCCTTGAGAGAAAAAAGGAAGGAGAGATTAGTCAGGCAGCTTTATCATGACTCATGTCAAACGACAGTCGTGCATTTTCGTTCTTTTTGCAACAACACGGAACCAGTGGATCCGCGACTCAGACTGTGAGACCTCAGCACTGAGTCCAGGCGCTCCCTTGTGACTTGAACACATCGAGTCGGATCATTAATAATCATTATTGACTCCACTCTCTGCTTTGGGGCGAGGACATACGAGTAGCTGGAGCCGAGGTCGAGCTGCACCCGGACAGACTGGCGGACCAGCGGACAGACAGAGATACTGGGGCGCAGGAAGCAGCTCCAGCAGCTGTTGGCTCCATCATGTGAAGAGCCCACTGAGCACAAAGACCCTCTCTGACTGCTGATCTGCAGGGGAAGGAGGTCTGGTGGAATGCCAGGAATGCACAAGATCCTGCTCTCAGCTGTTCAACACCCCCTCCCCACACACACACACACACACACACACACACACACACACACTGCTACTATCTGGCCCAACAGCAGCTACAACTGCACTCGAGGACGGATCTGTTCCGTCACTCAAACAGTGTGAGATAAACTCTTACTGATTGCTGCGGCTCTTTAACTGCCTTTCCCAGGGTGACGGGGGAATTATGGGAGAGTGTGGCAGACCGACAATGTGAGTCAGGGGGAAGAAGCAGCAGTCGTAAACAGACAGCGAAATCTGCCCCCCCCCCCTCAAGTGTTTACACAGTGCCGTGTCACAGGGGGTGCACGGCGGTGTTTATGGCTGCGAGTCGAGACAGGCTCTTCGACAAGCCTCGCGTGAGAGCAGCACCACACCTGGGCCAGGTGACCTCCCCCTCTCCCACTCCTCCCCTCACCCTGCCCCGAGGCTGGGAGAAAGGAGAGAGAGAGAGAGAGAGAGAGCTGCTTGGCCTCGTGCCAACAACAACAGGCCACAGGACTCAAAGAGCTGAAGATCTGAGGTAATGATTTCAGGACCTCTTCTGAAATACGACAGGACGAGACGGCCACAGCCATAATTAGCATTTCCAAAAGTTTGCACTCCCCACAAAACATTTTCCTTTTTTTCTTCTTTTTACAAACTATACACTAATGAAGCCTTGCTCTTTGAAATGGAGCGCAGCACTCGAGCAGTCGCCTGTGCTTTCTCCTGACTCAGGCCAAATGGGGATTTTGCCTTGGCTCAGCGAATCTGGGAAACAGAGCCGTCATTGAGGCTCCGGGGCCGTGCAGACACAGCTGCAGAACAGATCCACTTAAGTCTGGCGTGGCCTGAGATCTGCCGAGGCTGCGGTTGAGTCACAGTCTGCTGTGGCCGGGGTCTCCGCATGGGATCAGATGGGAACAGCCAGACAGCCCGGACAAGCCCTCTAGTGGCGGGGGACTGTGGTGAACATGTGAGGACACAAGTTTTTAACTTGTCTGTGCAGAGTCTGCCTCTAATTTGTGACCTTTAAATATCTGTAGACAAAGAGAAAAAAAAAAAAGCAAAAGTTGGAGGAGGGTGGTGGTGGTGGTGGTGAAGGGGGGTTCCCAAAGTCAACATTGGAAACGCGTGTTGGCTATTATGCCCTTCCTGTCTTTTTGGGACTGGCCCCAGAATAACAAAAGGCCACTAAAGCCTCTCATTGTGAATCAGCTGTAAAGTGAAACAGTGCATATGGGGAAAGTTGCTATTCCTGAACTCTGTGGGGTTTCACTGAGTCTGGCTCACTTCAGAAAAACCAGACGGGTCCGGGGTTTGTGCTGCTGCTATGGGGAACTAATATCAGTGGAACAAAATATATAATGTACACATGTGCTCCTTAAACTCCTAACCTAAGACAGAGGTTTTTCAGGGGATCCAAAAAGCGTTCCAGTGCTTTTCTCTTTGAGCTAAAACCCCAGACGTGTCCCTGCGACTGCAGCACAGCTTGAGCTGATAGGAGCTGAGAACAGAACAGCCATGAATGAAAGAGTCGAGGTCAGCACAGAAGAAAAAAAAAAAAAAAAAAAAAAAAAAAAAAACACTGCACGGGGCCTGAGAGTGTCTCATTTGTGCAACTCACTTCACAAATTATCCTCAGACTTCTCCTTTGTCAAGTGGTTTACTGTCAATGAAACCACATCATCCCAAAACCCCGTTCGGAAGGGGAACCATGCAAGCCTCAAAAGGGGGAAGGAAGGAGCTGAAGTTGTGGCTTTTATCAGTGCAGAGGGAACACCTGGGTTTCAACAACCGCGTCCCTTTGATAGTGTTTGAAGCTGAAGGAATGCTCTCGAGCTGCTGTGCTTCGTTTGCATTAGAGACCTGCTTCGACTTCAGTCAGAGGTCAAAAGAAAAGTATTTGTAGACGGGACTGAGCTAAAAGGACGCAAGGGTTGTTGACTGAGAACCCCCCCACCCCCCCCACCCCTGCTGCTTCACTGTTTGAGGCACTTTGAGTCTACTGTTTATCCTGATCTCTCCGTACCCCACCAAGGCTGAGCTGTTGGGCAGTTGAATGTTTACAGCTCCATTCAGGTGCAGTGTAACCCAATGATTAACCTCTTCAGGTTAGGCAGTATCTCAAGCATTGTTCTAGGAGCCTCAGCTCAAAGTTCAAAGTCTCATGTCACTGCACACCCACCTCAGATAAAAAAATAAATAAAAAAAAAAACAGGGTTAGGCGCTGATTCACTCCCAATCTGACACATGACACAGAGATATGACTTCGTATAAATGAATTCCAGTCAAACATTTACTGACAGACACAGATAGCAGATAAACACCCCACAAGTATCGGCCACCATCACCGCCATCGTTTGAGTTTTTGCATCTCACCTCTGACTCCTTGTTGGCTTGGTTCTGGTAGTCTATCACTTGCAGAGTCCGTTTGATAGGCACCAAGCTACCCAGTTCATCGTAAGCCACCATAGCTTTCAGTAAAAACACAATATCCGTTTTTTTAATCCTGGCGGGTCGGTTTTCAAGTAATCCACATCAGAGAGAAAAAAAAAAGTTGATGAACCTCAAAAGGTTGTGTGAGAGTAAAAAGACCCTAAATAAATAAATACGCCTCCCTCCTCCTGTTCGTTTTCTTCTTCTTCTTCTTCCCTCAGGGGGCAGAGCTTTCTGAAAGCTCTCCTCACACACTCTTTCTAAACTTTGGTCTGAGGTGTAGTGAGGGGGGAGAGGCCTTTATACCAGAAGGAGAGACGGGGAGGAGCCTCTGCTCAGCCCTCATGGCTGCAGGGCAGCAGATGAGGCGGGACTGGGTTTTACTTGGAAGTGAGCACGGGCTGCCTGTATGCTCTGTTGATCCAGCCACTGCGTGAAAACAGTAGTGAGAATTTACAAGAAGAAGATCCCAGGTAAAGCTTACTACACAAACAACTGTGATGAGGTCAAAGCAAAGCTGGGGGACGACTGAACCTTGCCTGACATGATACGGGTTTCGCTCAGGAAACTGGGCTGGGATTTGAAGAAAAGTCTGAGAATTCACTTTGGTATTTGATGTTCAAAAAAAGCTTTTTAATAAATTTTGTTATCATAAACACATGACAGAAAATGCCACATTTGGTTATAATACTTATGCTGCGGATGCTGCAGTTGAGCAATTGGCTTTTACTGTCATAGATGATGAAAATGAACTAGCAACAGGTTTTGGTTCCAGTTTCACAGTGACGTGGGTTAAACCTGCATCAGGGGTCTATGTGTCCCTTCTCTCAACACAGGGGGTCGGATGCTGCACAGCTTTGGTGAAATGCTACCAGGGATGGAAATAAATGAATACCAGTGTTTAAATGTCAATTAACTGACCCACAGAAAAAAAAAACCAAGAGAGAGAAAAGGGGCGAGAGAGCGAAAATGCGCATGTGAGACGAGACAAAGAGAGAGAGAGAGAGAGAGAGAGAAAGCATACAGGTGGACAGACAGAGGGGTGGCAGTGAAACTGAACGGTCTCTACGAAACTCCCTAGACTTCCTAGACATTTTAAATTTATTTTTAAAAAGTAACTGATCAAAATAACTGAACTATTTATTGATAATTAATACAACTGTAATAAAATCAGTATTGGCAGATAATCAGCCTCTTGATTTACTGGTCAGGTCGTAATTATCAGAATTATGTTTTTTAGGATCTGATGGCGTCTGTTTGTGAATTAGACTGATTTAAAAAATCCAGCATAAACACAGCTTCAATTAAAACTTTATTTTATTACATTACTCTGATCATTAATGACCATTATAATAATGATGCCATAAATCACTATTTCTAACTATTGCACATGCTCCAAGTGAAATTGAATGCTTCAGTATTTCAGATTGTCAGTGCTACTAATGCTAATGAAACTAAAATCATTATGCACAATCGATGCTGCAGCCCCAACACAAAAGACGTCTGGTATCAGGTGCTAAAAGGTTTGAAACTAAATGACTAATTCTGTTTAATATAGTTCAAATGAAAAAGTGACAAAGAGATTTTTGCTTTGGTTTTTCTTGCCGGCTCATTAATCAAACAGTCTCTGCTCTGACGCCTCGCTCTCTGCGCTGCACTTTTAACAGAGCCGTTATCAGTCTCATCAGCTGAAAAGGGGGGAGGTGATCAATTAGAATATCAATAGCTGGGCCGCAGTGACACACTCAGCCAGATGTTTGAACTGAAACCTGTATATTGAGTACTGCGGGGGGGGGGGCAACTGCCACCCATATGTTGATTGGTGTAATGAGAGGGAGAGAGGGTTAATGTGTTTGCCAATTTCAGTTAAGACAAAGGGCTAGAGTGGAGCAGGGAATCAAACCTGTGGTTCTTTTTCATGCACGTGTGTACACCCCCCTGCCGAGACCGGCTGAGGGACAACCACACCTGAAGCCTACACACCCACACAGCTGCTGCACAAATGCACAAGAAAAAGTGGAGGTGTCAGGTCTGATGGAGCGGCTAATGTGTACTGCAAGGCAGGGTGTCACCGTGTGTGTGTGTGTGTCTGTGTGTGTATGTGTGTGTGTGTGTGTGTGTGTGAGAATGTGTGTGTGAGAATGTGTTTTGGGCAAATGGGCAAGCCTGTTCATGACTCTACTTCATCCTCCTGGGTCAACATGGAGGTGTGAAGAAGGACACAGGCTTCATGCTGCTACTGTGTGTGTGTGTGTGTGTGTGTGTGTGTGTGTGTGTGTGTGTGTGTGTGTGTGTGTGTGTGTGTGTGTGTGTGTGAGAGAGAGAGCGTGTGACAGAACACAGATGCTGATTGGGGTGTATGGACGTTGACACCTTGTTTTGTGGGTTTGTTGACGGAGGGCTCATCAGACCAACAGGACGCCGTGTCAGGCTTACATCATCATGACCCTTCAAAATAAAGTGGAGCAGGAGAGTAAATCAAGACTACAGGATCTGAACCGGAAAGGATCAGGCTTTGGATCAGTGTGAGAAAAAAGACGGCAGACTGAAGAAGTATGCAGACTGAGGAGTCAGAGAGGATCTAATAAAAAATGAAACTGTCTGTGTGTAGTCTGTGCACGCCTGAGGAGGACACTGTGCAGCCTTGCTGTTACTCACGCTGTATGTGGAGACCTTGGGCTGAATCAGCTGTACATCTGGCCCCGCCACTATAAAAAACTAAACACAACATGGCTAGGCCTGTCTGGCCCTCCTCGCCCCTAGTCACGCTGAGCTGCAGCTGGAGCGCAGCCGTGATTTACACTCCAAAACATACACACACACACACACACACATACACACACATTGCCGTCTGAGCACGAGAGCGGCGGAGACGGATGAGTAATGCAGCGAGCGGCGTGGAGTTTCACCGCTGCCTAACCTATGCCGTGCCAGGGACGGACTGAGCCCCGAGGCCTGAGGGGCTGAGCTCATCTTAACCTCCACATCAGCAGCAGCGAGTACAGGACGCACAGAGGGTAATTACAGCTCTGGGGAAGGCATTAAGCAGCAGCTCTGGTGCTGCTCGCTGACTTAAAACAACAAGAGGACGGTGGAGGTGCTGCTGCCCTCTGCTGATTGAGGTCAGCAGCAACAGAAAACAGGAAGTGAACACTTCATCTTTCTAGGTATCAACAAGTGACCTGTCAGGTTGAGATTTTTTTGTTTTAGCCAAACCACCAACATTTCCTTTATTTGACATTCCTTCTATTTCTGAGTGAGGAAAAATGAAGAGAGAAAAAGAACATATTGTTTTGCCACCTCGGTGTTCCAGGACAGCTTCAGTGTTCTTTGTAATAACAGATTCTTAGAGATTCTCCAAAATATAGTCCATCTTTTGGTGTTTTGATGGTGTTGGTGGAGGGTGCTGTCCAAATCCCTTCTCAGACATAGAATATAAATGTTCGTTCTTTATTTCTGGGTATTTTTGAAAGAAGAAGAAGCTTTCTTTCTCACAGGCTGCATCACTGATAGAATTTAAAACTCATTTTATCTCAATCACCGACCACTGTGAGAGTGACGCTCTCCTCATCCTCTCACACAGAGTCCGTTAATAGAGTTTCTCAGTTTCTGTTTAATTCCTGTTTGCTATATATTCATTTATTCATCACTGCAGATAACGTGAATGAAAACTTACAATGTAAGGAGGTCTGCAGAAGGAAAGATTGTTTTTTATTTCTCTCCGTGCATATTTAACCTTGTTGCTTTAGCATTTACGTTAATCCGAGAAGTTCAGTCAAAGTTGGCTGTGTTGAAAGTTTCGCAGAAGTGCTCCTGTTAAACTCTTATCACATTTATGGGAAAAAGGAGCTTCATGAGAAAAATGAGTTGCTCCTTTCATAGGTTTTCAGTTGGATTGAGACGTGCTGACTGTGAAGGCCACAGGATGTGATTCACATCGTAATCAAACTCATCAAACCATCAGCGATCTTATGCTCCGTGTTAAAGCATCTCCACTGGTTACATGTCTCTAACCTGAATATTAAAGGAACAGGTATTATGATTAAGAGGTAATTTCCAACAAACCTTCTTGGAACATTAAACTGAAAACACTCCTGAGGGTTTGGGAGAGAGTTCATTTCTAAACCAGGCCCTCAGTTGAGGCACGTTTGAGAGATTTTAACTCGTACTAATCGAGGAAGTTTCTGCTCTGCGGGCAGGGACTATAAATACCTCCCCTCCTCTGTACCTACATGAGGATACACACAAGGTGTAGACAGTGATCTAATAACACAACAGCCTGTAGAAACAATGAAAACCATAGTTCTATAACCAGACGAACATCCTTCAGGTTACTCAACAGTTTTCAGCTTCTTTTTTTGTTAAGTTTTGTTTTGTCAGTGTTCACGCCCAGCGCAGCCCTGGTTGCTACCAAACACAGCGCGGTAACTAAGACTCACAGACAAAAACCGCCAACGCTTTGTAGACAGAACAAACTGATACACTGATAGAGCTTCAGCGGGCAGACGCACAAATACAAAAACACACCAGGTGATTTGTAATGTTGGAATTACAAAGCAACACAGGGACAATCCACAGAGAGGTGTTCTGTATTTATGACACAGGAAAGGAACAACAGAGCAGCACCGCAGTACAAAGACAGAGCTTCGGCAAACTGCCAGAAAATATATTTGCGTATTCTTCTTCTTTCACTTCTAAGGTGCAGAGTTTTTCAGAAAAATTAAAACAAGTAAACAGGTTTAATTTTCCTGCTCTGAGGTTTTTTCGGGGAATTCAGGCTCGAGTTGCAGCGCAGGTGATTAAACAAACAGCATTTGCGTCATCAACGCTGAAATGTTTATTGTGATGACAATCTCACTTCAAGTAAAAGACACTGGGGCACGACCTGGAGGCAGGACCAGACCTGTGGATGGGCAGGGCCAAGGCGGCGTCCCCTGACTTGTTTTACCAAACCCACACAGGAAGCTGGACAGCCAGGATACAGGTAGATGATCTAAAGGTGGTAAAGGTGGACGTTTAGGGGGTTCACAGCAGAGCTGACTGATACGATGATATTTACTATATGAGGCGTCACCAATCTGTTCGTCGTCAGAGATATTTCTCCGCATGCTTTATTCCTTTGATATCTGTGGATCTACCATTTAATGTGTATATTTTTCAAAATAAAGACCTGCTTTTTAATTTATCAATTCATCAAATGCTGGATAATAGTAAAAAAAAAAAAAAAAAAACCTTTTTAAAAGAGCAAGGTGACGTCTTCAGATGTCTTGTTTTGTTCAACCAACGGCCCAAAAGATATTCAGTTCACTATCATGTTGAAAGAAAAGCATCAAATCCTCACATTTCAAAAGCTGGAAACATCAAATATTTGATATTTCCACTTGAAAAAATTACAAAAATGAATAATCAATTACCAAAACTAGCTGCTAATTCCTTTTTTGTGGATCGACTAATTGATTAATCAACTAAAATTGGTCACTTTGGAACTGCTTACAAAATAGCAGATCGACCGATAATCAGAAGGATTGTTATTCACAGCCCTAATCATGACAAAATCAAACAGTACACAACTAAATTGTTGGAAAGCCACTTTCTCAGACATCTCCTTGTAACTCTGATTTTACTTAACAGCTCCATTTGGAGTCAGAGCCAAAGGGCAGCAGCGCACCATATGTTTAACAAGGGCTTTCTACAACAACTGTCTCTGTGTGTGCAACAGAGTGTGTGGGGATTAGACTGCGCTGGAAGCGGCTCAATTAGAAAAGAAGATACACAAAAACATTGTTTGGATTTTGTTTAGCTAAATCACAGCAACTGATCCAACTGGTTAAAGAAGTGCAGGCTGTAGGTCTCTGCTAATCCCTCTCCCGTGGGCGCAGGACAAAAACAGCCTGTATGGAGACAGAATGGATGGAGGGAGGCGACGGGCTGATTGTAAACTGTTGGGTCCATTGATGTTACTCTCAACCCAAATATTTCAAAGAAGAGACAGCAATCTCTTATTTGCGCCACTTTTGTTTACACAAGTTATTCAGATTTCCACATTTGGAAATGTGACACGGCTGGTGTGATAGTGAAATGTGCCTGAAGCTAAAAGGTGTTTGGTTATGAGAAGCACTGACAGATCTTTGTGTAGGTGTGCTCACTCAACACCCACACACCAAATGAGGTGTATTTTCCAGCCTGGCCAGTCCTGTCTGTCACATCTCTAAATCTAGGAACCTGCTTTGGCGTTAACTAAGAGCAGAACACAACGGGCTCTTCACCAAACAAACACAGGCTTTATCTAGATGTCTTCCGGTGATACGCTAGGCCATTTTTGATGATGCGCTCTGGGTAAACAGGACCGAGGACAGACTTCAGATACAAGCAACAGATTAGATGTGGTCTCCAGTCTTCGGTCGAGCAACCAGGGGTTTTTGTTACCATCGAATGTTTCTTAACGACACTATAAATTAGACTGACACGAGACAGATCTACACTGTAATCTATGTTTCACTAATCATGTGCAGAGCGCGGCAGGAGCAACAGTCAGACCACCAGAAATGAGTTGGAACTACACTGATCAGCCGTGTTTACACTGGAGAAGATTACTCTGAAAATGCTGTTTACATGTGCAAACAACTTTCAGTCACATCAGTGTTTTCATGGGCGTTTCACCAAATGTCTCTATCAGTGAGCCTCTTCCTCTCTTCCTCCTCTTTCAGTCAGCACATAAGTGCAATGTCTATTGCAGGCAACATTTAGTACGACGTATAATTAATAATAATAAAACAAAAACCTAAACAGTCTGATCATTTCAACAAAACAGATTCAGTTTTTCTTCATCTCTCCTGAGATTTAATCAACCAGCCTCTTACCAACACATCATTTTGAAAGCAGTATAAAATAGTGATTGGATCATAAATGCTGCCTGTTATCTGGCTGTTCCTCTCAGCTCAGTGATTGGCACTGGCCGTTATCTTTAAAAAAAATCATTCAGTGGTGGTTCCCAGCTTTGGGACCTCAGACCCAGGAACAGATCATTTCATTTTATTTCAGAGTTCTGTTCACAATGACAAGCAGTTTAGAAGTAGCGGAGAATGAGAGGAAGTGAGCCTGATCGGCTATTTTCATAATGCATATCTAAAGTAGCATCAGTTTACATTAGATAGGGACCCACTTTAACAAGCCAGCTGTGCTTGTTTTCTCTTGTGTCTTCCTTTTCAGCAAAGCAGCTGTTTTACTGGCCTGTTATCAATATGTCTATTAACATGTCATATAAAAAGTTTTTTTGGAGGGTTGCTTTACTTTATAATTCCTGTTGTAATGCTTTTATTTCCTTGTGTGTTTTTCATTTTGTGAGATATGATTGAACGGGTGCATGGGTGGTCTGTGACATGAAGAAGGAGATGTGTGGATCCCATTTAGTGGTTTTCAAAGTAAAGTCTGCAGACCAGCAGGGGCCTCTGAAGCAGTACTGCAGGGCTCCCAGCAAAACAAGACAATGTTAACTTTCTAACTAAGGCTACGTCCACACTAAGGGTTTCATTTGAGAAAAAACAAACAAAAAAAAACTGTGACACCACAACTGACAACAGAAGGAAATCAAAATGTTTGACTGTAACATACAGTTGTGTTATAATGAGATTAGTGTGTAGTGAGGCGAGTGTTGATTGATGATGTGTTTTACCTTGAAGTCGAAGCTGCAGAGGCTGACTGCGTCACCGTCATCCTTATCCCTGCGCTTCCGCTTCTGTGGAAAGAGAGGCGTGATGAGGGCGTGGCCAGGAACAAGCTGATCTACCATCAGACTACTTAATGATACACAGTGTGGGGAGTCATATCTGCCGTGAACACCTACAACAAGTGGCGTCAGTGTGGAATTCACACCAAATACACAGTTTTTTTTTACTTCAGAAGCAGTTTAGATTGATGAGCTGAATACCAAATGATCTCAAATTAAGATCCTCTGCATAAACACTTCTCAAATGTCTGGATTTCATGACCTCGTCTGTATTTCTTTAAAGATCCCTGATTGAAAAAGAACGAGAGAGCGCTTGCATGTGGTAACAACTAACATGTGGTGTATATTTTCTTTGCTTTGTGTTGCAGTACACATCCCTGTCTGGGTGCCAAGATGAGACTAGCATGTAGAGAAATTTACAGCCACCCCATTCCTTGCTTGTACTCCAGGCCAGTTATGCTCATTTCCCCCTGTAGCTCTATTGTAAAGCTGCAACATACACTGCTGTAGGTCCTGCAGAGAACAGGAAAGGGTTAATTAGGCAGCGGGACACTTTAACACCTGCATGCGGACTGTCAGTTAGCAGGTGAGAACAGCAGTCTGGCCTGTTGAGGGCTGAGGGTTGTAAAAGCCCCCGAGGTGCAGCGGTGGCTGCTGGGACCCCCGGGGGCCCGGTCACTGCGCTCCATTAACCATGGAGGCCAGAATGCTTCTGGCTGGACACACAGGATGTCAAGACCTGATTGACCAGCGAGGTGAGGAGGGCCAAAATGGATACATAATGGTCAGGGGTGGCTGACGATGAATGGCCGAGCTGCGTGTTTGTTTGTGTTAAAGGCGGGTGGTGGTGGTGGTGGTGGTGGTGGTGCGGGGGCATTTCCTCTCCGTCAGGCCAAACTGTTTGTTTTCCCACATCCATAAAGTTTAAGAGCTATCTGCTCGACGAATTCAACTAAACACTTTAAATATTTCCCCCAGCATGCATTTCAGCTGGTGTTGTCGCCGACTGTTGCCTGTAACATACCAATGAATAGCTTGGTTTGTTCATGTTGGTTGCATCACAATAGGAGGCTGCAAATAACAAAAGATTGTGTAATTCTCTTCTACATAGCAAACTTTCATTCAGTGTCGCAGCTGAGCACAACAGGAGTTTCACTGTTAGCATTAAAGCTAGCTGAGGAGTGAACTGACAACCTGGCACATTAGATAAAGCCTACACATGTACATGTGTGTGTATAAGTGTATGTGAGAAGGGTAACATTCAGACTGGGCTATGAAAGCCTCAGTCGTGGAGTTAGGAACAGTTCAGCGGGTCACTCGAAGTCAGCAGCTCATTGTCTGCGAAGCGTGCGTGCTCAGTGTGAAAGCTCCCTCCAAGTTAAATATTTGCCTTAAGCTCGGATCTTACATGTGAGATAAAAACGACACTAGAGTAATCTCTGTGCAAAAACAGACAACGGGTCGAAAGGAGGAGAAAATTAGCCGTCCTGTTGCTCCCACCTTTGGAAATCCCTCCGTCAGCAGCTCGCAGATAGAATAACACACTCCAAGCAGCGACTTGTCCAAAGGTTGGCTGGGTTCAGTGTAAATATCTGACTCAACACAACTCCCTCTGCTCTCTCTGCTCATTACACACACACACACACACACACACACACACACTGAGGCTAGAGCAGCTTGTGCAGGTTACTCTGTTACTCATGTGGGGAGTGACTGATAGATTTGTGTGTTACATAAAAAAGGATCATGAAGTCCACACACAACAGAAACACACAGACGATAAACAGCCGTCACCACACACACACATTTCAGACACAGACAATGAGGCGTTTTTACTTTTTCTGTCTGCCCGAGAAGTTTTACCGCTGCCGTGATTCATACAGTTTTCACATACATTACTTACACGTCTCTTGTTACCATGACATCATGTGCTGGACCTTCAAAGAAAAACTAAATCCATCCTATGACCTGACCACCTGCTCGTTCTGACCCAAGCCTGTATTAGATAGGGGGCTAACTAGCCAAGAAAGGTTTAACACACACAGTTTGGTGAGAAGGAGGATAAATATTTACTCGGCGGACAGGAAGAGGTGGAGGGAGAGAGATAGAGAAAGAAGAAAGAGATAAATAAAAAACACAAAAAGAGGAAAAAGCAGAGACAAGTTTATGTCTGCAAATCGAATGTAAACACTGAAGAAAGGAGCTGGCAGAGACGTCTGTGTAAGAGTTCTGCCAAAAAAGCGTATTGAGTTAGGCAGAGAGAGTGAAAGATGCTTAGTGAGGGAGTGGGGGCATAGAAAAAAAAAAAAAAGCCACGACCCCCCACCCCTCTACCACTCATCATTGTTCTGCTTCAGTCACATGTAAATGACAGTAAAACAATAAGCTGGTGACAAGGGGGATGTGTGGAGCCACAGGTATCCCGCGGTGCTACATCCAGTCGAAATGCATTTATGTGGCTGAAAACTATGTGTTTGAAAGATGTGAAGAAAAGAACCTCATATACAGCGCAGTGCAAGGCAGGACCCTCTCAAAAATAATGCTTTTTATTTATCAGCTAATGTCATATAAAGTGCAGAAAAAAACTCAAATCAAATCAATGTTTGATGTGACCAGCATTTTCCTTTAAAAGACCAATCCTCCCATCGCTACGATGAACCTGGCAGGTATGTTGTTCCAAGCAGCTTGGAGAACCTGCCACAGTTCTTCTATGTTTCTTTGTGTGACCTCAGACTGACTCCCTGTGGGGGTCAGACCATCTGCTGCAGGACTCCTTGTTCTCCTTGTCACTGAAGATGTTTGGGATCAGCCTCATGCTGAATAATGAATTTGAGGCCATTCAGCCCCCCCCGCCCACACACACTTCAAATTGTTTTTATAAATTTCTGAAGTTATAACACTCCCTACATCTGAGCTCATGAACTCATGAAATTTTGTTTTGTCAGTACTGTAATCTGGTTGGTGCAATATCTATGTGGGTGGGCAGTAAAAATAGAGCGTTACATCACCTCGATTCCAACCAGCACACTGTCAGTCCACCAGCCACAGGCTGATGTTGTTGGCCGTTAGCCCCATCTCTGACCACAGTACAACAGTGCCGAGTGTACGGGACTGCCCGCTGCTGTGTGAGTTTTCACAGTGTGGTCATTTGGTATCACCACAACTGAACACATTAAAAGAACTACAGCTAATGACGCCCTGGATTCTTAAAGGCCGGTGTAAGAGCGCTGAGTGTGCAGGAGCCAATGATGACTCGACAGACAGCTAACCTGAACTGAAGTCCAAGGCCCCGGGAAAATTGGGGCCCCAAATTTTAGGTCTTGTTTAAATATTTATGGTAAAAATGCTTCCTTTTCTTATCTGATTTTCTTGTCTGTCATGACATTACTTTGTGGTGTCCAGTGGGAGGGATGTAAGGTCAGGGGCACACGTCGGCCATCAGTCCTGTCAATCACTATCAGTCATTGTCAACGTCATGATGATGGATAACAGTGGAGTGAAAAAAGGAAAAAGAGGAACATGAACCTTCAAAGACTTCCTAAGTAGAAAGGATATTTTAAGTCACAACAGGTGAAGTCAAGGCTGGTCCAGCTAGCATGGCAGAAACACACTCAACCACCTTCAGCTAGATGACCTTGGATGACTATGTAACAGATCACTGCCCACGGACACTGTGTTATCAGAGGTATGCCACAACAAGGATGCAGATTTCTAAGCCTCTGAAAGAATCTGAAAACAGCAGAGGGGATTTTCTTTTCTTTTTTTTTTCTTCCAAAGCTCACTTTCAAAGAAGTATGGTGAGTATGTGATGCAGGAGTGGCTGCTGTATCCCTCTTCTACCGGGTCTATCTTCTGCTTTTCCTGCCGCCTTTTTGGTAATGGTTAGTCTTCTTTTGAAACCAGCTACAGCTACTGGAAGCGTGTCAAAGAACGATTAGCTGAACACGAAAACAGTGATGGCCACAGTGTGACCATGGGGGTTCTTAGGTCCTTCTCCCCCCATTGCTCAGTTCTAGGAAGCTCTAGAAGAGTCCTGGTTGCTCCAGACTTCTTCATGTCAGAATGACGGAGGCCGCTCTTCTTCTTGGGAACCTTCAACGCAGCAGGAATGTTTCCGAGCCTCGACGCAATCCTGTCTCTGCAGCAGCTCCTTCCTCCCCAAGTCTTGCTTTTTGCTCTGATATGCATTGTCAGCTGTGAGACATTATAGACAGTTGCGTGTCTTTCCAAACCAGGTCCAACCAGCTGAATTTACCACAGGTGCACTCCAGTCAAGGTGTAGAAACATCTCACAGATGATCAAAAGAAATGGGAGAACCTGAGCTGGATTTAAAGTGTCATAGCAAAGAGTCCGAACACCTTTGCCAACGTGATATTTCAATTTCTCCTTTTTAATAAACAAACATAATAAAATGTGGGTCTGAATACTTTCTGAATCCACTGTATATTTTTCAGGCCTACATGTAGAAAACAGACCGATAAAATCCCGCACCACTTACAGATATCAACTTCATCGATCACTCTGAGCGCAGACACGACTGAAAGAAGCTGCTCACTAATTCATCTGCGGTGTTTGTGTTGACAAGACATCAACCAGACTGTCTGCAGACAGCTCTTAACTAGCTATTCAGCAGAGACAGTAAAAATCAAACCCACGCACTGTTCAGTCGACTTCCACGGCTTCACATCTCGTAGCCAGAGATATTATCTCTTCAACAAACACAAGCCGAGAGCTGGGAGCAGTGTGCGGTCGTTCTTCGGTCTATCCCTCTGATAGATGCAGACTCTAGATTGGCTACAAGTCAGAAAACCATCCTGAGTCACGACAGTCCCGAAAGACTGGCAGGTTCACAGAGACTGCAACTGTTCACATCACAACTTATAAGAGGGTCATGACTCAAGGCGCCTCACATCATCTACGTTACTTTTTCACTTATTAATCTATTAAACACATTGTAATAACTCAATTTCTGTAAAGTAGACATTTTACTGATGATGCAGCCCTGAACTGAACCACTCACTGCCTACACAAAACAATCAGCGCATTCTTGGCTTTTTAAGAGCTGATATCAGATCAGTCATATAAAAATCACGATTCAGCTGTTGCTTTTTCAACAAATATGTTTAATCTTCTCATGCCCCATGCTGCATTTTCATTATAGTTTGTGTTTCCTTACCCAAAAAGGGAGGAAATTAAAATTTCAGTTTGACTTAAAAACACGTGGATCACGTTGGGTCTCTAGGAGAAAAACCTGATCAGATATGATGCCTGACTGCAGCATTACAACATACATTTATGACCCTCCATCAAAAGCCTGTAAAACATCATAGAGACCTTGTAAAACAGGCTGAAATTTTATTTCATGTAACACGTGTTATGAACTATTAAGAGGCATTAATCCAAGATACTGGACAACTGCAATGCAACATCAAAGTGCGATCTATCCACAGAGGGATGATGCAGCTGTGCTGGGGTCTCTCACTGAAATGGATGGGCGTCCACTAGACAGCAGCACCTTGGGATGCTCTGTGTTATCCAGGGTTGCGCGATATAAATCCCGCTGTCTATGGAATGCAGAGGAATCTTCAGACAGTCAGCAAGTAAAGAAATAAGTCTTCGTTTGAATACAAATTGCTGTTGATACGGGCAAAGACCTTCCCACAATAATTATCAATGTTTGTGTGAAAAGCCAGCTGCGTCTCGGCGGCCGACAGCCACATTAAATCACATCGTCTGATTAAAGCTGGAATGCTTCTTATCAGACGAGCCACTCTCGAGGGGCTGACATCTCTGGCCGTCTGAACTTGTTGCTCGACGTTACTCGAAAAAAAAAATAAATAAATAAAAGCTCAGAATCTGACTCTGGGTCTTGTTAATTACCTTCACATTCCACCAAATGGCAGTCTAGTTTGATGTGCTCCACCTTGGCACTGGGCTGGAAACCTGACTCACATTCTTGCCGTGACAGAAAAGCCCATCAAGGCCTCGGGTCTGATGTAGTCTGAGAGAATGCACCAAGTGCCTCGGGAATGCGTTGCCTCGCCTGCTTCCAAGGTTCGCCTAGGGGCCATTGCTCCCCCACCTTTACCTGGCCATGCTCCAGGCAGCAGTAAAAAAAAACCAAAAAAAAAAACCCCCTAACCACTTCAAAGCCCAAAGACCTGGATATAAATGTATTTAAAGGTCTGGCAAAATCTTCGAGCTTAAAGTGGCAAGAGTGAGGCGGGGCAATGAGGGGCAACGAGACAAAGACTCCTCCAGGATTCTTTCATTGCTCGCTGTTAGATTTATAAGTGACAGGTAAATTGGGAGGGGGGGGGGGGGGGGTTGAAGGGGTTACCTAATGAGGTCCACATGGTTTTTGGTGGATGAGCTAAGCGTGCCATGTTTGTGAATCAAAGGCAGCAGGCTGGCACAAGATAAAGAGCCGTTGGCCCTCTCTCCCTCTTCGCTTTTATTTCTCCCCCTCTGCCGTCAGACGAGCGATGGATTGTGTTTTCGGCAGCTGTAAACCCTGGAATGCCTACGCTCTCGTCATGTTGCTCGCTCATCTAATCTGTACGCTATTTTCTGTTTCTAATCAGCTCGTTTCATTTAAGGCCGACTGTAAACCACAAGCAGGCCAGTGTATCAGAGCCAGCAGCTCTCTGTAGGTCATTATGTTCCTCTGGTGGCGAGGATAAGAAATCGGAGCAGGCTGGATTTTCTTTATCCAGCATTTGGTCTGCGGCCACATGAACAGGCCGTGGTTCAGCTATGAAGGAGCCACATAACAATAGTCCCCTGAGTGAGGTATTAGATGTAGATACACGCTCAGTGCTGACAGCTGCTGAAGGGGAGAGCTGGCCTTGAATTTAGAGAAAGTTTTACGAGGATCAAGGCTGGTGATCGCTATGAAGCAATTATTGTAGAGGCCAGGGGCCGTACCCAGCAAACATCCCACATGCGGATTCAAAAAGATGGGACGGGGACGGCTGCTACTCAACTTAATGCATCACAATCTTCCTGGAAGCGGAAGCACACTGCTGTTTACTACTCCACTCCACGACACAAAAGAACTTTAACCTTAAACAAAATGGCTTCCCGACACTGACATTGTTGGAGCGTCTGGTGCCGGCAGATACGTCAGAAAACAACTGTCCGGTTTGTAAATGACACGCTCAACGTAACACACCCGACCAGACACTGCCAACGACTTTGTATCTGTATGTGTGAAGGCATCAGTCGGCTAAAAGTAGCTCCTAACTGGCAGTGTAATCCGAGACTAATCGAAAAAGGTCTGTGGTTCGATTCCCGGCTCCTCAAGTCCGCATATGGAAGTGTCCTCAGCCGAGATACTGAACCCCAAATCGCCCCCGCTGTATCATTGGTGTCTGAATGTATCATTGGTGTCTGAATGTGCATGTGTGAATGTGGCTTCCAATGTAAAGCTCTTTTAGTGGTTGAAAAGACTAGAAAAGCGTTTTTATAAGTACAGTCAATATAAGAGAAATTCACAAAGCCTTTTAGCGCTAAGCACGTAAATTACACATATTAACTACTACTACTTATAATACTCAGAAGTTTGATCTACTTGCAGTAGAATATTTTACTCCTGATTAACTTTGTATCTGACGTGAAGCGATCAGCTGCAGAGAAGACGTTTGATGGAACTACAGAAACAGTGATGTTACAGAGTGGAGCTACTTCACTCACAGATGATCTTTGGCTGAGTACGAACACCGACTGTAATCAAACAACAAACAAGTTTAAATGCGTTCTGTCATCAAGTTACTCATCAGATTACTATTAATTAGCGACAGCTGATATGAGCTGTCACTGCCAACGTTTGTCATTTCAACTGGTGAAAGCAGCTGCTAAAGATGAGAAGCTGCTGCCTGAATGTTTTGTACACCGGTCTACGATAATGAGAAAAGATTAAATGATTGATTTATCAGTGCAGGATCATGTAGCAAATCAGTGTTTAATACCAAACTGAGTGTCAGAACTCAAAAGTGTGAACACTTGAATTTAGAGCTGCACTGTAGAGCCTGGCTGTTGTAAAGTAGAGCAGTGGTGGAACACTGGACAAAACGCAGTAGATAAGCAGTACTCTTACTTATCTTAATTACAAGATAATGTGTGAGACAAATTGTTACATCAACTACTTTCTGGTTTCCTGTAAACATGTGCATACTTCCACACGTTTGTTGTCTGATGTTAAGTGTGTCTTTATGACAGCATATATTCATGAGTAAATGAACAACAGTCAAAGTTTAATTTGAAAAAAACAAACAAACAAAAAAAAAACCAAACATTATTTAGTAGGCCAATTATCTATAATGAGTCTACAACTCAGCTAATCTGCTTTATCAGGACTGTGTATGGGCGGGTTCACCAGATTTGATTGACAGTGCTGGTAACATACACAAACATCCTCACAGTTGTCATCACATTATGATTCAAATGTTGCTGAACTCCGGTGTGAAGGAAATGTTTTCAAAGTGAGGTCAACCCACTTTAAACCAGTGTGAAAAGCAAAAGACAAAAGTCTCTCATGTGTTAACTTTGGTACAAAACTGGGATTTAACAATCTGATTGAAAAAAATGTCTATGTCTTGAGCATGTACATTTTCTTTACTTCAGTAATAATAAACCATTCCCCCTAATTTCTCCTTTTGTATAACCTATAATAACTATAACTTATAATACAACCTAAATAAGCAGCTGAGTGGTGGAGGCCGTGACCCTTTGACAACATTGATTTTACATCTATTTGTAAAGAAAGGTCTAGTGGGCAAATGAACTTTGACCGTATCATTTTCTACCTGGTCAGTAAAGCACTGCCAGTTGCTGTAAAACCGGTACTTGCAGTTTATCTGTTGCTAAACTAGTTAGCCACAAAGCTAGCTAATGCCATGGCCTGTACCTATAATTATGAGATAATGTCAGTGAAAGACAGCTAATGAGCTGTTAATTGTATATCATTATACTCATGAAATAATGGTAAATAACAGACAATAGACTCTCATGCCAAGACAGTTTCAGTGTGTGCTTGTCTCAAAGTTTAAAGCAGCAAATTAGCTAATGTCTGGCCATTACATTTCGACACAGCTGTTCACATCTGGCAATATTAGAAGGATTATTAGACCAGAGGTAAAACACTAGAAATAAACATGCCCACTGAGACAAGTAAATGATCGTGAAAGCTGATTCAGACCCTCCCATGAGCTCAACAATAACTGACTACACTGTGCAAAGTTCTTTGTTTATGTTATGTAGTTAAGTTAAGTTAGTTATGTAGTTAGTTAAGTTATGTAGTGTTAAAAAAAATGAATATCAGCAGAAATACTGTTAACCTTAAAAATCCAATTCAGGTAGTAAAAGACTTATCTGCCATCTGCTTCTGTTGTTTTCTGTGAGTTAAGTGTTATTATTGTGGATCGTCCATGAGTTTTGGTGTAAGATTTATTTCCTTATGAGCAATAAAAACTACACATTTTGACCCAATAAATGAAAAAAACAGAATCGCGGCCAACTGCAAGAGTGAAGGAAAAAAAGGCTCTTATACCACAGAACTGAAGAATTTCTTCCTAAATACCCTCAAAAAGAATGAACTAAATTGCTTAAATGTTTGGTTGTGATTTAGTAAAATATGTCTATAGTGTAAACAATCAGACATTTATCCTCCAGTCTGGATGGTTTATCTGAGTCACAGTGGCTGTGGTCCAGTGAGGAGCTGCCCTTTCATCACTGTGACGGTGAACAGCGACACCGTTTCCTGGACCTTTGTTGAAAACTCTGGGGTTTGAGATTTAAAGCCAAAAGACATTGTTATGATGGGAAGCAGCGCTGAAGTGTGTTTGCACGAGAGGACAGAAGTCAGCCAGAAGCCAAGTCGCAGAAATGTGCAGACCATAAATGTATATATCATGCACGTACTGCACTGTATATCACAGATGAAGTAAATAAAGCAGGTATCTACATTTCTTGCTGCTGGGAACCGTGTGTCTCGACAGTCGACCCCCTGGTACATTTTCTCTTTACTTCCCTCTGCTGTAGGTTGTTCTGATTAGTGATAAATGAGCCAAACTGTATGCATGTGTCCTGCAGGTGGTCTTATATAATATGAACATGGCAAAATGAACAGGCCTGCTGCACTCACCAGACTGAAGTCCCACTGTGGTCCTGGGGTGAGGAAGGTGAAGGAGCTTCCTCTTCGCAGGGACCTGTGAGACCAGAGGGGAGGGTCAGACTTCCAACAAAACTACAGTGCATCAAAAATCACCTTCTACAGCACAGAGCCCGTTTATCGTGACCTCTCACTGAGGCCTCAATGTCACCTCAAGATCATCCCACACTGTGCTGTGAATAAGCATGACTCAAAACCAATTATGAGAATATTTATGAAGCACCAGATAGATTTAAACCACCAGTGGACTCCACCCTGACCTACAGTCCCAGCCAAACAGTGACTTAGTGAGTTCAAAGCTTTCATGAGGTGAACTGTGACTCAGAGTGGTGATGTCCTGAGAAAACATTCACCTCCCGTTACCTACCACAGCCTCAGCATGGTGGAGCTGCAGCGCTGTCCTCCGGTCCAGACCAGGGCTGACAGATCAGGATCCACCCAGTCAGAGTGAAAAGGGCAACATGACTCCCAGTCTACTTCCTCTAAGAAGCCGCATCAGCCACTAAGCTGTCCTGAGCCCGAAGACCCCTGTGACATTTGAAGGAGGAGTCATTTATCCAACACCTTCCTCCCTCCCAGAGATTCGGGACGGTGCCCAAATGTCTTTTTGGCGGGATACTCTGAAAGGGGAGAGGTTTGCCTTTTTTGGGACTCGGCGGTGGGATCGTCCGGACTAAACACTCCCCCTAAAACCAGCCACGCATACGGTAAATCCCTCTCATGTCAAACAACTTATCTTCAATCC
This sequence comes from Seriola dumerili, assembly GCF_002260705.1. NCBI lineage: Eukaryota > Metazoa > Chordata > Actinopteri > Carangiformes > Carangidae > Seriola > Seriola dumerili. The sequence continues at coordinate 18,097,181 of NW_019174393.1, forward strand.
GTGTGATTATTAAAGTATTACAACAAGGTTAGGCCGGATAAGGCCACACTGAAGACCGTTACACAACACATGGCGCTCAGTAAATGGATGGTTACACAGCAAGAAGAAAAACATCAAAGCAGGGCCTAAATCTGTCCTGTACCAACAATAAATTGGATTTTTATTGAAGCACTATTTCACACAGATGAAATACTTTCAATGAGAAGTGTGCCTCAGAGCGCCATACATGGCAAAGTAACTGCAACTTATGAAACTAAGTAAGAGAAGGTGGAGGTTTTCTTGATAAAGACATTAAGGCCTTTAGTAGGAGGAATTTTAATGCCACTTGAAAAAAGAAAAATTAGGAAAAACTCTCTTTTTTTTAAAGGTTCCATGATCCCATATTTGAACTCATAAGAAAATGAAAACAAAAGATGAAATGTTAAGACATTGTGGACATTGTGTTTGAAAGGAACGATCACACAATAATGGCTCATCACGAAAACACAGCGAATCAAAACACCTACATTGCTCAGCTTTCATAACCCAGTGTGGGACTCACACATTATCAGAAATGGTGTCAGAACAGTTTATACTATCCAAGACTTATGTCACGGGGGGGGGCTTTGATGGTGGGACCCTAAAGAGTCATGAGCATCCGGAGAATGTGGAGATGCTCAGAAACACTTGTCCTGTGTGTGTGTGTGTGTGTGTGTGTGTGTGTCCCCGCCAAGTGCTGCTCGTAAGACTGAGTCATTCCAGTCATGCTGCCGCTCTGCTACTGTTGCTTCAGGCGACATTTCATCAAATGACACAGCAACTGTCCTGCAGTCAGCACTGCTGGCTGCTGCAGCTCCCTGCACCCGTTCACACCTCCCAAACACGGGCTAGTGCCGGGCTACATGTTCATTTATAATCATTTCACATCAGCAAAACGGATAATGTTTTATCTACAGTGGCTGAGTGTCATCGTGGGGTTGATAAAAGATACCAAAATCTTTTTATATTTGCCTGATAATATGTGACAGTGTCATTTCAGACGGGGCTGAGAAATTATTGATTATCATCACATGCAATATCAGCTTTGGGTGTTTGTCATCACCAAAAAACAATCCTTAATTAATCTTATATAACTACAAAAAAAAAAAAAATCTTGATTATTCAATTAATCATTTGGTCCCGTCATCTCCATCTTTTGGTGTACGGTGACCGTCCGAGCTGTCTTAACTCGGTCTGTTGTTCACTCTGACATTCCGATAAAATCAAACATGTTTAATATTATTGTATGTTTTTAGTCTTTGCTCATGCAGATAATGAAGCTTTATCCAGCACCCAACAGGAAGCAGCAAACTGAGTCGATGGTGAACATGGAGGCGACTACGAGGAGGCGCAAGTATATGAGTCGTTTGGTGTAAGGCCGACATTAAATACACGAGGGAGGCAAGGATGACTGGACGCATGGAAAACTGTTTCAAAATAAAAGTGGAAATCATAAACACAAAGTCCAAACAGTCATTTTAGTGTCAGAACATGAAAATTAGTAACTGGAACTTGTTGCTTATAAAAATGAACAAAAAACAATCCACTGTCAGTTAATCAGTCAACTTGATTAATAAACTAATTGCTTTAGCTCAACTGAAAACCCTATTGAGCTGTGTGATGTCCAGTAACATGACAATGCTCCAAACAGACCTGAGCGCTTCATTTATTCATCACTTCAGTAACAATTACTACCAGCAGTTACTATCAGCACTTTGCATGGATCACTGTTACTGTAGAACAAAAACGTCTGGCAGCACTTAACACAACCCTGCTGTCCAGTAGCTGCTGCACAGGAAGTGAGACATTGTGTGGTTCAGTAACAGTAACAGCAGTTTGTGTGGCAGCGTCTGTCTTTTAGAACTAGTTGACATTTATAGTAACAGCCACACTTCATACTAGAGCCCCACCCATATTGGATTTTTGAGGCCAATGCAGATAACGATATTAGAGAGTAAAAAAATTCCGATATCGATATATCGGCCAACATATATATATATGAACACTTGTGAAAAAGATATGTAATGAAAGCAGGGTATTTTACAGTTTAACAAAAAACCAAAATTACATTAGTGCACTGAAACGGTAAACTTCTTTGGGAATTAAATAAAATAACTATAAAAATAAATAACTATAAATAAAAACATAAGAACGAATATATATATATATATATATATATATATGACTTGAATGAAAACAAAGGATGAAATATACATAAAATGCTGTCTATATAACTTGACTTGACCCGAGCATTTCCACTGCATTCTTGCTTCTTAATAAAACTATTCATATCAGCACATTTCAGAGAATATATGCGCTGATACCGAAAAATCTGTGATAAGCCAATATCGGCTGATAAAATCAGCCTACCGATAAATCGGTCAGGCTCTACTTCATAGAGGGGGGAGACACAATATTGTTTAAATATATGGTCAGGGCATATTTTCAGTCTCTCCAAAAGACATTCATAGTGCTGCAACTAAGCAGCCAGGTCCTGTGGAGCTCAGTGGGTTCAACTGAGGACTAACACACTAATTAACTAATGTAGGTTCGGACTTCCTGTTGGGACCACCCATGTTGGAACTGTATGCACTAATGCTGCTATAAGGTGTTTTGGATAAACAGCATGTGCTGTGGAATAACAGCAATAGCTAAAGAGAGAAGGAAAATGAGAAGCTCCCTGGGTGTCCAAGGGGCAAGTTAGGGGTTAAAGGTCACTGCAGGTGTTGTTCAGACTTAACTGTCAAAGTGCTTAATTAATGGGACACTCCTGAACAGGGTAATTTGTTCTGTTGAAGTGTCCTCAGCTCCCCACTTGAAATATCAATGAATAAACTTCTACAGGAGGGAATATACTGCTGATGCTCAGAAGATCACGGATGCACTGAACATAATCAGATGTCAAGATACAACATTGGTTGATCCGAAGAAAATCAACTCAACTACTTTTAAAGGTCGATTTATTATAAAAGTTATTTTATAAGCAAAAACACTTGAAGGTTTCAGGATCTCAAATGGGAGAATTTGCTAGATCCAGATCTAGAGCTTTAGATTTATCAATGTGCAAAATAAAAATGTCAAATCATGTCACTGAAAACTAACAAGCATTGGTCCAAGAGGCTGGGCCACACTCACAGTGCTTCATGCTGACGATCCAGACATTAGCCAATTTCTCACACTTGACGTAGAAAGACATGCTGGGAATCTCAGTGTTAAACAAAACCAGTCTCCTGCTCATCGACTTAATATCTCACCGCTTAATCTAAACAACTGTTGTAGAGCAAGTGTCACTGGAGCAGACAGGGATGCTCGTAATAAAAGAGGTTTGAGGAAGTGAGCTCATCATCAAAAGGGCCACCAGTGAGAAATAACCCCCCCCCCCCTTCCAACAGCTACTGCTCAGGGCTGTTGTTGAAGACACACACAGGCTGTGGCAGACTGTCAAGAGAGAGACAGTGTTAGCAGGTGTTCAAGGGGCTGCGTCAGTGTTGGCGTCTTGCTTCAAGTACAAATAAGACAATGAAATATAACAGAGGAAGACCATAATAGAACCATGTGATGAAAGACTATGAGGCAGGAATCACAACAGAAAGTTATGATACTGACTAAGAATGGATATTAAGGACCAGTCTGAAATTGTTACTGAGTCCTGATTGGTCAGAATTAAAAATACAGATAGGCTCATGGGCAGTTAGCTTTGATTGATTCTAACATAGTTGATGAGTATTTCCCTCGCCAACTGACACTTGTTTTTTTTTGTTTGTTTTTTTACATCTTTACATCTCTCTACGTGCGTGTAGATGGATCCTAACGATGACACGTCCAGCCGTTACGTCTGACGTTTTATTTACATTGAATCCACGCCTGCAGGCTGGAGTGTAATGTTATGGTTGAACTGGATGAGCTACTGTACACCAGTCCTTCTCACAACTAGAGTGGGATGAATTATTTTTGCTTCTGGTTGTTATTTTTCCACAGTAGGGAGATGACCATGGCCCTCAATCCCAATTATCACGTCCCTTCCAGAAGCACACGCTCATACCTGCTTGGTATGATGTTGAAATGATAAACATCTGTATCAAAAGCGGCCTTAACTACTGATGGGTGGAGCAGTATTGCACAGGATCACTATCTCACAGTGACAGTCCACTATGTCAGTGAAGGCCTGCCTTGACAGGTTGGGTTTGAAAGGAGAAATAGGGAGTGGGGGAGGAGAGAGAGAGATAGACCATGGACAGCAGTATACACTGTTGATTGTTAATTGTAACAGTGGAAATAAAAACAGTTATACTCATTGGTAATGGTGTTATTGTGTTAATTGTTATAGTGGAAATAATCATACTAATGCCTACAGATAGTCAGAATGTCTGCTCTGGAAAAGGTCAATGGATGTGGCTCTAAGAGTAGATTGCTGATTCTACACAGTAATTTATTTTTATCTTTAGCTGTAATGTTACATTTTAAATCTAAACTGAGATGTAAACATGGATCAGTTTCCTTCTTTTGCTTTTATTTTAACCCTGGAACTGTTTTGCTTTCAGACAGCTCTGCCTTTTTTTTTTTTTTTTTTTTTTTTTCCAGTTTATGGCTGTTTGACTGACGGGGCAGACATGTTTGTGTTACTGCATATTACAAAGGCTTCATCAGACCTTTACTTTCCGTGAATTTCTCAGAAACTGAAAGCACCCGATAATGCAGTAAACACATGACCTCATTCTCACATCTACTTTAACTTAAGGTAAAAGACTAAAGGTCCAACATCGGCCTAGTTGTTGGTGAGATCATCCCGTGAGCGTTCAGGTTCAGTGCAGCTGAATGTACGTCAACAGTTTTGTATTCTTTCAAAGAGAGAGAGAGAGAAACCAAATCCCTGTTTACTCTGTGAGATTTGCCTGTGGACAGATGAGCAACAACTAAACATGTGACACTCAATTCTTCAAAGAGAATCAGAATACACGGCTGGTTTTATTACCTACTGTACCCTGCGTGCAATGTACAGAACTATAGTTGCTATCTTAACAAATTATCCGGTAACCAAACATCTCATTAGATGTGGACTTGTCCACTGTGCATGAATCATGAGCGTAGTTCCTTAATATTCATGACAAAACAACCACTGCAACTTTCTATACTGCACAGAGCTGACGGGGACCAGTATGAAACAAGGTGGATCCTATCACACACCCGCAAACACAAACAAAAACACACACACACACCAGAGACGATGACGTCACGATCTAGCAGTCCAACAAAAGGCTGGTTGCGTGTGCGTTCACAGCAGCGCTTCACTCTGTCGGATAAAAGCGAACCAGAGCTGTACCCATTTCTAGCTCATTGTATCTACTGTTGTGTTGTCTTGTGTTGTTTGACTATTTGTAGCTTGCTGTGCTGTTGTTGTCTCCTTTTAGACGGGACATCCGGGTATTTTTTAGCTAAAAGTATTGCACATCACAATCAGTGCATTTCTGTAGGCACACTACAGGCAGAGTTAAAAATTAGCAACAGCTATAAA
>NW_019174393.1:18102735-18120223 GCF_002260705.1 Seriola dumerili
CACCACTACAGCAGAGTTAAAAAATTTAGCAACAGCTATAAACTCTCTGTGCAACACACCAGATTCATGCTTTGTACTGGAACTGTACTGTTTATGTTCATATGTACATATGTACCGTTTATGTAATAGTGTATAGAAACTCGCATTGCATTGTTTTATATCCAGCAGACCTGATGCCTGTAATGCTCTCCTACTGGTCTACCCAAAAACGTTATGAACCGGCTTCAGCTGATTCAGGATCTGTGGCCCGAGTGCTGACCAGGACCAGAAGGAGACAACACAGTTTCCATAGTGATTTTAAAACCCTTTCACTTGTTTTTAAAGCACTTCATGGTCTTGCACCAGCATATAGTATGTCTCACATGCTTACAGCTTATGAACCTGTTACGACTTAATTGTTCCGAAGCGCAGGATTCAAACCTTTGGCGAGACAGCTTTTAGCTTTTATGCTCCGAGCTGATGGAACAGTCTGAGATTTTCTTACGTTTTTTTTTTTGTTTGCTAATGTTATTATAGCTTTTTTAATCTATCTTTATCATTATCATTATTATCATTTTTATCAAATATCACTTCAGTCTTCTGTGAATCACTTTGAACTGCACTAACCTGTATGAAAAGTGCTATACAAATAAGGTTTGATTGGTTGATAATGATTCTAAGCCATTAAAGTATTCAACAATATCCAGTATTGCATGAACGCACGCACAACAGCACTGCTGTCCTAGGGGAACCACTGCGATGTCATATTTTCCCACAGTGAGCTGTTTTGAAACCCGATCGCTCCCATGTGTGTAACTTTTTCATGAATACGTGATTGATGTCACCACACATTCCTCGCCACCACAAGCCAGGGGAACAAAGGTCGTTTCTCCTCCTCTACCTGCTCTTATTGCTACAGGGAAGTGCACCCCATGAGTCAGTGGATTAGCATCCCACTTAGCCCTGCCCTTGTTTGTTAAAGCTGGTATAATGTGAAACTGAACTATCTGCGACCCCACCTCCACCCACACGTCCTCCTTCTGTCTTTTTCTACTGATACTACAGAAGAACGCTCCACTGTAGAAGTCATTCAGATCATCTCATACTACTCTTATGAAGCAATTACATCGCGCCAATTCAACTTGATGTTTTAAAAAATGTTGCTTTACATGGACAACAAACTTACAAAGTTGAGTTCACAAACTTTGAACCAACCTTGTTTATTTCTGCTCACCCTTGGCAACGAGACCACTCAGAAATAAAAAAAAAAAATCCACTGCCAGTCTAGTTTTTTAATGCCAGTATCTCTTGGGAAATCAAGACTTATTTTCTCTCACTCAACATTTATGTGATTTATGGTGTTTTTTTTCCATAAACCGTTTTATTGCAGTCAAATATTGGGCGGGGGTCAAATATCGGGTGATGTTTTTTTCCATGTTTGTTCTGGCAGAGCCAGCTGGGCACTGGGCAGGAACTGGACACTTTTGGCACACAATATGGAAAGCCTTTCAAAAAAAAAGAGTCCAACATAAAATGCTCCCAGTGCTTTATTTTTCCAAAACATACTGATTACTCTGATGTTAGCCACCAGTCTGAGAATCTATTGCAAAAAATCTCATTGTGTATAAATGAGCTCCAGGAGACCAAGTCCTGGTCACATGTATGGCCAATACATGAAAGACATAGCCTGGAGAGATAGTGTTTGTGTTGCCTGGATACACTTTGTGATTGAAAGATGATTCAAAAGTTACTGTATGTACAGACGTAGGGTTGGAAGAACAATGCGCACACAAGGCTTACTATTATGAGTACTGCCTTGGGAATTTCAAAATCTCTCCTCTCTATAAATAGAGATGAGGCAATAATTGCTTATTGGCTAATATCAGCTTTAACTGTAGAGCTCGTTTTCAAAACCAGCAGTTGTTGTTAATTATTTTTAGGGCATTTTACCCAAAGAGCAGGTTCACATTTTTTCGAGTTTGTCATAAAACAAGACTCACACACCACTTTGTACATTAAAGGAGTTATTGCATACTCTAATCATTCCTTCTCTCAATATTGGCTGTGAATTGATCCCTTCCAGGAAGTGTTCCTTTTTCAAGAGTAACTCCAGTTCAGCTGAAACGAATGAGACTTCAGCAGTTGGCATTAGTTACATCAGATAACAGTAGGTATCTTCCACAGTTCACAACTCTTTTAGTACAAAGTTTGCACACTGTGTTCGTCAGACACATAAGGGTGGGTATGTGAAGTAATGTTATAAGACGGTGTTTTATTTTTTCTATTATTTTTCTCTAGTTTATTATAATTTATTTTTTCTTCTGATGTATAATGTTCTCTGTTTTTGTTACTATTTGCTCAGTTGTTTCTATTGATGATCTGCGATTATTATGAAAGTGACCTGTGCTTTTTGATTGTATTGTAAAGATTAAAATGATGTTGTAATGTTATGATCAGACTAGAAAAAAGTGAACTTATCCTTTAATATAACTGTCTAAACTAGCAACAGACAAAAAGTAACTTGGTCTTTATAAAGACTTATTTACAATGTGGTTTATGAATCTTAGACATACACATACAACATACATTTGTATTAAGACTTAAAAAACGCCAGGTTAACAGCTGATTTGGAAAACAGTGCATCTGAATGATAAAAAGACACAAGGCCAAAAAGTTTGACACAGTAAAAATCAGGAACCCCCTCATCACTGTAACAAGGACTGTAAAACACCTCTACTCAAGACTTTACATTTAACATTACAGATTTCAAATTGCCTCAAAAAAAAATATAAATAAAAAGCGGATAAATAACGGCAAATTAAACCCAATGGAAATATAAAAGGGTACAAATGCAGACACTTTTCTACACAGGAGGGCGCACAGTGAGCCTTTGCTGACATCTAGTGGCGTTTGACGCAACTGAAAATATGTGCACACTTTTAAAACAATGTAAAACGCAACAAATATATTTAATTATTTTCGTATTGCACATCACAATCAGTGCATTTCAGTATTTTACTCTACTTTGATATCTGTGGTTTTATGATACTGAAAACTGACTGTTTTAATTAAACTGCACACGTGAAGCCACACTACAGGCAGAGTTAAAAATTAGCAACAGCTATAAACTCTCTGTGCAACACACCAGATTCATGCTTTGTACTGGAACTGTACTGTTTATGTTCATATGTACATATGTACCGTTTATGTAATAGTGTATAGAAACTCGCATTGCATGTTTTTATATCCAGCAGACCTGATGCCTGTAATGCTCTCCTACTGGTCTACCCAAAAACGTTATGAACCGGCTTCTGCTGATTCAGGATCTGTGGCCCGAGTGCTGAACAGGACCAGAAGGAGACAACACAGTTTCCATAGTGATTTTAAAACCCTTTCACTTGTTTTTAAAGCACTTCATGGTCTTGCACCAGCATATAGTATGTCTCACATGCTTACAGCTTATGAACCTGTACGACTTAATTGTTCCGAAGCGCAGGATTCAAACCTTTGGCGAGGCAGCTTTTAGCTTTTATGCTCCGAGCTGATGGAACAGTCTGAGATTTTCTTACGTTTTTTTTTTTGTTTGCTAATGTTATTATAGCTTTTTTAATCTATCTTTATCATTATCATTATTATCATTTTTATCAAATATCACTTCAGTCTTCTGTGAATCACTTTGAACTGCACTAACCTGTATGAAAAGTGCTATACAAATAAGGTTTGATTGGTTGATAATGATTCTAACGCCATTTAAAGTATTCAACAATATCCAGTATTGCATGAACGCACGCACAACAGCACTGCTGTCCTAGGGGAACCACTGCGATGTCATATTTCCCACAGTGAGCTGTTTTGAAACCCGATCGCTCCCATGTGTGTAACTTTTTCATGAATACGTGATTGATGTCACCACACATTCCTCGCCACCACAAGCCAGGGGACAAAGGTCGTTTCTCCTCCTCTACCTGCTCTTATGCGTACAGGGAAGTGCACCCCATGAGTCAGTGGATTAGCATCCCACTTAGCCCTGCCCTTGTTTGTTAAAGCTGGTTAAATGTGAAACTGAACTATCTGCTGACCCCACCTCCACCCACACGTCCTCCTCTGTCTTTTTCTACTGATACTACAGAAGAACGCTCCACTGTAGAAGTCATTCAGATCATCTCATACTACTCTTATGAAGCAATTACATCGCGCCAATTCAACTTGATGTTTTAAATATGTTGCTTTACATGGACAACAAACTTACAAAGTTGAGTTCACAAACTTTGAACCAACCTTGTTTATTTCTGCTCACCCTTGGCAACGAGACCACTCAGAAATAAAAAAAAAAATCCACTGCCAGTCTAGTTTTTTAATGCCAGTATCTCTTGGGAAATCAAGACTTATTTTCTCTCACTCAACATTTATGTGATTTATGTGTTTTTTTTTCCATAAACCATTTTATTGCAGTCAAATATTGGGCGGGGGTCAAATATCGGGTGATGTTTTTTCCATGTTTGTCTGCAGAGCCAGCTGGGCACTGGGCAGGACTGGGACACTTTGGCACACAATATGGAAAGCCTTTCAAAAAAAAGAGTCCAACATAAATGCTCCCAGTGCTTTATTTTTCCAAAACATACTGATTACTCTGATGTTAGCCACCAGTCTGAGAATCTATGCAAAAAATCTCATTGTGTATAAATGAGCTCCAGGAGACCAAGTCCTGGTCACATGTATGGCCAATACATGAAAGACATAGCCTGGAGAGATAGTGTTTGTGTTGCCTGGATACACTTTGTGATTGAAAGATGATTCAAAAGTTACTGTATGTACAGACGTAGGGTTGGAAGAACAATGCGCACACAAGGCTTACTATTATGAGTACTGCCTTGGGAATTTCAAAATCTCTCCTCTCTATAAATAGAGATGAGGCAATAATTTGCTTATTGGCTAATATCAGCTTTAACTGTAGAGCTCGTTTTCAAACCAGCAGTTGTTGTTAATTATTTTTAGGGCATTTTACCCAAAGAGCAGGTTCACATTTTTTCGAGTTTGTCATAAAACAAGACTCACACACCACTTTGTACATTAAAGGAGTTATTGCATACTCTAATCATTCCTTCTCTCAATATTGGCTGTGAATTGATCCCTTCCAGGAAGTGTTCTCTTTCAAGAGTAACTCCAGTTCAGCTGAAACGAATGAGACTTCAGCAGTTGGCATTAGTTACATCAGATACAGTAGGTATCTTCCACAGTCACAACTCTTTTAGTACAAAGTTTGCACACTGTGTTCGTCAGACACATAAGGGTGGGTATGTGAGTATTGTTATAAGACGGTGTTTTATTTTTTCTATTATTTTTCTCTAGTTTTATTATAATTTATTTTTTCTTCTGATGTATAATGTTCCTGTTTTTGTTACTATTTGCTCAGTTGTTTCTATTGTGATCTGCGATTATTATGAAAGTGACCTGTGCTTTTTGATTGTATTGTAAAGATTGAAATGATGTTGTAATGTTATGATCAGACTAGAAAAAAGTGAACTTATCCTTTAATATAACTGTCTAACTAGCAACAGACAAAAGTAACTTGGTCTTTATAAAAGACTTATTTACAATGTGGTTTATGAATCTGACATACACATACACATACATTTGTATTAAGACTTAAAAACGCAGGTTAACAGCTGATTTGGAAAACAGTGCATCTGAATGATAAAAGACACAAGGCCAAAAGTTTGACACAGTAAAATCAGAACCCCCTCATCACTGTAACAAGGACTGTAAAACACCTCTACTCAAGACTTTACATTTAACATTACAGATTTCAAATTGCTCAAAAAAAATCATATAAATAAAAGCGGATAAATAACGGCAAATTAAACCCAATGGAAATATAAAAGGGTACAAATGGCAGACACTTTTCTACACAGGAGGGCGCACAGTGAGCCTTTGCTGACATCTAGTGGCGTTTTGACGCAACTGAAAATATGTGCACACTTTAAAACAATGTAAAACGCAACAAATATATTTTAAATATTTGGTAGCATGACACGACTAACGCCACCATCTTACTCTGTGCTATTTAAAACTTATAGTTTCGTCGTTTAAAGAGACAACGCCGCTCATTACTGATAAGCTTACAGCAGCAATGTGCCGAGCTAAAGCCTACAGGCCACTTTTAGCTTATCAGTAACTGTTGCTCCGGGCTAATAACCACTAATGGTTTGGCGCCGACGCTTCTGTCGGTATTATTAATTTTGATGCTGCAGTTTTAGTGAGTTGATGGAAGTCTGACGAGAAAGTATGGGCTCACCGTCGCAGACTCCTGTTGTTATTCTCGGGGGACGACTCTTCTTCAGCTGAAAACTTCCTCTTCAAGCTCCTGGAGCTCGGTTGTCTCTTTGGTTTCTCCCCATTGGAGACATGAGCTGGGACCTCATCGGTTTCACCCATTTGAAGTGTCACTAACACAGACCGGTGGTAATTATGTGTTACTGAAAGGGTTAAACAAAATAACAACAATACATCTCACTAATACAACAGAGACTCGTGACTATTTTTGAATATGGCGGAAGTCCAAGTATTGACCAATGAGAGAATAGAGGAACTCGTTTCCGGGATGTCACAATAAATGGGCGGGGCGACAGTAATTCAAGGGACCGTAGTGTCCGATAAAACAAAAATAATGTTATAATCAAATATATCAAACAAATGAGATATAATATAAAAATATGTAAAAAGTTGTGATATTAAAAAAGCCCAATATCTTTAAGAATATCTATGCACTTTAATAGCGGACTACTTGTTTGTTTCATTATGTTTATTTTTATTTTATATTTTTTCTTGTTTATTATAAGTGTATTATTTTTCTTGAGTTTTCTTTTTTTTTTCCTCTGACCTATAATGTTCCTGTTTTTGTTACTGTTTGCTCAGTTGTTTCTATTGTGATCTGCAAATACCCAAACATGACTTGTGCCTTTTTTGACTGTATTATAAAGAATCTCATAAAAAGAAAAAGGAAAAAGATGCCGTAATGTTATAATCAGATATCAAAGAACTGGCTATCACACACAGATGCACACACACACAAACATAAAAAACAGTAGTTATGGGGCAATTGAAGATGAGAGAATTGTTTATTACATAATCTACCAGACAGAGGACAATTGTTATATGTACTTATATACTGTTATATACTGTTGTGGTATACTTTAGCCAACTGAGGTGACAGGTAAGTAGGTCCCTCAAAAATAAGTGCAACACATTAAAGACATACGGTGACTATTCAGTAGTATCAACTTGAGCACTATCTGAACAGCCATAACTTATTGTATATAACTTAAAGATATTACCTGTCTTGTTTATAAAGATTAAAGCTGCTGATAAAAATGTATTCAAAAAAATTCAACCAGCACTCAATCTGATGCACACTCACCAGCATCAAACACTGCTGGGGGAAAATGTCACTGTCCAGGCCAGGAGGCTCTGAGCTTGAGGAGAATCTGCACATCACAGGGTGCCAAGCAGTAAACCCCCAACTCATTCAATGCAGACTCGGGTGGAGGGTCCTCTATACCTCCCATATCTCTCGTCTCCTCCTCTGAGTCTTTAAGGAGATCCCTTAGCAGAATAGCAGAGCCCACATTCAGGCACAAGATGATGCACGCCTCCTTAACACTGTGAAGACACAGAGAGACACGGACTAATCAGGATGCCGGTAGAACTTGGTCTCTTTATCTTCACTTGTCTTTCTTATAATCCTCATACCATGTTTTGTTTTTAGCTTGGTCATTCATTTTGTGATCATTACTATTGTCATAAACTGTTACACACATGATATATGGACTCTAACCCTAACCAGCAACATCCAGTTGTTGAAACATTTAGTCACATGTATGAGCCTGTGGTAAAAAAGTGTTACACATGTGCATGCACACACACTTGTTTGGGCATTTTGAGCCACACACACACACACACACACACACACTCACTGCTTAAAGAAGTTCTCAGGTCTTTTGCAGTAGTGACCAAACAGAGGAAACAGGTTTCTGGTCATGTCGAACTGAAGCTGAGCCGCTCCGCCGTCACTGAAATGATTGGACAGGACCACCTGACAGAGAGAGAGACACAGGGAGCTCATTGTAACTGCACTGATAGGAAATCACATGGATCTGCTGTTTATAGCAAGCATTACAACAGAACAGAAGCGGGGCTTTAGTGGGTATTCATGTCTTACATCCTGGTAGAGGAAGTTGTCAAGTCTCTCTGCCAGGCCCTGCCAGGCCAGCTGGAACAGAGAAAGACTCAGGACCTGATGAAGGTTCAACAGTCTGTCCCTCACACACAGCATCATGGGACATGCTGAACTGGACAGGGACATGGTGGACTGGTCATGCTGGGATGGTAGAGATAACCACCTAAAGGAAAGCGAATAAGTGAGAGTTAATGTTTATTCTTTGGCCGTCCTGTTCAAATCCTGTTCACTCATGTCTTGCCTGTCTTGGCCGTATGGTCTGGCTTTCTCTGTGATTTCTCTCATGGTCCATTCCAGCAGTCTTCCCATCATGTCTCCCTTCAGTCGATCCAGCAGAGCCAGCAGACCTTCGAACAGAGAGCCCTCCAGAGAAGCCAGGCGACCCACCTCCATCACCCCGAGATCTCCCAGCACCGTCTCCTCACCGAGGGAAACGGCCGCCTGCTGCAGCTGTAGGAAGAACTGAGGGGAGAGGAAAGGAGCTGGTAAACACAGACCTCAGTGAGAAGCAAAACCCAGATCCAGATGTGTCCAAGTTTCTATGCTGTCATCGAATCCTTGCTCAGACTCACACTGTTCTTCACTTCCTGTTTGATCAGGCAGTTTCTGAATCAAATCATGATTCTAGCAATTTCATTTGAACTAAATTAAAGAACTAATAATTTAATTATAATTAAATGTTACTCATATTGAGAACTGAGAACTGGCAAAAAACTGACACAAATGAAATAAATATAAAATGAACTGAATAAACTCCACTCACCACATTGTCTCCCCAGTCTCCCAGAATGGTGGAAATGTAGTTGACAGCATTAAGGATGGCACAATAACGGGCTCCGAGTGGACAGCGAGACTCCTCCTTCATCACCTGGCAAAGAAATACAATTTTTTTTCGATTTTACTGTTTTAAATGTATGTTTTCCGAGTCATAGTGTCTTCTATGTCGCTTCCAGTTTTTTCACCATTATTATGAATTATTATTATTATTATTATTATTGTTTTATCATATCCTTTATTCAACCAAAAAGTCTCATTGAGATGAAAGTCTCTTTCTCTACAGTGACCAGGGCAAGGCAGCAGCAGCAACAGTGTTACAACAGTAAAACACAAACAACTGAACAAACAAGTGAACACAAATCCAGTTACTGTGCAACAGTAAAATGATTTCAGTGCAAATTTAGGAGCAGTTACGTTCACCAACAGTACTGGTTTCTGGATCCTTTGAAACTGACATATATTCCTCCATAGTAATAAACTCAGTCCTTCTGCAGATTACCTGCAGATTATCTGTCTTACAGCTGTTACACCTACACCTCCTTACAACACACAACCTACTTAGAATTCACAATGTCCCTCTGACATGTCAAAAACAGAGAGCAGCGAAACACTGACTTTCATCCTGGTGCTTTAAAGAAAAGTTTCTCCATGTTCCAACATGTCCAGTACCACCCAGTGAAAGCTTGTGTCTCTCTCCATCATTTCTTTAATGTTTTCCTCATAATTGTAACCCCCAACACCTCACGTCTTCTTTTACTGTCCTTCCTTCATTACTTGACTGTTTTCTCTTTATTAACACCAGCGTGTTTTTGTCGTCATTACCTGGGTGAGTCGGATGCGGAAATCATCCACGAGTTCTCTCTGTAGCCCCAGGAACTTCAGTTGTGCTGAAGGACAGGGCAGGCCCCGGTACCGCTCTGAGAACAGCCAGATGACAGAAAACACAAACAGAAGAAGAAGAAGACGAAGGAGGAGGAGGAGGAGGAGTACAAGAAGAAGAGGAAGGAGGAGTAGAAGAAGGACAGGTATACCTGATGATGATTCCAGCCTCAACATTACTATGTCGTCAGAGAATGGAGATTCATTTTGTATACGGTAACGTGAAACTATAATAAATTATATTCTGAACTGAAGGTTTTTCTTTCCATCTGAACCCAGTGGAAAACATTTAGGGTGTGGTACAATAGGAGGTGTTTGATGCAAAAAAAAAAAAAGCAAACTGGCAGTGTCTCAATATGGTGAGTGGAGCAGACTGATAGTCTTACCAGTGATGACCTGCAGCAGAGTCATGAAGGTCTCAGCACAATCAGGAGCCTTCAGCTCATCCATGTCACTGATGTCTTTGTACTGAGAGCTCCACGCTCCCTCAGCCGACAGCATGGCGTCCATCTTCTCCACTGCCACTGTGTATACAGAGGGACACAGGGTTATAACAACAGCAAACTTACTGAGACCGTGATGGTTGTGTGTGTAAGCATGTGACTTGTAGCATGTTCATATGGGATTGCATAAATCTCCACTGTTAACATGCTGATCTTTTATTTTTGAGTTCTGTGGATATCAGCTTGGTAAGTTAGGAAGCTGTAGACGGATCAGCTACAGTTTGTCTTTGACTGTAGTACGTTGTAACTGTGTTAATCTGAACTGAATCAGCAGCACATTTTTACAGCGTTGTCTCCTTGGGTGAGGGTGGAATAGTTTGTATGGTGTAATACAAGGGTGTAAGGAAGAAACACGACTTAATTAATTATGTGAATTATTATAATAACAACACACAGGTGGCTGGCTATACCCCGTGTAGGTGATGCAACATAAGATGTAGATGGAAAATGATAAAAGTGGTAAAAGCGATGAAGTGGTGTAGTTGGTGTAGTAAAATTCACTTTAATACAAACATTAATTGTAGTTAACCTCATAACTAGAATTCGGTCCTCGTGGTTGTTCCCTCCACCAACCAGACAAATCGCAAGAAATATGGTCAGAGTCTTTTCTGAGTTACAGTGTTGAATGATAATAATTGTTGTATTGTAAATGTTTATGCAGAACATTATGATGTCACAGTGAAGGTGACCTTTAAATGTCATCACTTCATCATTTCATCCTATTAGACATTTGTGTTACATTGTGTCATAATTAGTGAATAAATTTGTGAGTTATGGACAAAAATGTGTTTAATGAGGTCACAGTGACCTTTGACCTTTGACCACCAAATTCTAATCAGTTTATCTTTGAGTCCAAGTGAATGTTTGTGCCAAATCTGAAGGGATTGCTTCAAGGTGTTACTGAGGTATCATGTTCACAAGAATGGGACGGACGTAAAGACAACCCAAAAACAAAAAACCTTTGGCCCTGGCTGTCATCGACGCAGCGGCCTAATAAACTGAAGTAATAATAATGGAATAACTAAATTATGCCTTTGACTAACAATCACACAGAGGAACGAGTGAGAGGCAGCGCCAGTCCTGGCATGAACTCAGTTAATTGGCCTCATACTCGACCACTTACTCTTCCTCTCCACAGTAAGCCACTTCTGGAGGACTGCGTCGTCCAGCAGGAGGTGGAGCAGCCCGGGCAGCACCACTGGGTAGTTCTGGTTGCTGCGCAGCTCCTTCTCAAACTGCAGCACCTCCTCCACCAAGTGACAGAAGAGCACATCATCATACAGCAGTCTGGAGGCATCGCTGGCCACTTTGTCCTGGACCAGACACAACAGGCCTCGACACAGCTCCACCTGTGTACACACACACACACACACACACACACACACACACACACAGAGCAACGTCAGCAACACATCTTGGAGTAGTGTTCAAAAGATATTACGTCATATGTTCTAATAAACACAATGTCAACAATACAGAGGTTAAGAGTCCTTGATAACCAAACATCATTGTTTCAGTTGTTTAATAAATATCACATATATTACAATTAACTTTCACATTTCAAACAGGTGAAAACTGGAGTGTGAGTGGAAAGAAAAGATTACTTTTAACTGACATGACCACAAAAAATGAAGGTTTCAATCCCCCCTCCTGAGCTCTAGACTAAAGAAGAATCAAAAGGTAGTATGAATTCATACAGAGAGAAAACTCTTACATAGTCTCAGTTAACGTCTTAAAACAAGAGTGGGTCGGAACCTAGTGTCATTCTGGCCCGTCTATGGTCAAATGATTTTATAACTGTGACATCGTCTGACAAAATCACCAAACACATAAATAAGAGCTGTGATTTCAGCTGTGCCTACTATAACATGACTCAGAGTGAGTGTTTTTTTCTGCTTTTATTACAGTCATAGTGAGAGAGAGAGAGAGAGAGAGAGAGAGAGAGAGAGAGAGAGAGAGAGAGGATGACACGCAGCAAAGGGCCACATTACTGGGTCACATCATGTTTTGTGATCTTGATCTTTGACCTTTGACTACCAAGATCTAATCAGTTCAACTTTTGATTCCAAGTGAATGTTTGTGCCAAATTTGAAGAAATCCCCTAGAGGTGTTACTGAGATATCGTGTCCACAGACGGACGTACAGATGGACGGACAACCCACCTCCAGCCCTGGCTGTTTTGCCTGCGCAGAGGCATTGAAATACCTGTGTGAACCACACTTAACCAGAGAGGATCAAAACAATCAAGTAGTCGTTGTAGAAGAACATACCCTGGCACTGATGGCGGCCCCGGCTCGGTCCAGAATAGGCTGGATCTTTTCCTCCATGAAGGTGGAGCTGTTCCCCATCCACATCAGAACCTGTGTGAGGTACCACTCCGGCTGAAAAAAAAAAAAAAAAAAAAAAACACAGACAGAGGATGAGTTGGAGGTTTGAGAGATTTTCTCCTGTGTGGGAACATTCAGCCTCTCACTGATCCACTTGTCTGTGCTTGTAAAATTAAAAAATAGAGATGTCAGCATCTAAGCGAAGGTGCAGGTGCCATCATGTTTCCCATGGAACAACAGCAGTAATTATCACAATTTATCTGTGAATCATATGCATTTGTGTCTAGCTTCACTGTGATGTGTGTGTGTGTGTGTGTGTGTGTGTGTGTGTGTGTGTGTGTAAGACCTTGCTGAGGGAGTTGGTCTGTCGATTCCCGTAGAAGTGGTATCTGAATCTCCTGCTGAGCGGCAGCAGCATGATCTGGATGGGCAGACAGAGGGGAGGAGCCTGAGACGGAGGTGTGGCTGACGACGCAGGCTGGGCAGAGGGTGCACCGTGACCGGAGGCCAAAGCCCTCTGAGATATGAGGTCATCACTGTCAGGGGACGTTAAAGAAACGAGCACATGCAGTGTCCTGGACTCACACCGTCACACAGTGCAGTCAGAAAGTATTCAGACCCCCTCAGGTTTTTCATGTTTTATCATTATGCTTAAGCTGAAGTAAAGAAATAATTTTCCCTCATCAATCTACACTCAATATTCCACAATGACAAAGTGAAAACAGAATTTTTGTAATTCCTGAAGATTTATTAAAAAAAAATTAAAACTGAAATATCACATTGACATAAGTATTCAGACACCAATCTGCAGCAGTTCCTTCCTCCTCATGGTTTCTGCTCTGATCTGCATTGTCAGCTGTGAGGCCTTATATAGACAGGGGTGTGTCCAATCAGCTGAGTTTACCACAAGTGGACTCCAAACAAGGTGTAGAAACATCTCAGAGATGATCCAGAAAAATGGGAGGAACCTGGGCTGAATTTAAAGTGTCTGAATACTTATGCCAATGTGACCAATGTGTTTTCATTTCTAGTTTTCAGAAATTTCTAAAATTCTGTTTTTGCTTTCAACATAACATAATGTGAAAAAAGTGAAGGGGTCTGAATACTTTCTGAAAAGTTTGAATCCTGCTGGGAATCCTGCTGTTTCATGTCACCCTGTCCCCCTCTACTTTACAACTACTGTCATCAATTTGTTAAAAACTACAATAATGACACTCATGCTTTAAAGATTGGAAGATGCCTGTACATGAAAGAGCAATACATACTGTATGTAGCGATTATTTGCAGCTAATCTTCGTTAGAGGTCTACAGAACATAGATGTGAAGAAAGTGAAGGATACGAGGTCTGCAGGGCGAGTAGCTGAGTGACGAGCAGCTCCAGCTGACTGTTGATCTCCTGACCGTTGGCAGTGGGTGTCAGTGACTGAGTTGGAGGGGAGATGATCGGCCAGTGAAGCTGAGTCAAAACTTTCTCAAAATCACTGTGGAAGGAAGAGGAGGACTGAGCTCATATGGTGAACACAGCATAATAATACAGTATTTATGGAGTATATAAAAGAACACTGTGTGGGGGACTGGGTGGAGGTTCACCTGGACAGTCGGTCTTTGATAATCTTGTGCCAGAAGTGAAGTGTTTCTCGGAGGAAGTCCTGGAGGTGAGAGCATCCAGATTGGTTGAGTCCAGCATCCAGTGCAGCCATGCTGTCTACTGCCCTGATGGCCTCCCAAACACTGCTGGTCATCAGACACTGCTGGACTGCAGCACTGCAGACACACAACACTTCACACATTACTGCTTCTGTCAGCCCACAGAAGACTGAAGGCAGGAAGAACGCTTTTTAAAGGTCAAACTAAAACTCAGCATGTCTCACTGCCCTTTCTCTCCAGGGTCTTAGAAAAAGTTAGTGTTGAACTGACTGCCCTCCTTAGAGTCATGAATGATCTGCCAGTTGAAAATCATTCAAGTTATCTAACTGTTGGTAAATCTGTTTTATTGGAACATCTCCACCTCTGGGTTGGCATCTCTGGTTCAGTTATAAATTGGTTTTATGCTTATTTACAAGATACATTTCTTAATGTGGGCAAGTCACGGTCATCGTCTGTGAAGATGACCTGTGGAGTACATCAGGGGTCCGTCCTTGGGCCTCTATTCTTCTCTCTATACATGTTACCACTGGAGCCTCTCATCTGCAGACATAATGTCAGCTGTCATTTCTATGTAGATGACACTCTCTTCTCATCTCTCTTTTAACCTAACTCATTCTTACTCATTAAGATAAGACTGAGGTAATTCCTAATTACTATTGGCCCTGACAAAGTTAATGCTTGTACCTCTCAGTTCCAAAAATCTTGGTGTCACCTTTGATAACCTCCTCAGTTTGAACATGCATGTCAACATAGGACTTAGGGTTTGAATTCACTTTCAACTTTTTAAGTCACTTCTTAAAACCCATTATTAAACTAAGTCATCATCCTGATACTTATTTTATCAACTATTTCAAACATTTAAGAGTATTCTATTACTCTACCTCATTTGTAGTACTTCTGCTCTTTTGTCATCTCTAATGTTGTATAATCTTTAAACAGTTTTTAATTGTTTTCTATTGTTTTTATTTTGTCTTGTAAAGCACTTTGGAGCTATGTATTGAAAGATGCTAAATAAATAAAGCTTATTATTATTATATCCATGTTATATTCTAAAGCTAATGGCGGTGATGCAGGTGAGAAAATAGTTTTGCATATGAGAAAAAACCTCTCACGAAGAGAACAGCAACAATGTTAATGAATCTCAACTGTTTGGATACATTATTTAAAGTACCTGAGTTCCTCTATATGTTGAAGGCAGCGTAGGTATTTCATGTGTCTCTCTATGGTGTCGACTTGGTTAAGCGTCTGGCCAAGATTGTCCATCCAAGGCTGGGCTCCCTGTAGGTGCTAGAAGACAGAATCATTTACTATGACAAACAACTGCTTATGGCTCCTAGAAAGTGAAAGGACTTTATAGTCTCTGTCAGACATGAACTGGAATATTTCTGGCTTGCAAGAGGCAACTCTAAATCCCTTTTATTGTCAGTGACAGCGGTTCTGGAGAACAGCAATAGCTTATAAACTAAGCTCTTCTGAGTTGTGTACATTGCAGCATGATGAATGTGAATTTGTTTGTGATCCACAACACAAGTGCGCAAAATGTCTTGGGCTTAAAAAGAGGCAGCATGACATTAAAAGAACATCTCATTTACAATAAATAATGGTTAATTCACATAATTTGATTGTTTTTGCAGGTTTTATTATAATGAGAAGCTGTTGTGCACACCTTCTAGTAGATGTTATATTGTAGTGAACACTGTGCTGTTTTTTGTCCAACTACTATTTTCAAGGTAAATAATGAACAATCAAGCCAACTAGCCGTTTGTGTGACAACATGAAACTGATCTTTCACCGACCATTAGCCAAATAGAAAAATGTCTGTTAATGCCCGATATCAGTGCTTGTGTATCTGTGATATGATTTGTATCAGACTAATGGAATCTACATTATCAGTGAGTGTTGCACACTGTCTTGTCTCATGGTGTGTCTCTACCTGGTGCAGTGTGTTGGAAATGAGTCTCTCCTTCTGCTGCAGGTCCTCCAGGGAACATCTGGCCTCTTCAGCAGCAGACAGAGCTTCAGAGACTTTAGGAGGCACAGAGCTGGAGACAGTAAGAACCTGAACAACAGAAAATATAGAGTCACTGCTCGTGTTTGACACAGTAACAAGTCTTGTGGTCAGTTGGCTTTACAGCTACCAGACTGAAGAAAACCTGCAGTCAGCTTGCTCTAATGTTGACACTGATTTACCGGATTGTGCCGTTTTCCTTAATCAAGTGGGAAAAATCTTTAAAAATAATAGGCTAACACGACATCAGAAGAACATCTTAACAATAAGTAATTGTTGATTCACAGCAGGTTTTATTTTCTTTTGAATTAGAAATAAAAATGCAATGAAAAATTTACAACACATAGGGTTCTAAAAACCTGCATATCCTTAGCATTTGCTGTGCGTAACTGGCAAAAATAAGGCAACATTTGGCCTCTATGGCGCAAAGTTTTCTTCAATCTGATTAAATGTAGAGACAACTGCAGTGAATTAATTAATAAACAATTAATTATTTGTGTGCACAAGCTGCCACCACAGATGTGCCATGCCCAGGTGGTGCAGCAGGTATTGAGTGCAAGAAAGAGTCACGAGCAGATTCTGTTCCAGGACTGAGTGAAATCAGCTCTTCTAAAAAGGTAAGGCTTTAATCAGTGTGTGTGTGTGTGTGTGTGTGTGTGTGCGTGCGTGCACGCGCGCGTGCGTGCATGTCAGGAGGGTGAGAGGTGTCACCAAAATACCAAGTGCACACACACACACACACACACACATACTCACTTTTGCCTTTGCATGTGTGTGTGTGGTAGTGCTACTTGAAATGACCCTAATACACACACACACACACATTCATTTGCCTTTTAACTTTTTTCCATTAACACACGTTCGTGCACTGATCCTTCAAACACAACACAACTGCACAAGTGAAGTATGTGTGTGTGTGATGTGTGTGTGTGCACTTGGTATTTTGGATGACCCTTTCACGCTCGACACGCAAGCCGCGCTGCAATGCACACACACACACACACACACACACACACACACACACACACTGATTAAAAGCCTTACCTTTTTAGAAGAGCTGATTTCACTCAGTCCTGGAACAGAATCTGCTCGTGATCTCTTTCTTTCACTCAATACGTGGCTGCAGCCAACC
>NW_019174393.1:18120248-18261432 GCF_002260705.1 Seriola dumerili
GTACTCAATTTTGCCTTTGCATGTGTGTGTGGTAGTGCTACTTGAAATGACCCTAATACACACACACACACACACACACACACACACACACTCGTTTGCCTTTTAACTTTTTTCCATTAACACATGTTCGTGCACTGATCCTTCAAACACAACACAACTGCACAAGGAGTTTATTAATCTATTTATTCAAAACCATGTTTGATTCCAGATTCATCATTTTAAGCCCTGTATAATATTCCTATCATATCCATACACAGACTCGATACATTATTTCTAAAATATTCCTCAAATAACTGAGGATATTTTAAGTGCTGTCTTACGGGCTATCCAACATTGTGTTTGTTTTAATTTAACTTTAACAAACCTTTCATTGTGGCTCAACAGTCAGTATAATATTAAAGGGCTATGAAGTGACTGTGAGTCTGTGTCCTTTGTTGTTCTTTGCTCTGCTGTTGTTGCTGGTTGATGATGTGACAGAAAAGAATAGTCACAGATTTCAAAGAAGACATGACATTTATATCTGCTGTGGTTCAGATGTGTTATTCATTCTCAGAGCTTCTGTAATATCAATGCACAGTCAATGTATAAATGTTGTTTGTTCTTTATCATATGATCTCTGACTCCGTAAACATTAGCAATCATTCACTATTTTCCCTGCTAACAGGCCGAGCGCTGCTGTGGCTCACCTACTACTTTCATTTGTAGTTTGTCTCCTCCGCACCATCCTAGACATAGTGGACAAGAAAATGTCTTGACATACATTTATGAAATGTGGGGTATTTAAAACAGTAAACACAACCTGCAAACTTTGATCCAAGCTGGGGATTGTTTTGCATGACCCTCTGTACTGGTTGCACTGTCATGAATGCAGCATCTCTGAATAGGAGTACCTCTGGCATATTATTTGTTGAGGTAAAATAGGACTATATGCTTATGTATAAGGTCGGGTATGTCAAAAAGTGACCAAAATATTCAGGTGATCTTCCCATGATTCATCAAGTTGCATCAAGGTGTCGAGGCCTGAGGTTGGCACTGTGTAGTTCCTGTAAACAAGGCAGAATAGTCCTGATTCACACCTGCCTAAGCCTGTCTGGGTTTGCTTCAGAAGCATTTTAGAAAGCAACTCTTACATTCAGATCACAACTTATTAACTGGATCATATATTACAGAGTGGGTGGGCTTCAAGAGTTGTAAACATGTCATCTCCCGTGCCCTGTGGACGACTAGCAGAGAGGGCTAAACACAAGGCAGAGTCTCTGCTCTGCTTCAAAGTATGTGAATGAAAAATGAGCCCACAAGATTCAATGTTATCACTTGTACTGTTTCTTTACGACCTAATTTGAGTGAATGTGACAGTGGGCCAGGGAGAAGCACCGCGAAACGAGATAGACACCCTATGCCATTAACAATATGAACCATCTCCAGTGACCTGCTCTTCAGATTCAGATGTATTTCGAAGGTGTTTTGCTCCATGTGAAAACCTGTCAAAGCTGTGAGCTCACCTGTTCCTCCAGGACGCTGTTTTCCTCTCTCAGCTTCTTCAGCAGGTTTCCGACATTCTTCAGTGATTTCAGGTCGTTGCCGACTTCTCTCTCCAAAAAATCCACCACAAAGTCCTGCAGTGTCCCCGAATCTGCTGACACGGGTTCGCCATGTTGGCTGTAAGCGGGGTCTGAAAAAGTGTCAGTCAGTTTGTTCATAGTTTGCTCTGCTGCTGTGAGCGCCGCCATCTTTCCCCCCACAACGCTGTCAACAAACTTCCCAGGATGGTACGGAAGAGGGGGCGCTCGTTTCCTTATCTGTGAGTGACGAGCGGGCGGTCACGTCGCTAGTTACGTGGCGTGCTCAGTGACTGTATTTTGGTATCCCCAAGTTTTTATTTAGTCCTCGTCCATCTGTGGTTTCAAATAAAGTGAAGTTGATATAAGTGTCTTTCTTATTCTGTGTATTGAAACGTGGATTCTTGCACACCTGCTCCACCAACGCTGTATCTCGGGGGACATACTAAGGGATAAAACAAGGACACCGTTCTCTTGCTGCGTCGGCACAAGGGAGTCCGCTGTGTATGCGTATCATGTACGTCATAGACCACACGTCCACAAATCCATACATCCATTCAATAAAAAAAAGGAAAGGATATGACACAGAAAAAAAAAATTTTCTGTTTCTTCCTTTAAAAAAAATCTTTATTTTCATCTCGGCTCATAAATGGTTTTTGGGTGTATATACATGCTTTACATTGCAGGCTGTAAATTACAGTTACATAGTGGTATATACAATGTTTTATATATAATATACTTGGTACCTAAAGTATAGACAAATATAGAGGAACAGGGGATGAGAGAGAGGGAAAGAGGAAAATGTCAGCTTCATGTAAACTGTTCTGTAAGTAGAGAAGTTCAAATGTAGTATGTAGTATACCGTAGTATCATTTTTTGTTTTCTTAATCTACTGACTCAGATCTGCTATATGCCAAGTGTACAAGAGAAGGGAGAAGGAATTTATCTGGCCACAAATCTATGAGATCAAAATGTTGCATAAATTATTTTAAGGGCATAGGACAAGGAGCATTATCTATTGCAATATTAAAATCAGTAATAAGTACATATTTTGCCAACCAGAAATGTATACAGTCTTCAATAACAATAACTATATCTATAATCAATAACTCAACAACAAAAACATATCTTAATGTAGTAGCTTCAGCTGCCGGTCAGTCTACACAGAGAAAGTTCTTGCACTGTAAAAAAGGAGCAAAAGGTCAAAGCCTGTGAAGGCGCTGGCCCATGGGCATGTGCGGCTGTAACAGTCACCCTGTTACTCTGCAGGTCAGCCTGAATATGACAACACGAGGCCATCTGCCCAACAACACTACATCCCTGCGTGTATGTCTGTGTGTATGTGTGTAAGAACGTGCAGTAGAGTCACGTTGCCAGTCTCTTGTCATCTCTGAAACTTTTACTAACTAAAACATGCGTGAACACCTACAGCAGTGTATTACTGTCGCTGCCCCAAAAATATCATGCTCAAGATCATATTCTTGTTATTAACACATCTTTTATGGATAGATTTCTTTCTGCTGTAAAGTCCCATAATTTTCTATTCATATTTACATCCACCTGATGCTGTGAATTACAGGATTAATATCACTGACTGATTGATTATCATATGACTTCTCACATCTACTAGGTCGACTTGTCCAACACTTTTTGATAAGATACCTCAAAAACAAAAGAATGACTTCTCAGCAGCCACACCTATACTGTAAGTTCAATGACAGCATCATATGGCGCTGATATCATCATGCTAACAGGCTGATCTTAGAATATAAAAATACACACGCACTTTACAACTTACTGTTATTCAAAGTTAGTCTATTAGTTAGTTATTCTAGAGTATAGTGCTGCAGAAGGGAATGTGACGACTGTTCACATAACAGTAAAACAAGCGCCCTTTTTCGCTGCTCATACAAAAATGAAATTAAATACATAAATAAAAAGTAAGTACACAAAGTAAGAGTTTTAACTGGTTTGTAAAAATGTATTGTTGTATGTCAACCAGCTAACGAGATTTTTTCTTAGAAGTCATTAGGAAAATAATGTTTAGGTATTGCTTCAGATTACAGGCTGCAACAGTTATTGTACATATATAGTATATACAATAAAATACTTACCAGGACAAATAGGACAGGGGAAGAGGACGAGGTTAGAGAATAAGAGTTGACAACTTTGTGTTTAAGACTTAAAAACTTTTAGGTGGATCAAATTAAACTGATGGTTTTTTAAATTAAGTATTTATTAAATAATTATGAGGTACAGTAATATTGTTACTGGGTAACAAGACAGGAAAATGGGTAAAATGGGGCAACAGTGTCAATATTGCAGTGAAAGTAGTTATGCACTCATTAATAGTATTGTAAAATTATGATATACTTACAAATAAAAAATTCTTTTGGAATTTAAATATGCAGTTTTTTCATCATTATTACTGTGTATGTTTTTAAAATATCAGTAAAACACTATAATATAAATGATAATAAACAGTTATGGATAAATAAATCTACTTTCACTCACACAAACTTTTAGATGAGTTTTTAGATAATAAAATAATAAATAAATAATGGCAAGCAATTCATCATCATCATCATCATCATCATCATCATCATCATCATCATCATCATCATCACCACAGTTAAGCCAGGTCTGACTGTACAAGTGGAGGCTGACACTTTTGGAAATGGCCTCCTTACCTCACCCCACGACTGTCTCTCCTTTTTCATCAACCCAACAATACTGAGTTGCTGCTACTGCTTATAACTGTAAAGCATCTACTTCTACTGTCAGCTTATACTTCTGTTGTGGCCTTTTCTACCGTAGTTTCCCCCGTGTTTCTATCAGTCATCTAATGATAGCTGACCATCTCAGAAAAGTGAGTCTGATCCACGCTACAATCGCTTGACGTCATTCAACCGGCTTTTCTTAAACAACATGACATTCATTCACTGCTGCCCCGTGGTGTCATTGTGAGCTTCTGTACGGCTCAGTCATCAGCTTACACTTCTCTTCCTGTTAGTGCCTGGAGCGCTCCGACCTCAACCTGGACGACATATAAACATTCACAGGTACTGCTGGGTGAACCTCAATTGCCCACTACCCAGATGTGTCGGACAGACAGTCCAATCAGGCTCTGTGGGAATGACGTCACGGGCTGATGACACACTCAGGCAGACACACACTCATGCATTGAGGAACTGTGTCGCTCAAAAGGTCTGCTTAAGTGCAAGCTATTTTGCTGTCTATACGCACTACACTACAAAATAACACAATAGTGGTGTTTACTATACACACACACGTTTACTATTACAACTGTTTACACTGTTTACACTGTTTACACTTTTGGGGAATTTGATTAGACTTGCATTAATTTCCTGGAGACTAACCCTAACCCTTACCTTCACTACTGACCCAAAACTATATGTGTGTGTGTGTGTGTGTGTGTGTGTGTGTGTGTGTGTGTGTGTATGTGTGTGTGTGCGCTATGTATATATCCATCCATCCATCCATTATCCATACTGCTTATCCTTATAGGGTCGCAGGGGGCTGGAGCCAATCCCAGCTGAGACTGGGTGAGGGCGGGGGAAACCCTGGACAGGTTGCCAGTCCATCACAGGGCTGACACATAGAGACGAACAACCAGTCACACTCACATTCACACCTATGGGCACTTGAGAGTCGCCAGTTAAACTAATGTGCGTCTTTGGACTGTGGGAGGAAGCTGGAGAACCCGGAGAGAACCCACGCAGACGCGGGGAGAACATGC
The DNA here is from genome assembly GCF_002260705.1 of Seriola dumerili. Lineage (NCBI taxonomy): Eukaryota > Metazoa > Chordata > Actinopteri > Carangiformes > Carangidae > Seriola > Seriola dumerili. The sequence continues at coordinate 18,125,568 of NW_019174393.1, forward strand.
AAACTCCTCACAGAAAGGCCCCAGGCCCCGGGGTCCAAACCCAGAACCTCCTCACTGTGAGGCGACAGTGCATGATTAAAGAATACAATGTTGAGTTTCTGTTGAAGAGGTGTCGCTGTATGATCATTTTCCAGCCTCCAGTTTGTGCTGCGTTACGCTGACAGGTGTTTCTATTATTTTGTCCACCCCACTCGAATCAATCAGGGGAGGCTAAATGAGACACACACTTCTCTATATAACACAACACAGTTCAACAGCACCGCAAACCACATCCTCCGCAATGATCCTGGCTACAGTTGAATCACCGGGACATAACCCTGGTGAGGGCAGCTGATGTGTTAGACGTCACGGCAGCGTACAGTATGTACGTTGCCGTGACGTCCCAGGCTGATGATGTACACCAGTCTAGACCATTCTATGATCATGTCGTGTAAACATGTGACTCACAGGACAGTAGCTGCTGATCACTGTAAATGTTGTACCCTTCCCTTTCCTTGCCCCCGCCCTCTCTCTCTCTCTCTCTCTCTCTCTCTCTCTCTCTCCCTCCCTCCCTCCCTCTCTTTTTTGTTGGATATTAAAGTGTAAGAGTGAAATGGTGAGTGAGGGACCATCACATGAAGCGGCGGGGGTCTTTGAATAGAGAAGCTCCAGCACCCTCTGCTCTGAAACGAAAGCTCGTCCGCGCCCTGCAGGATGCCTGGGAACGTCAGATCAGGTACAGAACACTGCATGAAGGCAGAGCCGTCACTAGTCTGTGTGTTCTCTTCCTCGTCACCTCTCCATTTACCGCAACCCGCCACTCCATCATGAGTTTGTCTCTTAATTTCATTCACTTCATTTTTCATTCCTCCTCGAACTCATTCTCTCATATTCAACCAGTTAAAGCGGATTCTACAGATTACGATGTGATTCAGGTTCGAGACTTGTTTTGTGTTTCGGGTGTTTTCTTTTATTTACTCCCTCTCTTCTTCGCTTGGTCTGTCCTAGTGTCTGCTGTGTGGGTGGTGTTGGTCTGTGCGGTACTCTGCAGAAGACTGACCGGCATAGGTGCAGCACCCATCTGCACCAATGCCCAGGCTGGGTGCCATGCCCTCTCCCTGGCCAATCTGTTTGACCGGGTCATCCAACACTCGGCCAGGATGCACGGCATTTCAAATGACCTCCACTCCGAGTTTGTGAGTCTCCCTGTGCAAAACTGTCTGACCGTGCTTTTCTAATGATGTTTAAAGAATAGGTTTGATGTTGTGACACACACACACACAGGGAGAAGATTGTGATTATTTCCAGTAGCAACGCTATTCTACTATTTCATTCATCACTTGTATTCGAGCCACAGCTGACATTTAGACGACACCTGACCTCTGACATTTCATCCGTGCGCTCTTGTTTTGTCCTCTCAGGAGCAGTACTTCCTGCCCAGTAAGAATCAGATTGGCCGGGTCAGTCGCAACTGTCACACTTCCACCATCCTCACCCCAAATGGCAAGGAGAACGCTCAGAGAATGGCCGTGAGTTAACCTCTTTAAAAGCTATTTCCTCTCATCGGCACGAACTTCCAGTGAGAATGTAGAGTTCTCTCACCCTCTGCGTTTCCCTTTCCCTGTGCAACACGCTTCTGAATGGGCGTCTGTACATTTCATAACATATACTGTATTATTTATGTTGCTTGATTTTAGTTTTTTCTGCTGGTTGTTTCTTTTTTGCATCATCTCAAACCTCCAGTTTCCATAAGTGATGCAAATTTCATCCTAACTACACACAACTGTCTGGAGCTTGAGTTTTAAATGTGTCATGCATCCGCCTGTCCCGGTGTCGCTGCAGAGGGAGGAGCTGACGGAGGTGATCCTGAAGCTCCTGATGGCGTGGAGGGATCCTCTGTGGCATTTCCACCAGAGCATGGCTCACCACCACGACTTCAACAACTTCAGCTCCAACAAAGCCCTGGAGATGAGCGACATGGTGCACGAGCTGCGCAAAGGAGTGGAGAAAGTGGCCGAGAAGGTAACGCATACGTCTGGTATCAAGAGAGTAGATGTTTTGGAGCTGCTGGTGTGTGACGTAGGTTCTTGTCGGGTCGCGTAAACATAGTAGACGACAAAGTAACACACAAATGCAAACTGCGCTGTTCACCTTTACAAAGATTATTGTTCAGATTCAGTGGAAATATATTAGCGACAATGCAAAAAGAAAGGAAGACACCGCTTTACCTATCTGTCCTTCCTCGTGCAAAACAACCGACAAACAACATCCAACCAACCAATACGTTTGTTTGTATGAAAAGGTTTTAAGTATTAAGATTTCCTTCTGCCTGCTCTTAGGGGTTATGGAATGGGTTTTGGGATTGTAAAATGAATGAATGAATGAAATCAAGTTTAAACCAGACAAAAAAAAGATGTTAAAATCGATAAAGCCAAAAAATAGAAACACCTCTGAGTGTATGAACCCGTTCCTGAACCCGGATGTGTTTGCTGTGATAGTGTGAAGCTGATGTGACTCCTCTCTGCTCCAGATGCAGATGTTGGGGATAATAAGTAACTCCGTCAGCAGCCAGGCTTCCCCCGAGGCTTCCCTGCCGTCCGACAGCGCCGAGTGGCGCCTGATGAAAGACTACGACCTCCTCTACTGCTTTCGCCGAGACTCCAACAAGGTCCAGAACTACCTGAAGATCCTGAAGTGTCGCATCGTCCCGGAGCACGGCTGCTGAAAGGCCAGAGACCAGAGGAGGCCTGTGTTTAACTTCCAGAAATATCAATCACACATCAGAATGGAAACACTTCAGTTAGAAACTACACGATTAAAGCTGTAGCTTTTGTTGTGTTTTGTGTGGGATGTTAACTGATGCAAACATACAGTATGTTCATGAAGTGCTACTGGAAGCCAAAGACTCTATCTACTGCTACTGCTTACTGCTCTACTCCTTCCACTCCTGATATTATATAGAGTGTGGTTGAGTATGGACAGGGTGGAATAAGTGTAATACATGTTATTATAGATTGTTGTAGGATGCATATCATGTTTAAATATAGTAATATCATATAAAGTATTCAGAAAGTTTTTTTTTTTGTCATTTCTACAGAGAAGATTATGAAGGAAAAAAAAATGACATAAGTATAAATAAAAAAATAAATGAAAAGATGCAGAAATAAATAATTAAATACATAAATAAATGCAAAATAAAAACATTTTGTAAATGATTCTGTATTGTTACATTTATTTATTTATTTTTTCTCTACGTCTACATTTATACATGTATTTATATATTTATTAATTTACTTATGGATTTATGCAAGTATTTATTTATTTCTATTTCTACATTTATTTTTACATTTATACATTCATTAATTTATTTATACATTTATTTAGGAATGTATCTATGAATTTATTCATCCATTTATTTATGTATTTATTTATGCATTTCTACATTTCTACATTAATATATTTATTTCTGTATTTCTACTTTTTTTTTCATTCCTACATATAACTATTTATTTATTTCTGTGTCCATATGTTAAGTGGGTAGGTGGTCCTACCTCAGTCTAAAGCTAGATTGGTTACAGTGGTGTGATTGATTGGATGGATCTACTACTGCCTTGACTTGACTGATACACAGGAGGTTGTTTCTTTCCAGTGCTGCAAACAATGCAGAAATGCAGAAATAAATGCATGAATAAATGTAAAAACAACTAAATAAATAAATGCAGAAATAAATATAAAATTACACAAATAGCATTTTTCATTACATAAATGTATTTATTTTGCATTTACTTGTATTTAATGATATATTTATGCATCTATTTATTTATATATTTATATCATAGGAGGAGTGGAAATCAGAGGCTCCATACAAACTGACTCCGTAGATGCTCTGAGGTCTAAAGTTCAGCTGATAAAAAATACGTCTGAGCACAGTGCTCATGTATGTATCACATGTAACATACATGTGGTTACAGGGGAAAGTCCAAATCCCTCATCTCTTAAAATGTAGTCGTGTTAGTAAAGCATCAACGTACATATGGGCATGTGAGATCAGTATAAAGACAGATTTGAATAACTGCAGTGTAATGCAACAGCAATGAATATATGGAGTCTTGTTTTCCATCATCATTCTCCTCTTGACGTGCGCAGAGACTTTGAATTATACACTTAAAGACTTTTGAAATAAAGAAATTGTTTCTTGAGCAGAAATCAACATTTATTTGCGTGCTACATGTTATGTTTGATACTTTGGCATCTGTGTGCAAAACACCAATATGATCACACGACTAGAAAAGAAACGCTAGAAATGATTTCCGATTATTAAGGTCAGACGAAGGCTACATTGTGAATAAGCTCGTGAATTATCGTTAAGTTACTGAGTATTTTTCTCTTTTGTCTGATGAACAAACTGTTGTGAACATGTGATGCAGCTAAAACAGTTCAAGATGATGTCACACTGTTTCTGCTGCAGAGAGGAGAGAAAGAAGAGAGAAGTAGTTGATGTCTGATGAGTCAGAACGACTGAAACGTTCATTTATAACCATGGAAACACTGAACAGTGTGTGGATCATTGTTTGTATTTCTCCTGGTTACTGTGAGCTGCAGTGATGAAGTAAAAGCATCATCACTGGAGGAGAGTTATTATAATAGTATAGTATTTATAGTATATATAGTATATTAACATACTCTACTATTGTAATTTTTTATAATTATAAAATATTATAATTATTATTATATATTATCATTAATATTTTTAAATGTGACATAATTTTGTATGTATAGTATAATAGTTATTTAGTGTGATAAACTCTCCTGTTGGTGAGAAGCTCACAAACGATTCCACTGATTTATATAAACGTCTCATCTTAATTGCTCATCACAGCTTATTATTTATCACTTTATCGTAAACTCTTTTGTCCCTGTCAGGATCCCGTAGGAAAGATGAATCAGTTTTTCCAGTGATGTGATTGGTCAGTAGTTTGACTGTTGACGGGTTTTGATCTGAAGTTAACCTGCGGCAGAGCAGGTTAGGAGTTAAGCATCAGTTACCATGGTGATTTACCCCCGGTAAGAGGTTTTCTTACCACTGTCGCAACCCTGAAAAAATCTGCTGTTACCTGCTCATTTGAATTGTATGTTGTACATGCTGTATGTTTTTAAAAGCTTCCACTGAGGTGGACAATAGACTCAATCAATCAAAACTCAGGCTTAAACCTGAAGTTATCTCGCTAACCTCACATCCTGCTTCAGTGTTCAGGCCTCAGGCGCTGCTCATTATTTATAGATTGCTACTTTTTCATTCAGTTACCAGTGGTGTTCACCAGCGTGAAAATACAGAGTGGAATCATGTAGGTGTATTCTACATTATTTGATAATTATATAAAAGTCCAGAGGTTAATGAAACCGAGCGTATCACTGGGGTTTGATTCTGTTTATTGAGCGAAACATAGAAAACAAAAACATTGCACTGACACTGCACTGATGTGAGGTTTAGACCGCAGCTCAGCCGCTTCAGGATGAGGCCGCTATGGTGACGACCTCTGACCTTCCAGTGCTCTGTTCCACGCAGGAAACATGAACGGAGCCGTCCCTGCAACACACAGAAACTATGATATACAAACAGCAGTCACGTGACACGACCTCACGTGCTGAGCCTGGAGGGGCGGATACCTTTTCATGGTCACCACGGTGTCGATGTCGTGGTTCTCCTCTCTGGGCTGCAGGTCTCTCAAGATGATCTGCACATTATACACACACACACAAGCAGACGAATGGTTCATTTCAATCATTGATAATTCATCGTTAATATATTTTTGTTTCTGTTGACCTCAGCTAACCTTTTCCTTGTCTTCACTTTGTCGTGTTTTGATATGACATCAAAGTGTCTCAGCTTTACTTTCACCAGATTTACGTCAATAATCAAAGAACTGTGTGCGAGATATAACTTTTAAAATATGCCCATATTGCAAGAGTTTAACAGTAACTGGATGGTTGGAGGCTAAATGTTGTTTATGAACAGAGGAGCTCACATTTAGAGATGACAGAGCTGCGAGTTGCCATTTAGACGGAGGTGGAGGTGAAGAGGATAATGAGCCTAAAAAAAAAAATCTGTCAGAAAGATCAAACGCAGCTGGTTCATTCTAAAAGAGCAGCGGTGTCACACAGGAAAACTACAAATAAGAAGAAAGGCAGAGAACCTGTCAGACCGAGGATGCACACGTGCTGTGAACGAGCGTGAAATCATTTGTGTGGGGGGGAAAAAAAAAAAAAAAAAAAACCCCTTCAGGGCTTCACGGCGTGAGGGACCCTCCGCAACAGCAGGACGCGGGCGGACGTGGTTCCCCCTCAACGATCAAGACGAGAACCACAAGATGCAAAGCTTGTGGGGTGGGCCAGGTGTTTGGCATCCCACAGAAAAATAAAGCTAAACTACAATAGTGAGCAACCAGCAGCTAACCACGACACGGACTGAATGATTCTCACTGCTGGCATAAGTTCAGCTGTATGCAAAGCGTTGGTCGCCTCTGGGAATTCACAGATATTTTTGACGCAGAAACAAGTAAATACAAACTGCACTGAGGAGCTCTAACTTCTGCACATGCCACACAGTGGAAACAGTGAAATAACAGGTAAAGGAAAGTTCATTTTTGAAGTGAGTGTATCTTATAACTAAATATGGAATTTTCCCCAGAGGTGCCCACATTTTTTCAAACAACTGTGAAATGTGAGTAACATCCTGTTGTTGTAAGACACTAATGACACACAACGTTTGACCACTTTCTTTTGTAACTTGGCAAACACTTTCTCTCTCTGTGGTGCGACATTTGATGCGTCCGATGACAGTTACGAGATGTGGATTACGCATTTCATTTCAAAGTCAGCTCTGTCTCTTCAACATCTTATTATAGAAACTACAATTACCACCTCAGGGTGTTCTGTCTCCTCCACTCAGACTAGTTTCAGGTTACATCCCTGTTTATCCAGAGTCATAGAAAATACGAACCTTTTGTGTGAAATTTGGTCATAATTGCTTAAGTCTTGAGTTATAGTTAAAAAGTGTTCTCTGAGGTCACTGTGACCTTGACCTTTGACCACCAAAATCTAATCAGTTCATCCTTGAGTCCAAGTGAATGTTTGTGCCAAACTTGAAGAAGTTCCATCAAGGCGTTACTGAGATATCGTGTCCACGAGAATGAGACAGATGGACAACCCGAAAACAATATGTCTCCAGCTGTGACTGTCTCCAGCTGTGACTGTCTCCAGCTGTGACTGTCGCTGGCGTGGAGACATAAAAATGGACAAAGTGGAGGGGTGGGTGTGGAGCTGAGACTTTGGTGACCACCTGTCACTCAGAGAGGCCACGCCCTCAATTCTTAATAAAATGTAAACAAGTGAGTTATATAAACAGGTGTCATGAAGGAGGAAATTAACTCTAGACAACCAGGCTGTAAACATGTTTATTTCTGCTGTAAAGTTGGACATTTTAACATGGGAGTCTATGGGGATTGACTTACTGATGGAGCCAGACTCTAGTGGTCATTAGAGGAACTGCAGTGTTTGGTTTCATTAACAGCCCTGGAGGTTGCCTCTTGGTTTTCACAATTAAAAAAAGAACCTATATTGTGTTGTATCAATTTTTTTTGTATATTAAAATACCAGCAAACGGAGAAAACCAGTGAGTTTCAAGTTTCTACATGACACTCCCACAAAATGAGGATGTGTATAAAGTCAAAACATTTGAGCCGGTGTTGGTGCTTTTCTGTACCTTAGCTAGTTTCTCTGGCTGCTCCGTGACCATTCTCTGGTAAATCTCCAGACAGAGGGAGGACAGTTTCCCGCCTCCGCTCAGGATGTGGTGTCTGCGAGCAGGGAGGGGCGTGCCAGACGGAAGAAGAACAGTGAACACCTCGGCTCCGGATTCATCCACCTCCTGCAGCGCCCCGCACAAAACCAGACAGAGCGGATGAGAGTTCACGCGCTACATTCTTTAGATCGACGAATAGAAACGGTCACATTCACGTCCATGCAGAAATATGAATGATTCATCTTCTCACTGAGCTGTACCTTCACCAGTATGTCAGTGGCAGAAACGTCCACCGTCAGAGACTCCTCCTCCGGGGAAAGGATATCTCTGCCCACCAGTAAGCCCGCCTCCAGTGCTGCTCCCACGGCGATGACCTCGTCAGGCGGCGCCGAGCTGAGGAGCTCCACATCTGGAAACATCTCTCGGATCATCTGCTGCAGACGCGGGATCCTGGCCGATCCACCGCAGAGAACCACCTACAGCACAGCCGTCGTGTCAGCAGCAGCTTTTTTTTTTTTATTTATTTATTTCTTTCTTCTACATTACATTACTGTAACTTGTCTCACCTTGTTTATGCTGCTGGTGGAGAGTCCCGCCTTCTCCAGCAGAGCTCTGATTGGCTGGATGCTCTTGTTGAAGAGCGAGGAGCAGAGCAGCTCGAACCGAGCTCTGAGGAAACAAAAACACGGAGGTTCTCATGTCCGTAACAACTGTTCATCCATCCTGACTCCGCCCACAAATGTCAGTCTTTTTAAAAGGTAAACTGCTTTCTGGGTGTTTGTACTGGTTTTAATCCCCTGGTGTGTTTGTTATGGAGAGGAGGACACCTCTGTGGATAATTCAGCTGCTGGTAAAAACCTGCTGAACGTCTGCTTCATAAGTTATCAGAGAAACAATCAGAACAAAGGTTAGCATCAATCCGAGCTCCAGCTCTTCCCTGAGTCTCTGTCCTCCGTACAGCGTCGCTCAAACACTGACTTTAAATGTGAAACGTAACGGTAACGTGTAACGGTTAGAATCACCGGGTCTGTTTGATTTAGAGAGGAGGACACCTCCCGGTAAAAACCTCCTTAATGACCGACACTAAGGGAATCCTGATTGAGAGACCCCTCGTGGCAGAAAATGACATGTTGTACATTTTAAGTATTAAAGCTCCTCACCTTACTGTTTTTAAACTATGAATCTTTCTGATCTTCCCCCTCTCACTCCTGCGCAAGCCAGTCTTGTGAGTTTGGGATATTTTAATACCAAGTTTACCAACCAAGCTCATACCAACAAAGCTCAGAAGTATGCTTCAGTTCCATCCAGCAGCCTCATCTTTATCCAAGCCGTGCGTCAGTTTAACAGCTTACCTAGAGACATTACATTCAAAGTCAATGCCATCGTGAAGGGAGTCCACGAAGCAGTTGGCCGATCCCAGCGAGGACAGAGAGTGTTTGGCCATGTCTGCTCCGTTCATCAGCTTCATCATCGCCCGAGCGTTACTGCTCACGTCGTGTTTGAAGGTGCTGCAGAGGAAACGCAGACGGACAACATGAGGGTGGCTGTGACCTCTCAGACAGGTAAGACAGTGCGTCTGCGCCGGTGTGTGCGAGAGGAGGGAAAAGGGACTTTGAGCCAGGCATTATGAAGTCTTTCAGAATATTAACAGAGTGAAAAATAAAGGCCAAATTCAGATCTGAACTGGACCTAGGCTGCAGTTTGTGATGCTAAAATTCAGTATCTACCGTTTGAACTCAGCGGCCAGGTGCTGGGCGAGGGCCTGGGTGAAGCTCTCTCCCCCGATGCTGTGGTCAGTGTGGGTGCTGAGAACCCGGAACATTCCTCCATTGACCTGCAGCGCAGTCACGCTCAAGGACGTCCCGCCCAGCTTATACACCAGGACGTGGCTGCGGACAGAGTGCACAGTATCAGTGTGAGGGCGAACTGTCGAAATGTTATGATGTCATAAGGAGTCCATTAAGCAAAGGTGGAAATAATATAAACAACAATAAGTAAAGCAGAAACGTGTGTGTGTGTGTGTGTGTGTGTGTGTGTGTGTGTAGAGCCCACACTCAATCACATGATGCTGGACGGGATAAAAGCTGCAGACAAAGTGGTGATGGGGCAACATCTATTTATCTATGTGTTGTATAAAAATCACATTGTTGTACCACAGTAACATTTAGAACTACGTGCGATATAAAACAGTGGATTTTCTCTATGGTGCTGCCTTTTAATGTCAGAGAGGAGCTGCCTAGCAACAGTCGTCACTCAGCTGTTGTGTGTGAAAATCTTCAAACCCGCCTGTCAGGCACCAACAATCATGAGATGAGATTATTTCCTCATTCTGATGTTCGATGTGACATGATAACATGAACTGAAGCTCATCGCCTGTATCTGCATCATTTTATACACTGCACATGATTGGCTGATTGGATAACTGCATGAATAAGCAGGTGTGTAGGTGTCCCTAATGGTAAGTGATTGGTGAGTGTGAACGTCAGTAAATCACTAAACTCTCTCTCCTCAGTGCTACCTCTTTCCGGAGTGACAGTCCTGTCCGATGTTGTAGGCCAGCAGAGCAGCAGCGGGCTCATGGATCAGCCTCAGGACGTGGAACCCTGCAGCTTCGGCTGCCTCCCTGCACAACACACACACACACACACACACACACACAGTTAGATTTTATCAGAAGGTGCAAATGGAGAGCAGTACAGGTGAGTGGATAGTAATGTGGCCTACCTCAGAGCTCGCTTCTGAGCATGTGCGAACTCAAAAGGGACGGTGATGACCGCTTCAGTTACATCAGAGCCCAGAGCTGACTGAGCCGTTTCTGTCAAAATGGAGATGGTCAATCAACTTATGAGTTTGTTTATGAAGCTCACGCGAGTGTGTGTGTGTGTGTGTGTGTGTGTGTGTGTGTGTGTGTGTGTGTTACCTTTCATTTTGTGGAAGATGAGTTTTGCGACATCCTCTGGAGCGACATACTCGGGGTGATCTCCTGCTGTGATCTCGTAATAAGGCTTCTCTGCTTTGTTCACCACCTGAACACAACACTCACTGCTCAGACCGAGGACTCACTGCTGCGCCAGTACAGTCAATTATTGTGGGTTCAACAAGTATTTTCAAAATAAAACTAAGACACAAAACTAACAAGACGTCGTGGTTTTAACTGAAGGAGGAAAATTAATGTTAATGAAGGAAAAAAAACATTTTGGGGTGAAGAAAAAATTTCAAAAGACCGACAAAGACAACACACACAGTGGATCTGTTAAACAAGCTCACCTGACACTTGGTCTCTTTTCTGTGAATTTGTGTCTCTGGATCATCAAAGCTGCCCAACGAGAGAAAGAAAATAAACATCCATTAACTCACTGCATTGATTACAGGTCCTTCATATCATAAATGCTCCTCAAGCCTTCAAGTCAAGAGTCAGGCTGCTAATTGTTCTGTAAAACAGCATCATATGAGACACCACTGCTGACATTACTGAACAAATTTAAAGGTCCCATATAGTATAAAGGTAGAGGCCCCAAGCCCCGCCCACCTGGATCCAACATCCTAGTTGATTGCACCCAGAGCCTGAGTGCAATCATCTACTTTGGCTTTAACATTCCACAAGTGAACCAAGCTAATATGAAACTGCATCTCCAGTAGCTTTGAGATTTGAGACAGTATTAAGTGAGTCACCTTCTCCCCAGCACTTGTTTCACTTTAACAACTGTGTTGGCAGCGTTGCGGACTCGTCCTTGCTTTGCCGCAATGCCTACGATCTGCAGGGGATAGAGATCAGTCAGTAAGCAGCAGAATGGCAGATGCACAGCTTTAAGTCAAATCCCAAAATGTGAGTCAGGCAGAGAGGCTTCACACATCAGAGAACTGTCAATAGTTGAATAATGAACCATGGAATTTACAGGTGAAAGTGTGGATGAGTATGAAGGTTCAAGAGGAGCTGAAATGGCAAAACATTTATGGGCAAATTGCTGAAAATTTTTTGAATAATTCAAAAATTAATCATAATCAAAACATTTTAAAAATACACACAACCTTCATTATGAAGCTGAACATTTGAATGAAGTTTCTATGTGAGTATGTTGTTGTAGTAGTTCAAGGATGAAAACGGGTCCAGAGGAAAAACGATAATAAAGATACTTATACAAAAGAATTGGTGCATTGCTAAAGATGAGCATGGTAATTATGACTTAGTGTTTCATACGTGCAAAGCTTCTATCTTAAAAGGGAATTTGCATTTTCATTGATTGCCATAGCAATTAGCATAGCATAAAAATTAGCAATGTCAGTGGAAAACTTTGCTTTGTTTGTTGCAGTGATTTTTTTTATTTTTGCTGTAATATTTAACCCTCTATATAATATGTTTAATAATACCTACTACTACTACTGTGTTACTTCGTGACCTTGGTCTGCTAACATGAGCTCCAAACCGGGTCTATGAAACAGACTGATCCTAGCTCATATGCTAAACCTCTCAGTCCTTGAGGAAAACCTGTGTGAAGAGAAGCGAAGCACAGACCTGCTCAGTGTCTCTGTAGGCCACCACAGCTGGAGTCACTCTGTCTCCTGCATCATTAGCCACCACATCAGCCCGTCCGTCCTAAACAAGACACACACACACACACACACACACAGAAAATGAATCCAAACATCCCCATGTCCCAGCTTCTTGCATTAGTGGATCCTGACTCAGGGAAGATGGAGCATGAGGTCATGAGGTCAGCAGTAATGTGGACGCTGTACAGGACAGTCAAGGTGAAGAGAGCTGAGCCTAACGAGGACGTTCTCTAATGACCAGTCGACCTACTTTCTCACCCTCATCTACAGTCATGAGCTTTGAGTAATGACTAGAGGGATGAGATTCTATACACTGGCTGTTGAAATGCATTTCCTTTGCAGGGTGGCGTGGGTCACCCTGCTCCTTTGCCTTGAAAGGAATCAGCCCAGGAACTTCAGGATCCTGGAGGCCTCCCTTTGGAGGTGTTTCAGGTAAATCCAACTTGAATCATGAAACACACAGTTTACACAATGAACACATGTATACATTGTAGAGCTGCAACAAATCACTATTTCATTACCTGGCTGATCTATCGATTAATCATTTAATTCCTAAAAATTAACATGAATAATTAACACAAAATGTCCCAGACCCCAAGGTGACATCAATGATCAGAGAGAACCATTTGTGAATCTAGATCAAAACTGTGTTTGACTACTTGACTATGGTGTAAATGCTCACCCAAAATACAACTATTACATAAAAATACTACAGCAAAATGCACTAAATAGTACAAGGAGCCATTTATAGGAAATCTCAGCAGTTGGTTCTACTTTTTGCTAATTTAAGTAAGAATGCGCTACGCAGGTGTACTAGGAAGGACTAAATAAAAAGTAAATTGTATAAGAACATTGTTAGACAGTTGGCAAGAGGGGATTCATGTTGTATTTAGACTAACGTTATGGAGCCATCTCTCATGACATTACTTCATTCATCGTAGTTTATTAGCAGCTACATCCGCCGCTGTTTCAGTGAGGTTCAGGAGCTGAGGTCAAACCCGTCACTTTATTATCTATGAAAAGAAGTAGTTCGGTGTGTGACACGGTCGTTGGAGATTAACTCACCTTAAATATCGACACACAAGCGCAGGTATATCCGAAGTGAACTCCTATAGCAGCCATGCTGAAAACTCTCACATCGAAGGGCTGGACCACGCGCATGCGAGCCGGGTTCCGCTTCCAGAAACAACTTCCGGGAAAGATTTTTCAGAACAAAAGCTTCAACTTCTACCAAGGGAACTCAGAAATGAAATAATTACCTGGTAACTTTTAGTAACCAAAACGTTTTAGGCACTAGCGGCTAAACTTAGCACGCTTTCACAAATAATACCATGAATAGTTTTTATTTATAGATTAACTTCATAAAAAGTGTAATGTACAGAAAAATACTTATACCCAAGAGGGGTTCTTCACAGACTACTTCAGCTGTGGTCCATTTTGGTCTGGAAACTCTAACACATATTTAGATAAATGTATTGAAACGCTTTATTTCTCCATCCTGTATAGAAACACTTCCATTCCGTCTCTCAAACCAGTTGACTTCACAACCGGAAGCACCTGTGTTTCATCTAATCAGTAGTTAAAATACATGGACAGAAAGGAAACACAAGGTAACAGTTTTATTATTTATCTGTCGATAAAAGAAGAATCTGTTTATAAAAATAAATAGGTCAGGGTTTCACATTTGTCTGTCGTTTTAAGAATTAGATATGTTCATATTGTTTGTGAACATACTGAATCAGTCTATGAGAACTAATATAAGCTGAATGTATTCAGCCTCTTGGACTGATGAAAGTCACCATCGACCACATATAACAGAAAAGTCTATGTCCCTCAGTGAAAGCTGAAAAATGAGATCAAAACCCACCAAATTAAGCAAAAAAATGTAACGTTTCCACAGAATGTTATGTTGTTGATCCAACATCTAAAACAATCGACTCTTAGCTCAGGCCTATATTTGTGGCATATTTATGGCATATGTCAATGACACAATATAAAACAACAACAAAGACAAACAAACTGATAGCTTATACTTAAACTGGAATATTAGAATACATTAACTAAGAAGAAAGAGGCGTTTCTGCGTGTTCATTGTACAGATTTTGCCAGTAGATCAAGTTTAGTGCTACAGTACTACAATACCCAGGAGGCTTTGCGCCACTTCAATGGAGAGGAAGTCAGAGCCGCGAATGAGAACGTAGGAAATTCAAAACTTCTTGTTGCAGTTGATATCAAAACATGGCGTGGAGGATTGAACCGAGAGAGGTTAACGTTTTCCAACAATGAGTCTCATAACATTTTCCAAGGAAAAGACTCAAGGGACTTTTACTTAAACAGCCAGTAGCGCCTGAAATAGCTCCTCCCTCCTCGGCCGTGGTCTCTCTGTGTGCCTCAGGAGTAAACTGTTGGCTGGGACTCCCGCAGCTAATAATAACGACCACCGCTACCATGTCGGTGTTGTCTCTTGCTATTCTCCTGTTTTTCAGAGGCTTCACTTTTTCTGCAGCTGACAACTGTGAAGGTTAGCGACAGCATGGCGTGAAAAGAAGTTATTTACAGTCTGGCTGTGGTTTCACAGTATTACACGGAGCTGTTTTCAAGTACTGAAACTTACTTGAAATGTCTAAATCAGCCCTGCATGCCTGTGACCGCACCATCTGCCATGCATGTGCTGACCAAACTATTTTCTAAATAGTTTTACAGTGTTTTGAGTCAGAATATAGCTACAGACTAATTAGAAGATTGTGGGAATTAATCTAAAATTATGGGTATTGCTTAAGCAGTTTTTCAGTACTGAAGATGAACAAAAATGTAAATAAGGGAATGAGTTTATTTCTTTTATAGCTGTCCTCACTGTAAAAATCCCGATGACACTTTGGTCACATGTTGTGCACACTACTTCCAAAAAAGCTCTAACTACTTATGTCACCCAACTAGTGCATAACTATACAACACCAAACAATCTCCAGAACTTCCATAGTTAAAAACAAGAAATCTTTACTTATATTAAACCCATATTGTACAAAGGTATTTATGCTTTTATATTAATACTGTGAAAGTATCAAAGTGCTCAGTCCAAGGAGAAATGCCAACAGCCTGTATTCAGTTCAAACCTGCCATTAGGACTTCTGTAACTTTGTGATATCACAACAAAGCAGTCACCACTCTGTTTTGCCCCAAGCCCCGCCCACCTGGACCCACCATCCAACCTTGCAGGATTTGGTTTCTCTGAGCGTTTACCTGAAATCTACTATATTTTTATTGGAACACTCAGCTAATCAGAAGAGAGGATCGGAGAGAGAGGATCTCTTCTGATTGGCTCTCTGACCTGTTGCTACTAGAGCTCCAGAGAGAAGCCTGAGAGAGGAGACGTAAAACTACATTGAGATGATTTTTGGTTCTTAAAACCACAAATATATCTTCTTATTAAATAAAACGCAGGAAAAGTGTAAATGTAATAAAATGTTTGAGTCAGAATAATATAAACGTATGTATGTAACATCCACACAGCACAACACAAGCTCAGTCATGTTCCACACCGACAGATGTGATATGTTTTTAAGGCCATAAATAAGCAGATATGATGAGCAGCCTGTTCAGTCCCACTAACAGTGAACTGGTGTGCAGTGTGTGTGAGCTTTCTCCACAGACTCTATGGCAGTCTGAACTCAGCCCACACGGAGCTCACTCCTGCGCTGGTGGAGGAAGAGCTGGTCCAGGCCTGCACCGTGGCCCAGGGGAAGGAGGCGAGGCTGGTGAGAGCACAGAAACATAACAGTGATTTCTGTCATGGAGCCACATTAGAAGAGATTTAGAAATTAAATCCTAAATGATTTACCCTGTTCTCAACCACAGAACTGCACAGACAATACAGTTGAGCTAATTATACCAGGCAATAACAAACACCCACAGACTAACAATTAGATTTTTATGAAATACATCTTCTCAGTTCTGTTCATGTCTTTCATGCACAAGGAACAAGGAATCCAAAATCCGTAAAATAACATCTATGGATATTTTTTTTGATCAAATATCTGTCCATATTATATCACTGAACATCAACTTTGCTGCCTGGTTTTCAGTTTTAAAAGAAAATTTCCACTTTTTGTGATTGTTGTAGTTGGTAAAACACTGGAAAAGCAAAACTGACTATAAACTTTAAGATGCAGGAAGACATTGTAAGAGCATGATAATACACCGAGTTTCCAGCTAAAACAATATGATGAACCTGGTAGAGGACACAGCATCCCTACCTGACATTTGGACCTATTATGTTACATTATATTACATTATCCACTACACCTAAAGACAAATATTGTACTTTTGACTCCACTACATTCTTACTATGAAGCAGAGCTTTTAGTCAGTGAATGAATTTTATTTTATTTTGAAAATGTGATTCACATCATTTAGTTTTAAATGTTTGCTGTGTTTACCGAGACCAAACTTCATCACTGACTAAAAAAATTCACCGTCCAACCTGAGAAAGTATGTGGAGGTAACTTTTGTTCAATTCTAGATAAACTCTCAAACAGGCAGTTTGTAGTAGCTGGTTCTCCTTTTGTTGATTCAGTTGTATTTTTATGTCCACGTCTACAGTCTTTGCATCATGTTCTACAAGCCTTTTATTCTACAGGTTCTACAGTCAGTCGGTCAGTAGGTTGTTTCAGAGTCATTAGGTTCTGTAAATGTGGAACAATACAGTAATGTGTTACTTTTAAATACTTCATTATTTTTAAAATCAAGTACTCCAGTACTTGAACTCAAGTAAAAACCCACCTGACTGAACAACTTTCACTTGTATTTGAGTCATATTTGACCAGGAGTCAAGCTGTGTACCTAGCCTGCAACACTGTTGTTCCTGTATTGTTCTGTTTGCTATGAGGCAGTTAAAGGAAGTGCAAGTAGAAACTTTTATGGTAAAACCACATCCTTACTTCTCATGTCCATGAACGACTTCCTGTGTCAAAAATCATGAGCCGCAGATTTGACCAGTATGAACGTAATTCACGTGATACTGGTATGATCAGAAGTACGTTTATGTGCCGTCCTAGTGTTACTACCTCGGAGCCAGTAGTGATGCAGCAACACGTGTCACAGCGTCAGTCGCTCGACCCCTGGCCTCCCACGTCCCCGTTGAGAAGATCTGTCAGCGCCTCAGCAGCAGAGACACACAGATCTGTGAGCTCAAATACGGTAAAGTGTGTTCAAATACACAACAGAGGCCAACCATTCATTATTAGTATCAGTGTGTGTGTGTGTGTGTGTGTGTGTGTGTGTGTGTGGACAGAAAGTAAAGTGTCTTGTGTTTGGTGTGTGTCTGCAGAGTCTCAGCTGAAGGACCTGAGCAGCGACGGGCTGAATAAGCTGCGAGTTTTGGAGCTGAGGAACATTTTGGCGTCGTGGGGGGAAGAGTGTCGAGGCTGCCTGGAGAAGCACGAGTTCGTCAGCCTCATCCAGAAGAAGGCACCGCTGCATGCTCACAGTCTGGAGCTATGAGGAGTAGTTAGTGTCTTCTCCACGCGCCCGCCCACACAGCAAAGTCAACACGCGTCATGCGCTCATTAGTATTGACTTAATCAGAGTTTTAATCAGAGTCATTTATTTAGATAAAAATCGCTGGCGTGATGATGGTCACTACGCTGCACTGACCAACATCCATGAAGGAGCTGATACTGGTTTTACTCTGGTGCCAGTTTTTTCTTTCCAAGTTCTATTTGCAAATAGTTTGACATCGTGGGAAAAACTTTTTTTTTTCTCGTCTTATGTGAAGATTTTGAATTTGAAATTGGTAGCAGGAAAATGATTCACATCCAGCTGCTAACGTTTCCCATTAGTACAAAATGGCAGAACAATTCATTTCTTGTACACTAATTGTCCATGTTTGCACATAACATGAACTTAACAGCATTAGTTTGTAGTAATGCTCAGTTTTATCTGAAAGCTTCCAAAAACAAGTGCAGATATAATAACTTTTATACCAAAAAAGCTACTTTTTCTACACCTTACTTTGAGCTACATTATGCAGCCTGACAGGAGTCATGGGGAGAAATAATCATCTGGGTGCATGATTTACTAATTCATGCTCTCAAATGACTTAAATTCATATGTCTCAACATAAACAGTAAAACGTGACAGACACAAATAGTGGCAAATATCTATTTGTACATAGTAAAAAATGACATCTTTACGTTTGCTTCTTTATTTATTACATTTATTTTATAAAGCCAGTGAATTCATTTGAATGGGTCATTGAAGTTGTGTGTGCATTTTTGCATGTAGAAATATTTAAAAGATTGATTATGAAAGTTGTCGTCAATTAATTCTCTATTGGTTCTCTATTCATTTCTGCCCACAAGTGATTTTCCCTCTACGACACCATCCTGGTTTTACAGAATCTACCGAATCTGTTTTCCATTTCACAATAAAAAAGCCAAACTTCTTAAACCTTTAACTTAAACACAAGCGGCTGTAGAAACACTCCAGACACTGTGTCTAAAGACAAACACAGTGAGCCAGGATCTGCTCACACAATAACCACAGAGGATCACGGATCTGTCTGACTTTTGATGCTACACACTTTGAAATCAAAGAAGCAAAAACGAAACAACAACAAAGACAATTTCTAAAGATCAAAGCTGTCTGATGTTGTTACTTTCGGTTTGTGTGTGTGTGTGTGTGTGTGTGTGTGTGTGTGTATATATACAGTGTATGTGGGGAGAAAGAAAAGGCAGCAGCAAACTGGATAAAAGAAATAAATAAATATCTACTAACGCTAACACTTTATCCACGACAAATACACTGACAATCATAATAATAGTAATGAAAACAATAATGTGTTGGGCCCAGACAGTGTCAGGTCTTTCTGTTAAAACACCTGTATTGAATTGTTAATAATTCCCACACTGTTCATTCTCGACACTGTGTCTGTAACTGTACAGATCAAAATGTGCAAATGTAACAAAATAAAACAGGATGAGTTCATGTAACTGGTTTGTAAAAGAAATAAAAAGCTTTATCAACTATCAATTAAATACATTAAAATACATTTTGTTACTCTGCTAGTGTTTTTGTTTATTTCACTCCACTTCCTGTGTTTGTGTTTGTCACAGAAATCAACCAGGGAGGAGGTCTCACTGAAACCGGCCGATGTGAAAAGAGAAAACCTTAGCAGAGAAACAGTTTCACTATGATTAATTGGTGGGACTTGTCACTGTCAGTGATGCATCAAGCCATCAGATCAGTTACGGGTGACAGTGTCAGTAATCATTCACTAATACTGACTAATTGTACAACAGTGTGGAAATGTGAACAGTGGAAAACACTTTGTAAAAAAAAAAAAAAACTTTGTATTATTTTAAGTTTCAGTAATAACCATCTGAATGAGAACATAGTCAGGTGTCACAGTGTGGTGCGAGGAGTTATGTTGATTTGTGCTGTCTTGTCACAGCGTTGAAAACGTCAGTGGACCCCAGAGCTATCAGGGATCCTGCTGTTTACTGCAGTCCTGCCTCAGAGAACAGTTCCTCTGTGTGAATCAGCCCTCTGTCATAAAGACTCAGTTTGTTCCTCAGCCTCTCCTTGGCTTCGTTTTCCACCACACTGACGTCAGCTGAAACACACACAACGCAACAACTCGTGAGTTTTGTTCAGGCCAGCATACACACAATATATTCCACATGTAATAAATAAATGTCAGTGATTGCAGTGATTGATTTTTATGTACGTCCCCCTTAACAAGGAGGTTTAGTGAGATCAGCCAATCTGATTTAAACACATCATATTACATCATTATCATAGAAACAGAATTACCACCTCTCTCCTTCCTGAGTTACAGTGCTGAATAATGGCCAGAAGTGTTTTTATAGAACAGTTTGATGTCACAGTGAGGTTGACCTTTGACCTTTTGGATACAAAATGCCATCACTTCATCATTTTATCCTATTAGACATTTGTGTCACATTGTGTCATAATTAGTGGATGAATTTGCGAGTTATGGCCAAATAACATGTCTTGCGGGTCACAGTGACCTTTGACCACCAAATTCTAACGTTGGGAAATGAGTTGTTAACTGAAAAGAGAAAAAAACAAATAATATTTTTGCATCCAACATGCATGCATTGCAACATCAACATGTTTATTTTCAATAGATCTACCAGTGCTGCACTTTCCATTTTCTCCTTGCTCCACCTTGCTCAGCTACAGCAGTAAAATGCTGCTAATCCAGTGATGCATCAGTATTAACAGTCACATGATGAAAGGCTGGTGACATTAGCTAGCTAGCAGGTTTTCATTTAGAATCACTGTGGCTGCTCAATGGTTCGTTCACTACCTATTACGACGGTCTGGTTGGTGAAAAAGCTCCTGCTGTCTGTTTGTTGGTGGCCTGATATCTACAACATGTAGGTATGGACAACATTAAGTTATGTGTGCTGCAGTTCAGGCAACAGAGGACATGGAGTCATCTGAAATACTACATTTTCTCCCATGGGTGAGGCTCACTGATCCGCTCTCACTTCCTCTGTGTCTGGCAGTAAGTGCAACATTTGCACAGATAGTCCCCACCCTTTCAGCCAATCAAATGCTACCATGTCTAAAGGTAGGTTCACAAGAACGTGACTGACGGATGGACAACCCAGAACCCAGCTCTGGCTGTCGCCGGCATGGAGACATAATTAGACAGAGTGCTGTATTAACACCCAGATGTCTGATTTGGCTGAGATGGGACAGTTGAGCGGAGATCACTGTAACCCCAATGCAGTTAGAGGATCAACGTGTCTTTAAATCATTATCAAACATGCTGTAAATGTTTGTTGACTATCTCCAAAAGTGAAAGTAAAAGTGTTGACAAAGACCAAAAAGGAAAATTCTTGTTGGGTAAAGTATTTTGGGTTTTTCCTGAGCTCTAGGAGGCACCTGGTAAAGTTGACTCACCCATCTGATACATTTTAGATGGTCAAGTGTGATATGCAGGTTTGGGGAGGAAGACAACTGCTCTCCCCTCTGTAGTGAGGGACTGAGTATCTTACAGAGACTTACTCTGAGGACTCTCTGTGTGGTAGGGCGTGTACCCGTTGGCCCTGCAGTCCTCGCAGGCCAGACCACCGGGCTCAGCCGGGCAGCTGCACTGTACAGGCCAGCTGCCGTACAGGTCCACTGCTGCCTCACCCTGAGATCCCACGCTGTCACTCAGGTATGTCACCTCCGACTGGCTGCACTCACAGGGCCCTGCCTGTCCTGGAGCCCCAGGGAGGCTGTGCTGCTCATCGTGCTCCACAGGGAGGGAGGAGGATGGGGGGCTCTGCTGGGCATTCACAGCGGCCCCATCATCCAGGCTGCGGGGTTGATCTGCAAGTGGGCATGTGGGCGGAGGAAGCAGCTGGCTCAGTGTCCGAAGTACCTGAAGACAATTGAGAAAAACTATATAAATGTTTTATTACAGATGCTGATCCTCAAAGTCCAGAATGAACTATTGACGCTCACATTCTCCATGCTTGGTCTGTGGCGGTGGCGGCTCGCAGTGCAGTCCAAGGCCAGAGTCAGTAGGCTGAGGGCCAAGGCAGTCGGCCACCGACCGGCCGCCTTGTCCAAAAACTGCAGACAAGAGTCCACACCACCGCTGTCCTCCACCTCAGAGACGAGCAAATCCCTCTGAGAGAGGAAAGAGACACAGAGAGACAGAGAGGGACCGAGAGAGGACATGTTTGGTAAGTATAACACATACATAAACCATTAAATGAGCTGCTGTAAGCAGACATAATGCAGGAAACTATGTATGTGATCATAACAGTAGGAAACTTCAATATAATTATTTCAAATCGGGGTTATTTGATGCCATTTCCTGGATGTTGTTCCCAGATAAATGGAAAACACATTGATGCAGCTGTAAATGCACAGAGAATGTGTCTAAGTGCGACTGGATGCTTATTAATACTTGGTATAAATGCAAAGGCTTATAATCAGAATATCATTATCCAGATAATGTAACCAGATAAAAGTGACCACAGACCTGAATCAGCCCAAATCGGGCACAGTCTCACAGAAAACTGATAATGATTCATAGAAGCAGGATTTCTTACAGGGCGGTTATACTGACCACGATAGATTACAAATGTGTTCTCATTTTCTTGGTAGATCTGTGTGACATTGTCATATAGCATATAGATAAGGGCTTCATATAAAGTGAAGTTACTATTGCTGCTTCAGTGTTGAACTCACCAGCAGTGTTTGTTTGGGTCCATCCTCTATGACCTTCCGTCCTGTTACTGTTTCCATTATCACCTGAGATCAAGCAAACTGGGATTAGTGGCAATGACCGAATAATGTTTCCATTAGAAATCATAGTCCTGTTTTCAGCACAGTAACATTTACTTATACTGTTTATACAGTTTATACAGCACATATTTCATAACTCTATTTGCTGCTTGTAATTTTTGCTGTTTTAAGGAGAACTCCATGGGCCTAACTTCCCCATGTTTTTTCTTTGTCTAGTACTTTAACTTAAATAAAAGACACAAACAAACTCACTGATTGAGTAGCAGTAAACCAGCAACTTCTGTGAGGTGAAATGATTGTTTTTTGTCAATGGAGTCTGGCAGTTTTGAACAGACCGATATAAAGGTTGTTCCTGGTTAAACAAAAAGGAACTTCCTCCTAAAAATGGTTGATCTCTACAGGAATCCTGTCCATAATGTTGTCAGACACTTATAATAACAATGTGATCGAGGCAGTGGGACAACAAACACTTTTAGTGGATGTACAAATGCACCATGTGATTATATTGCAGCATCTGTTCTGGGTATGCCGTTATTGCTCAATAGAACCGGTTACAGAGATGTTTGTCCCTATCAATCATTTACACCCAAAAACAGGGGAAATGGGTCCTTTAATACACCCCCTCTACTACTCTCCAGAGTGATGTTGCCAAATATGCCACCTATATTATCATCATGTATTATATACATGCTGTGGATATATGAAGATATACGTTTATGACATGTATGTACATATATTAAAATATCTATATGATGAATTTTGCAACCATATATGTTAACAATACATTTAATTTACATATGCAAGATTATTAAAACAACATACATATATAAATTCTATATGCTTATGTTTTTCTTATTAATTAATTAATATTATTATATTCTTATTGACATTCAGGGATGGATATATATTTATGTTTGTCTACAATATAAGCATACATACATAAACATATATATATATATATATATATATATACATATATTTGTATGGGTACATATATATGCCAATATATGAAATTGTTCCAACTTCTAATAGGTTTCATATATCATTTTTACATATGTGTTTTTATATTATACAGTATATATACATATATTTCATATATGGAAGTTGCTAAATTCATATTCTTATATTGACAGCATGTAACGTGAAAGGTGTCCCTCAGAGAGTTATCACCAGACTCTGCAGTTCTCCTCAGCTCTATGGAGGGCATCAGAATATTTCAACTTCTTGTTTTGGTTTTAACTTAAACTTTACTTATGATTCACATTCACTTCCCTAAAATCACACTGCACACAACCTGTTGAGCACAGCACACACACATAGTCAGAGACTAGCTGGTGAAAAATAGCAGAGCGTTAAGCTGCTCCAGAGCCAGATATTTCCCTCTGGAACTGGTGGAGACCAAAAACAGAGCTAAAAGAGAGTGAAACTATCTTTGCTTTTGTTTGGCTGTTGCTGTAATTTTTCCTGCTGTAAACTTTTACAACCTACCGATGAAACACCCGGCTGATACACTGAATAGAGAAAGTTTAGCTTGGCATATATGATCTCATACAATCACCATTCCAAAGCTGTAGACGTCCAGGCTGAAGGATAGCTTGCCATCTCGGATGTACTCCTCAGGGAGGTATCCCAGGTTGCTGTGGAAACTCGTGTCGAGAGTGATGGTGCAGTTCTGATTGGCTGAATGAGGACGTAGACGAGCCAACCCAAAGTTAGACAGCTTGGGCTGCAGGGCGTCGTCCAACAGTATGTTAGCACTGTGAGGAGAAGCCATTAAAAGACACTGTGTCACTCTCTGAACGCCACAGACAACAGAGAGACAACACAGATGGAAGAGAAGGCAACTAACAGTGGAGGTCCCAAAGCCAACAATGATGAAGCCATGTGGTATGACCCTTTAAAACCAATATAACCCAGTAATATATGTATACCACATATATATACCAGTACCCATTCAAGTGAATGGGAATGTAATCTCAGACTTGGACAAGCTTCTCAGAGCAGAGTGTCTCCAGAGTGTGAAGTGAGTGTGTGTTTAG
This sequence comes from Seriola dumerili, assembly GCF_002260705.1. Lineage (NCBI taxonomy): Eukaryota > Metazoa > Chordata > Actinopteri > Carangiformes > Carangidae > Seriola > Seriola dumerili. The sequence goes on from NW_019174393.1 coordinate 18,150,213, forward strand.
TGGCTTGTACCTGGAGATGTTGCCACAGATCACTGGGCAGGGCTGGGCCGTATGGAGGTGATGCAAAGCTTTTGCAACTCCCTTGATGATTGTGAGACGCTCCTGCCAAGTCAGAGGATGCTCTCCGTCCTGTACAGTGACAACATACCACTTTAACTATGACACAAAAATCTGCTTTTAAACAGCTACAGTAGCCAAATTAACTGGGCAAAATGGATGTGAAAGCCTTCACAGACAGGCATGACATAAGGACTAGCACAGCACTTCACAACCCAGGTTGAAGGTACAGGAGGCAGTGTAGCCTACCCCTGGAAGCTAACAGCTCATGTACAGAAAACAAAGCCTATCAATCGCTCAGACAACAAACACAAATCAGCAATCACGCTGTCCACTCATGACAAATTAGCATTCAGCTAATCTGACTGACTGAAAACATCTGAACCCGCAGCAGTTGTGTGCTAACATGTAGATGCTAGGAGCTAGCCTCTGCCATGATGTCCACGCTTAGAAGCTAGCTTCTTCTTATAGCAAGCTGAAGAGCCATAGCTGTGTGATATAGTGCTGTAAAGTGTTACAAACTCTTGATCGTATCTGCTGAACCCAAATAATACAGTGCAAGAGCAGGCATTCAGGGCGCAGAGTGGGAAAGAAAGAGGCGCCATTCTCACTGTTACGAGATGATGTTGAAGCTGTTATTCAGCTGCATAATGTTGCTTTAAATGACTCAAAGGAAAGATGTCATGCATCCACCAAACAGGTGTGGTTGAGTCCAGATTTGTCCCAGAACATAGAAAATACACAGTAAAACTTGGCTGGGTTTTTTCGTCATTGTAAATTTGTTCTATTTTTGTTCTTCTTTTTTTGAATTTTCATATTTAAAGCCTCTTAGTTCTGCAAAGTTTTAGAAAAGCAAAACCGCTGAACGCATGTGAACTTCCTGTTTGATTTTCTGGCTTGGTGATTGAATCACAAACAGGAAGTCATTTCACAATGACTTCATAATGGACTGACAACTGCAGCAAGTCATTGCGAATCGTACCTGATGGTGTAGTCTGTGGGAAAGCGATCCACTGGGGAGGTAAGGATAGAGCAGACAGTAGTGGCCCTCGTCAGAAAAACAGCCCAACAAGTCTGCGATGTTTGGATGTTGATATCTGGAACATGTCAGCACATTAAATATTGAAAACACTATCAGACACACTTGGAAAAGGTATTTTGAGAGTGAGGGTTTGTACGTACAAATGATGAACTTCCATTTCTTTAGTGAAGATATCCCACAGCTTCTTCCAGGACACATTATTTACCTGGAGAATGATGGATGAGGAATACATTTGAATTATCCTTACACCCCAGATATTCAGTTTTATTGTGAAAAATTAAGAACTTAATTAAGAAAAGTCTATTTCCCAAAATGTCACTGTTCCTTTAAGAGAGTCAATAATCACCTGTTTAAAAAGCTTGACTGCAAAGGTTTTATTTCCTATCCATGCTCTGTAGACATCAGAAAAATGTCCCTCTGCAATTCTCATTTCATGGTGGAAACCTCGGGTTCCCTCCCTGATGTCTTGGAAGGTGATAACGGATGGCTGGTTTTCTCCGGTGGACACTGAAATACACAGACAGACAGACAGACTGACTTGACGTCACACTGCCTCACACATACGTGCTGAAAATCACACGTGGTCAGTCAAAATTCAACCTTCGTGGAAAGGGGAATTCCTCCAAAATTACACCTTACTGGTGGTTAACAACAATTCATTAGGTCTCCATTATAATCTTCCCTTCACTTACCAGGACTCGAAGAAAGCTCCTCTTTTTGGAGGGATTCCTTATTCTTATTCACTTTAGTTTCACGCTCTGTGTGTTGATCCTTGGGGGGTGACTGTGACTCTGAAATAGAGACATTGTCCAAATATTAAAAAGTTTAATGTGCATCAATGTGGTTTGCTGACATCAGGCATGCACCACAAAGAGGAAGCAACAAAGGTTTTTTTTTATTTCCTCCATAATATACTTTCCCTCCAACACTCTCCCCATACCTACTCATCCAGTCTCACAGCTGTTTGCAATCCTGCATTAACATCAATTAACCCCAGTTACTCCTGTTGGAGTAAGTTGAAAACATGTATGTGAACTTCACTTGCCACTGTGTACAAAGAGAACTACAATAAACTTTGACTTCAACAAGCTTCATTGCAAGTTACAAGGAAGTGTGTTTCCCCTGAAGTCAGACTCTCAGGCAGCTGCTGCACTTTAAATCTTCACTTTAAATATCTTTAAAGCCATTTTCTATCTTTTGACCTTAACTGTACCACCAATGGCTTTATGGTCTACTTCATGTAAGTTGTTGATAGTGAGACTATGTGTACAATAAATCCAATAGGCTCAACATCAACTTTCTGGCAGTGGTTAGCCATCAAGAGACACATATCATGGTTATCTGTAAGTTTTTTCCAATCTTACTGGCGGGAGCAGAGCAGTGCTTTGACGCTGCTTCGACTAGTTTCACTGACCCACTTACATAAGCATCATTTCAAGAAATGTAACAGTTCATTTATTTATTTTTTTACAACACAAAACCTTCAAGAAGAATCAAATTAAAATCTGCAAAAGCTAAAATAAAAATGTTGATACATGACTGTTTCCACTTGTGGATAAAAATTCACATGCAATTACAGCCTCAAGATCCCCACGTGTTCATCCCAGTTAATTCCACACAGAGATGTGAGATGTGCAGATATTTTATATAAAAAAATAAATAAAAAAATAAAAAACTAGAAATTGGTTCAACCCTTCTAATAACTAACCCTACTAATACATAATTATATTATTGTATTTTATTTTCCAGGTGATTTTATAATATATAGTTTCACCATTCTATTTCATCTTTCTCCTGTGAGTGATGCTGCCACTTAGCAGTTCAAAGTTTTATTTGTGACATGCTGCGGTACAATGTACAATAACCAAAGCAAAGAAATAAGGGCTGGAGTTGGCAGCAGTGCAGAACTGCAAAACAAAAGAATTATAATCATTATATTATGAAAAATATTGTATATGGCGATAGTCAATATGATTGAATATTGCTACTAAATATTGCTACTAACTAACTACCCCACAGCCACATGTTTATCTAAAAATAACCATCACCCTCTGATTTGCTCTGCATTTAACTATGTGAACAATGTCACCATTACACTTGTTGGAGTTTGCACTTGCCTTGAATTGTTTGTAACTGGCCTTGAGCTGGACTCTGGAAGAGCTGCAGGGCCCTGTGGTGGCCCATGTCCTGCAGCACCTTGAGCAGGTCCTGCACTCTTGAATTCTGCTGGGCCCAGGACCACAGCAGCTCCCAGGTGGGACTCCGACCTGCTGCCTCCAAGCGCTCCAACATGCGGACTTCTAACAAGCTGGGGGCGATTCGGACAGCTGGAGGCCAGGGAAAGGTGGTGGACATGAAGATGAATCAAACTCAGAGGAACAGTGTGTACATGAAAATAAGGACAGGCATCCATTCATTCATTTTATGCTGCTCCTCCATCTTAATTTAATCTTTGATTCTTGCACTTTATCTATTTTAACATCTGCATTTTCATACTGCTGTTATACAGTTTTCTTGTTGTGCTTTTTACCTCTATTTTATGATTCTTAGGATCATTTGTGAGGGTAGGTACTTTAACTTCAAAAACTAAATCCTCAATTATAATTATATAATAGCGCTGTCGCCTCACAGCAAGAAGGTTCCGGGTTCGAGTCCCGGCTCGGACGCGGGATCTTTCTGTGTGGAGTTTGCATGTTCTCCCCGTGCCTGTGTGGGTTTTCTCCGGGTACTCCGGCTTCCCACAGTCCAAAGACATACAAATGGGGACTAGGCTGATTGAATACTCTAAATTGATCATAGGTGTGACTGTGAGAGTGAATGGTTGTCTGTCTCTGTGTGTTTGCCCTGCGATGGACTGGCGACCTGTCCAGGGTGTACCCCGCCTCTCGCCCGAAAGGATGCTGAGATAGGCTCCAGCCCCCCCGCGACCCTACTAGAGGATAAGCGCTAGGAAATGGATGGATGGATAATTATATAATATTATATATAATAATTACTTGTGTTTCATTTTCTTCAGATTTTTTTTTAAATGTGTTATTATACTACCTTGTTATTTAATGAGCTTTAACAGTATTTGATTTTGTTTTAAACTTCTACAAATCTTCATTGTTCTGATAAAAGTGTATTTCAATTGTTGTATAGATCTTATTTATTTAAAATTCCACAATTTTTTTTTTGTTTTTTGTTTTTTTAATCAAACAGACAAATATAACACAAGCCACCGGTCAACTGTTAAAAGTCTTCCACTCTAACTCTCCACGGAGGCGGTGGTCGTAACAACAGCACTTCCTCACCTAGTCCGCGCCATCCCAGACTGTCGCCTCCGCTGTCCATGATCCGACAGAAGCTCTCGAGGAGAAGCGGGGGGACATCGTAGAGGAAGGTGGAGGAATCCATCTGAACAGCCGTCCTCACAGAGAGACATTGGGCCAAAATAACAAAACGAGACACCTACAAACTGTTGCTCAAATACGGAAACTCCCGCCCTCCTCTCACGTAGCGTGAAGACCTATGAAGTCATTGTTCAGTGAGTCAACACACAGACTCACAGCATCACCACAGCTGAGAGAGTTACTCAAACTCCATCTATCTATTAAATGGACACACACTAGCATGACAAATCCACTCGCAAAAGTGTTTCAAAATGAACTTGAGTCATCACTGAAGTTCAGTTTCAGCCACATCTGGATTCCATGGTTCCACTTCCTGTATCCCCCTGACAGACTTCTATGTGCGTAGGCCAGTGGTAGGGTAGGTGTTTACTTAAAGGGCATTTTGCTGAAGTTTTACTGCTTGGTATAAAAGTTGTTACTATGCTGCAGCTCAAAGACAGTAATTTACACGGTGGCCCTTGAGGTGCAAAACACTCTCACAATTTCACAAAACAAAGCCACAACAGAAAACATGAAATCATACACAACAAACAAAACAGAAAACACAGCACATCACGAGACAGATTTGGAAGTCGTGGATCTTCTTTACTTTTCTCCAGAAATCTCTACAACAGCTTACATGTCAGTGCCAGCATCAGGGTCTCCATCAGTTCTAACTTCTCTTTTGACTGCTAACTGGACGTATCTGTACTGTTTGTACCATTCAGAGTGAAGCTTCAGTTGTGCTCCTAAATGTTCTGGTTCATGAATGGCTCTAAAACAAGCTCCTCATCATCAGTGTCATCAGGTGCATCTTCATCTGCAGAGCTGGTTCCATCAAAACCCGTCAATATCAAAGACAATGCTAAACCCGTGACCCAGGTGCTTCACCATCATGTTACCATGACGACAAGGTTGTAAAAATATGCTTCTTCATCAGTGTGTCTGAATTTATTCTTTATAACAGTGAGACAACAGCGCCATCATGAGGTCAGACAGGAAAAACAACATTACCCACTATCACTTGCATCCAGCATCCCATGAAAAACAACAGTGTCATTCCTAAATACCATCCAGCAATAGCAGTGTCATCAGTTTCTATTAAGATTTATACTGTAGACATGTTTGTCACATCTCAATAAGAAAACTGTATATTTTGTTTGTGTATATATTGTGGCTGTATTGCCACGCAGTACAATGCATCAGCAGCTGGTCCTGGTGTTGTACTGTGGTATGTTGCTGGTTGTTGGGCGGAATAAAATAAGAGACTACTGAAGGTGTGTCTTATAAATCATAAATCAGCTGTGTGGGAGGAAAAGATGGAAGAAAAATAAAAGAAGCATTTTGTGACAATCTGCCTTTTTTCCCCCAAGATCTGTTTTCTGTCACCTCTCACAGCTCAGACCATGTCCTCCCCCTTCAGACCTGCAATTCTCCTTCCGCCCACAAGATGTCCCCAGACTTTTTTTCCCTGTTGACCTTTTATTACAGTAAAGAGAGAAAATTAACTTTAGTTGCCATTTTTAGGTTGGAACAACTTCATAAAATGAAGTAAACGCAACTAAATTTCAAGTAAACTTCACGAGCGGATATAAAGTTACATTTATTAAGTCAATCAGTTTCCTGGATTTTTTAAGATCAACTTGTCACATTTTACAGTGTGGCTGTAAAGTTGTTTTTGCCTTCTGAAACGCATCACTAAATCAACCTGACTTAGTGTCTGCATTTGGTTCCACCTCTACCTGTGCTGTTATCAGTGAATCCTGACACAATTTGATATCTTCATGTTATCATGAATGACATCACATGAATGGCTTTCATTTGAATGCCCCCTTATGGTTTCAATATCTCATTCCATCCGTTCAAAGTGTATCCGTTCAGTTTAAAATCGGCCCAGTACTACCTTTACACATCCATAGCCAGTCAGCACATTGGTGGGGTTTACTTCTGAATAATCTGAATTGGGTTCTGTCCAGTCATGAGCAAGAATTTCTATCCTTACCTTTTCCAAAATGTGAAGTGTTGTTTTCTGTGTTGCTGTTGTTGTGTCTCGCACCCCTTGGCCACCAAATATTTTGGCAGATAACCGCTTTCATTGTCTAATTCAGACTGGTGAAGTTTTATATTTGCTTCATCTGAACTTTTTAAAATGCATTTTTACGAGGACTGTGGAGGACGTGGACTTTGTCCCCAATAAGAATCTCTTTGTGTTCAGTACAGACAGGAGGGACCATTACTGTCAGGAGGTACTGTAAGTAGATGAAGTCTGACATAATTTAAGCTGAATTTTGGAATAAACTTCTCTCAAAACATAAGGAATATGGATTTTATCCTCCATTGAAATCATATTAGTAAGAGATTTCCTGAATGTAATGTTCAATGTTGTTTTAAAACAGACATATAAAAAAACTTTGGACCTGTGCTATAAACTCTAGAAGGCAGCTACAATAATTATACCACAGCCCCTCCCAACTCACTGACTGTGAAGTGTTTTATGACTCCGAACATAATAAAGTGAGCAGAAAGGACATTTTGAGATTCACCCAGTGAAACTTCATCCTCTGATGGCAATAGACAGACAAACACATTATCACTTTCAGAGTCACTAACTCTTTAATTACCCAACAATATTGTAAAATACATTAAAAATCAATATGAGCCTCATAGTTTTTATGCTGAACTTATCTCCTTCACAAACAGAACAAGAAAGTGCTCAAGTCATTCTGTAAAATAAATCTTAAGGGGAAAATAAAAAGCCTAATCCACTCTTGATATTCAGTAAGATAAAACAGTGCTTAAAAAACTATTTATGTATCTTAGCATTTAGCACTTGGCATAGATTAGATTAGATGACAGTGGTTCTCAACGTTTTATCACATCAAGGACCCTTATAATATAGTGGAAATAAATGATTCCCCAGATCTCACTTTGAGAACCACTGGATTACACACACAGAGATGCTAATCATTAATAAAGTTATCAGAAAGCTCCATGAAGCAAAATTTTTCACATGAATATTAAATCAAATGATTCTCCAAAATGACAAGGTTTGTGCTACTTTGTTTTTTTTTGTGGGCAGCCACAAGTTCACAGCTGACAGGTCACTAGCCATTCAGCCATTAACCATTGTGTCTAACAGCACATGCTGAAATCCACTGCATCAAGGCGACTAAAACCTAACTTAACATTTTGTTCTTGCACATTATTTTTGAGAATTACAAAGCTGTTTCTGGCTCATTGCACAATAACAGACTAACACATAGAGAAGAACGTATTTACACAATTTTTACATCCACATCAGCGGTTCTGCTCGACATACACATGTAGCTCAGTTACATAACGCTTCATCCAATGTTAAAATCACGCTTGTTTTTAGGGATACTATCGCGTTGTTGACATTACTACTTTACTACGGTAAATGTCATATACACATTGTTATGTTTCTACTGGATGTGTTTGCTGACATGTTAGTCATTAGGACTTAATATTCTAATAATAAAGCATGAATGTATTAAATTGATTTTGATATTTTAAACATCTTTTTGCCAGAAGAGGTCAATTTATGATTGTTAAAGTGAATAAGCTCATATTTGTAAATCTCTTTGTTTGTGTACGGTGCGAGCCGGCAGGTACAGATAAAGCAAGAGAGAGAGGAAAACAGCGAGAAGAAGCATTCGCATTTATTGTGCCTTCTTTTCTTTTTTCCTGGTCATTGTAAGGCTTGCTGCTGTGAGTTTTGGAGTGATTCGGCCCTTTTCACAGCAAACTATTTCATGGAGATTTACTGTCATTTGGAATTTCTGATACAGAAACACATTAAGTGCTGTTTTTCTCTCATTTGCTGAAGCTTAAACTCAAAACCGGACGAAACTTTCCAATCTTCTTCATCGTCATGTTGAGCCTGAGCAGACCTGTGGTTGTCAAACAAAGAATAGAAGAAGTGTGGAGTCACTCAGACATGTACTGCACAGATTATCGGTTTAATGATTTGAAAGATGACACTGACAGTGAGAATGGTACATACCTGAAGCAGGGTGGAGCAAAGAACCTACATATCTGGTTCTGTAGAGAGGGAAAAAAAACAAACATGTTGACAAACTGCTCTTTCTAGCACCTCACATCAGGACTGTGATTGAGGAGCGTTCCAGAGAAAATAAAAACATTATAAGGTATTAATGTAATGTATCTGTTTCGTGTGCTGCCTAATTAAATGAAAAACTCAAAATCATGTCCCAGTTCATGTCCATGTAGATCTGTTTGTTTAATTAGTGGTTTCAATCTCAAAATGATCAAATTGATCAAGATTTTTTTTTTTTTGTGGGACAGAAAAATGGACAATGAGTGTGTCTCATGTGTTTGTTTTATATATAAGTAAAACTATACAACCTGTGCTGTAAAAAATAAATAGTTATTACCATTATTATTAATAGTAGCTAACATATAAATGTTGTTTGCTATTACTGTAATTAACTGAATTAAAAAGAAAAAATGATCACAAATTGTGTGATACAGTATACATCCAATCCTTAATAGATTCCTTTCTGATTAGTTTTGTTAAAGTTAAGCACATAAGATCAGATAAGCTTTAAATGATCCCCAGAGGAGAAATTGAGGTGTTGAAGCAGCACAAGAAATAAGTAAAAAAAAAATATATATATATTACAAGTATATAAAGAAGAAATAAAAATAGAAACTAAACGAAACCTAAAGTGGATCAGATTCACAAACGAGGAATAATAACAGGAGAAATGCTGTGCTGTGTCTAGGTATGTATAGTAATGTGGTTGTGTAGTGTAATGTAATGTTGTATAGTGTAGTAATGTATATGTAATATTTATAGTCTTTTTTCTTATTATTCTAAATAATTACACTTTGTAAACCTTGTACAACCCGATGTAGCGATGCTGTACTTAATATATTAAAAATGTCAATATTACAAAGGCAGTAGACAAACAGAGACGGACACATACCCCAAATGTATTGTTTCACTTTCCCCAAGTGAGTCACTCTGCAGGCATAGTGGTCATCTTTGTTTGGGGTGAAGGGCACATGTTTGGTCAGATGGTAGCTCCAGCTCTCCTCGAAGGCCAGGTCAGTCTGCCCGGCTCCAGGAATCACTTTGTCATTCTTGAGCAGCTCAATGATGATTTCTGGTGGGTGGAACCCAGTCACATGACAGATCAGGGTGTTGGGACTGCCGTATATCCCTGGTGAACGGCTGTACACCTGGACCTCAGGTGGGGCTGCAGAGAGACAGAAAAACCTTAGACACATGTAAAGAAGTGATTTGATGGAAACATGAAGAGTGGTGGCAAAACTAATGAGAATGTCACTCATACACACTCTTCTCTTACTATAGTATTATCACCCAGACATTAAATGAACCTTTAACATCAACAAATGTTTACTAATTAAACCTTTCTGTTGGGTTTATATCCAGAGAAACAGAACTACAGTAAAAGGGAACCAGCATCTAAAACCTCAGTTTGCTTTATGCCAAATATGCGTAGCATGCATAAAAGAATTCACAGACCAAGCGCTACACAAAGGATAAGACAGATGTTATCAAGCCTTCCATTAGAAAGGATATCCTACATATTAAATGCTAAGCAGTATATATTAGGCCCTTTATTATGTTAAGGATTAAGATTTAACAGACGATCAAGTGAGTGACTAATTTCAGTACAAGCAATGCAGTTTCTCTTTTCTTCTAAACACTTGTTATATTTATTAATATAGTTTGCCAAGAGGATCATTTGTTTGTTTGTTTTTATTTTTTAATTCCTTCCTATGTTCTGAGTGAATGTAGCTACTATATCCTGAAGTAAACCGTATATTATGCTTGAGGCTGTATTTCATGATGTTAAAATTTAAATGTGGCAAAAAAACAAACAAAAAAACAAACGTTTACTAATCGAAGTTTTTACTTTAATTTCAGGAGAACAATTTCTAGCGGTATTTCTCCAAATTTTGAAAGGTAAAAAAGTCTGTCAAGTCTGAAACTTGACATTTCACGACACTCCGTGACACTGCGCCATTTGCAAATATATCGCTACATATATGTACAGTAAATTACTTACAATGTTTGGCCATTGAAGTGGCGAGGAGGCACAGTAGACCAACACAGACTGCGTTAACAGTTGTTTTCATGATTTCTCCTTCAGACGGTAACGTAGTAGAACAGTTATTATATCTTTGTTCGAATAAGACGTTAAAATGTCCCCGCGGTCCAAAACGAAAGTAAAGTTGTATTGCGTTGTTGTCGGGATTATTTCCTGGTACGCGACGAGACGCTGGGCGGTGTTTGACACTGTGAGGCGAATCAGGAGGCTAAGGTACACGCCTGCTAGCCCCGCCCACCAAAACGAGTTCCTGCATACTCTTGTTGAAATCGGTTGAAACATAAGTGCCTCCCTGAGAGATTATATCTCCACTGAGTCCACCAGTAGAAAAATCAAGAGTAGCTGTTGCTAGGTAAAATCAGTCCGACATGTTGCTCAACGTTGCGCAGTTTTAATCGGGCTTCCGGCTGCGAGTTTACAAAACCCACTCCATAATGTTTGAGGTTTATTAAAACTATTAACGCCAATGTTACACAAATACCATAGACTGTATATTAAAAATAATAACACTACAAAATCTAATAAAAATACTAATGGTATTTTCAAAACGTTGTGATTTAAAAAGAAAAGATAAAATAGATAGATAGATAGATAGATAGATAGATAGATAGATAGATAGATAGATAGATAGATAGATAAATTGTACCCATATGCTTGTTTTCATCTGGCCCAGTATACCCCTGGTTCCACTGCCCTAATGTCAGATGCTACTCCACATCTGGACCAGTTCTGGCACACACACACACGCACACACACACACACACACACACACACACACACACACACACACACACACACACACACACACACACACACTCACACTCACACACACACACACAAAAAGTCTTCTGGCTGTCAGCTAATACCAGGGGGCAACAGTGGGAATCTGCCCAGATGTGGAAGTATATGGGCCAGATGTGGGCCAAGCTCGAGGACCCAGGTGTAGGTTGACCCTAAAGTTTCATTTTGCTTTCTGGGATATTGTTATTGTTATCACCTAACATCAAGAGAGAGTTGCTTAGCCTACATGTTTTTATTAATCAAGTTTAACTCAAAGAGCAATTTCAAATGCCCTGGAATAGTAGTTTTCACAACAATTTTCACATGGAGCAGAAATGAACATCTTATATATTGTTTAAGGAATCAGCATTAGACCACCCAGTGAAGCACAATGTATATGAAATGCAGGAGGGAAGGGTATAATCTTGGCGACTCATGTCATAAATGTTTACACATTACATTCCCATATGCAAACATAATATTCGTACATATATTGAAAATTCTATTATGAAATTTATGTACATATAAAATAAAAACATAACGTCACATTATATATATATATATAGAACCTATTAGGTTATTATTAAAATAAAATAGTAACAATTTCATGTATTGTACATATGTAAATCCCATACAAATATTTATGTTTATGTATGTATGCTTATATTGTAGACATGTTACATAAATATATATCCATCCCAAAGCCTGTTAATATCTGTTCATATAATATACAGTAGGGTCCAAAAGTCTGAAACGACTTTTGCAGAATGTTTAAAATCAATGAAAGACAGACATGTTTAAAATCAATGAGAAATTATTAAGAAAAACACATATAAGCATATAGAATTTTTATATGTATGTTGTTTTAATGAACTTGCATAAATTAAATATATATCATCAACATTTACGTTGGCAGCATGTTATACCATATAAAATTTAATCATAGATATTTTTAATATATGTGTATATAGAAGTGTTACCATTTTCTACTTCATGAAGCCATTAAGGTAACAGATTGATCAATATCCTTGTAGTAAATAAGTTGTAGAGGTTTGTTTAAAAAATGAACACAATGCAATATATTTTAAGACATTTTTTATTTAGAACAGGCAATTTACAAATGTCTTAAATTACAAATTGTAGAATACACTTCCATAAATTCCATAAAGAACACCTAATTCATGTATTATTAACCCTACCAGTTACTATTTGAATGCATTATTTAGGTATGAAAAAGAAGAAATATTACACACTGAATAAACAAGGGGGATTTCATTACTTCAGCTTTATATACACACAATTTCCAGTAGCCAAGGATGAAAAGTAAGTTGCAAGTAATCTAAGCAACACACTGCTAAATTTAAAAAAGACCAAATGACCTGCAGCCCGTGTGTTCTCTCATATTAAGAAAGTAACTGAACATTTACATTCACCTCTAATATGCTATTGATAGTTGACTTTGTGTAGAGAAAAGTTGAGAAATTGTGATCTTGTTGATTGGAGATGTGAAGAACAATATGCTTCCATAGCTGAGGTCAAAATCTGTCACTCTAGGAGGAGAAAATGACATCAAAACGTTATACAGCAGACAACAACAAATCAACATCTTACGTGGCAATCAAATGAGACATTCCTGGTGTAGCTTCACTGTACAATAAAGAAATGAACTTACCAACGTGGGCCTTTGTTGACAGTTACATGTTTGGCTCTGTAAAACAAAAAAAGAAAAAGTATATATAAGTTTTTATCCATCTCATAAAAGCTGGTGAGCCAGCATTTGCATTTACCACTGATCTTTTCTTTATGTGCATTAACATGTTTTACATGTCCTTTGATTGGCATGTCTTCTTCGTGTCTTGTTTATCAAGGCTAATGATTTGACATGTGATGTCTATAATTGTCTATTTTGCTGCAAACCTACAAGGAAGGAGGAAGGAACTTTTCCTTTCTCTATTTTTATTCTCTATTGATGAAACACTGAAAAATTCTTCACTCAACATTTCAGCCCTGATAAATGTATGTTTATCAGAAGTGTCAGTTTATTTATTTCTTCCGATTATCTCTTTTTATTGCCTACTTTACTGTGTATCACATGCTGATACAGTTTTATTTTTCTGTCCAGTGTGTTGGTTCCTTGGCTGATCTCAACTCACCCCAGGCGTACTCATTCACTTTCCCGCCATGAGTGACCCTGCAGCTGTACTTCTGTCCGTCATTGGGTGTGAAATCCACGTTCTTGGTCAGATGGAAGTGCCAGTCCTGCTTGAAGGCCAGGTCTGTCTGCTTGGCGTTGGGGAGCTCCATTCCATCCTTCATGAGCTCGATGGAGATGTCAGGGGGGTGGAAGTTACTCACGTGGCAGATCAGGGTGTTCGCCGTCCCATACTCTCCGGGGTTACGGCTGTACACCTGAACTTTGGGTGGACCTGAAGGCAGCATGGAGAAAGGGAAATTATGTCAAATGACCATGAACCACACAGAGTGCTATTTTACCAGATGCAACTTCCTGGAAGGAAAAAACTTCAACGTCACCTCAATTAAAGCCTATCAACAACTGAAGCTGTTCTGGAGGCTTGTTGTGGAACGGCTGCTTTTTACACACTTGTCTGAACATAAACTAAGTGAACTCGCAAAATAAAATGAAAAAATAAAAATGAAACCCAATCGCAACCGAGGTGACGTTCCGCTTAATTTACCCTTAAGTGACTGAATAATGGAGCAATGGTTGAGATGTTCCTTTCTAACAAAACACATGTTGTGTTTTTTTTTTTTTATCTTGCATGGATTTATTTCACTGAGAATTTAGAGATTGACTCTCTGGAGTTCAGGCAGATGCAGGTCTCCTAAAAACACCATCAAGCATCCATGTTTACCACACTGATGCCAGAGGAGGGTGCTGTCACAGCAGAGTTGGTATTACTGGAAATCGAAACTAAATCAGACTGTTTAGGGGAATTCAACCGATAGAAAAAAACAAGACGGACATGTTTTATTCTGTTTCTCTTTTGCATATGACTCTCACAAAGCCGATCTCTACTCTCACATCTACTCTTACACGAGCCTGTTTTTTTTTGTTTTTTTTTTTTAAACAGATTGTACATTGTAAACAGACTGTATATTGTCTATCAAAACCATACATCTTAATCTATCTGTGCCGTGGTTTATGTGTTGCCATCATTAAAGGAAGTTTTAATAAAGATATGGTCTCTGCTACTCTTCAGTAAAATGCCAAGTTTTTAAGTTACAGCTGCTAGATTAAAAAAACAGTACTTACTGACTTTGGCGTCCACTGAAAGACAGACAGCAACCATCACAGCAACACAGAGTGCGATATTCATGTTTGATCTATCCTTTGTTTCACAGGAGCTGAAAAAGACGTGCGTTGCCACCTCCTTCAGGCACCGAAAATAAAGTGAAAGTGTGGAGAGCAGAGCTTTGTCAAGCGCTCTAAGCCAGCCCACATCACGGCACCAGCCAAACAGAAATTTCCATCACACTGTTACTAGGTAGAATGTGGCCAAAGAGGTTTGGTTCCTCATGGACCCAGGAAGCTTTGTGGAAACTCCCTGACAACCCACATTCAACGCCTACCTGAGACTGCAGAAAAATGATTGTTTTCTTTGTGTAATAATGCCAAGAATAAGTTAATATGACATCATCACCCCACAACAGGAGGGATACAGTTAAATCCAACAGTTTAGAGGAATATCGGAGATTCTCAGTCCCCCTGCTTTCTCTATTGGTTTCTTCTTCCCACTGTCTGTTCTTTTGTTACTTTTTTTATTCTCTCACATTCTTTACTTTAGTTCTTTCCCTCCATGTCCATTTGCCCTAATCTCTTCAGGTGTTTCTCGTGTTGTTGTATATTTCATTTTGCTTTTTAGTCGTCATAAACAATAGTTTGCCCCTGGCACTCCTTGTGTGTTTACATATATGTAAAGCCGAGCTGTGGTGTTATTGACACCCACATTGGGTCAAGTATTCAGATATGTTATCACATATATTATATAAATATATCTATATTTATTTTGTATACGTGTGTATTATGTATATAGTCTGGCTAAACTTTTACTATCCATAATACAGAGCTCACTGAATTAGTATGACAATGATATACACTGGAACAATGGTTGAGATGCTGCTTTCTAACAAAACACACTTGATGTTTTTATCTGTTAGAATTTATTTCACTGAGAATTTAAAGATCGACTCTCTTGGGCAGCTGCAGGTTTCCTCAGAACACTCTATAAGTATCCTTGTTTACATTGCTGCCAGAGGAGTGACCTGTCGCGGCGAGAGATGGTAATGAAAATCGAAACTAAATCAGGACTGTTGAGGGGAATTCCGCTAAATTACAAACAAGACAGACATGTTTCATAATGTTTCTCTTTTACATTTGGCTCTTACAGGTAGCATCTGGGGGATTTTAACCGATCACGAGCATCTTGTCACAGATCAGTGCCTTGTATTCTGTATGTTGTCTATCAAAAACAGACATCTTAATCTATTTGTGATGTCGTTCACGTGTAGGCATCATAAAGGGAGTTTCACTAAAAATATGGATTCAGGTTTTCTTCAATAAATTGGCATGGTTCAAGTTACAGCAGGTAGATAAAAAAAATAGTACTTGAGTTTGGAGTCCACTGAGCTAGACACAAAATCTGTGCCTTTCGCTTTCTGTTTTATTTGTATCTAAAATTAAAAAACGAAATAATAACAATATAATCACAAAACTGCAGAATTACTTTTGATAACAGCAATCTAATAGCAATATCTTACAGTGTGCATCTTAAATCTAATACAAGTAACCTACTCCGGGTCCATGATTAAGTGATTGTCTTTCCAGCTTTCTCAATGTGTTTTATGTTTTTATGATTTTGGTTTTCCCCGGCTGACATGCGAATCAGTCAGAATGCTTCAACGTCAGTCAGTGACGGTCTGTCAGGCACACTTAGGGCTGGATGCCCGATGGAAACTGATTTTTTTTAAAAACAGTTTCCCAATTTGATTGGGAGAGGGGGAGAGAGAGAGAGAGAGAGAGAGAGAGAACTAAACAGAAACAGAAATTAAATGTTATTTTCTCTGTATTTTATTGTGGCAACTCACAGAATAAAAAGAAAAGAGTAATGTCTTAGCAACAGATTTCTTCATGTACTGTTAAATGCTTAAATGTCATCATCCACTGTGGCAGGATCAACAATGGCTTATGAATATCAGCATGCTGGAGGTGACCCTCTATAAATACAGTTATGTCACTTGTGAATCAGAAGGGTATTGAGAATGACATGTTGTCATATGTCTATTATGACTATTTGGCTTTAGTCTGTCAGGGCTGTTCAGTCTGTGAGTGTGCAGGTATCTTTACGAAATGGGCTCAAAAAGCTCTCACAGGCCGATTTCATAGAGGTACAACCCTGAACCCTAGTGGACCAATCAGGAACATCAACAAGCTCTATTTGGCATTTTCCCCTCAGGCTTACTGGATTTGGAGCAATGGTTCCTTATGGGTGTCACTGCTTAGTCATGTGTCACTGAGTCATCTCTCTGACATTCAGGCTGACTCTGTTTATTTCTTCTTCTTTTTTTTATTTTATTTTTTTACAATCCTTAAAAAACATTTCCAACATACTTGCACACATTGTGTCCTCTATTACACTCAACGATGTATTGTATTATCTCTGCACTGTGAACCTGAAACTGTTTTTCTTTTTCTTTTTC
The DNA here is from genome assembly GCF_002260705.1 of Seriola dumerili. Lineage (NCBI taxonomy): Eukaryota > Metazoa > Chordata > Actinopteri > Carangiformes > Carangidae > Seriola > Seriola dumerili. The sequence continues at coordinate 18,167,303 of NW_019174393.1, forward strand.
ATCTCTTTACTAAAAGACTGTGAGTTGTTTCAGCAGATCAGTTTATTTTAACTGAGTTGTTGGTTTTGTTGAATAGCCCACAGTTTGGTTCAGACAGCTTGAAAAACAACCATGTCACTCATTTTAGGATTATCACAACAATTTAGCAGATTGTGAAACTGTTACATTTCATATTCACGAATGTAAATTCACCAGCTAAAGTCCCGTTGTTTACTCTATTAGATCCTGCACTGATAAGAACAAATGAGTGGATTGTATTCATGTCTAAATACAATTGTGTTGTTTTATTTGATTTATTTCGTCTTCAGCATTGTACATGAACATGTTCAATAAAGGTTAATGAAAAAAATAACTTTATTTGTTTTGCGTGTCCGCCATAATGAAAGTAATAGTTAGTTTCAGCGCTAATTTGAAAGATTTAATAGTTTGAAAGATGGTAAAACACTTAACCGGAAGTTTCTTTTAATCTGAGCATGATGTGCTTTCAGTGGTGCTTGTCAGACACCTACCACAAAATGTCGCCGGGGGTGGTGGAGCGGTTACCTCCGCCGCCGCTCGGGTCTGAGCCTTTCAGGGCGAGGGACAGGTGTAACAGACACTGCAGTAAAAACAATGAATAGTTCTCTTCACTTTAAGTTAACGGTATGTTTTACGGTTGTGATGGTGCTCGACGAGGAGTACAGGACGTTCACATGACTTATTTTTCCCCGACCTACATTCTGTGAAGAAGAGTATCAGGGTCCGAGCCAATCAGAGGCAGAGGAGGGCGGGTCTTCAGAGAGTGCGGGTGGGAAAGGAATTAACACTACAGACTGACTCAGGACCACTCTACTGCATGTCATAAACACAGGTACACACCCGAAAAGTACTGGCACCTTCATATGAGGCTGATACAGACGAAACTTATATGTGCCCGCCGGCTCGTTGGTCTAGGGGTATGATTCTCGCTTAGGGTGCGAGAGGTCCCGGGTTCAAATCCCGGACGAGCCCTGCTTTTAACCATTGAGGATCACATCAATCCAAACAGCTGTTGGGAAGCTAATTTCCAAGGCAAATGGAAAACACAACGTTGCAGTTTATGAGTTTAAACTTCAAAATGATGTATTTACACTCACAGTCTAAACGAACACAGACAAAATAAAAAAAAAAAAAAGTTCCAAGAATCCAAGGAAAGACATTAAAGTTTTTTTATTGGACATACCTGCCTTTATGTCAGCTGTTTATAACATTCTGGTCTGGAGTGTAATGAACCACACTGTGAAAAAGAATAAATATTTTCGCATGAATTTAGGAAACTTTAAGAAACTTTAAGAAATTTTAAGAAACTGACTGGCATGTCAGCAAAATAATGCAGACAGCAAATAACTGACAAAAATACACAACTGTAATTAATGACATTGAAAAAAGTGAATTTAACTGATATGTTGCATAAAATCAAGTTGCCTCAAGTCTCATCTGTTTCATCAGCAGTGTGATCCCACACTTGCACATACCTGTCAGACATTCTGTGATAGGATCTAACTACACTTATATTATATTGCTTATATATATAAATTCTCCAAGTAACTTTTTTAGACAGTTTTTAAAAAGTGGTTAGAAAAATAGTATTTTATGCAAATAGTGCATAATTACTATAATTTCATCAGTGTCAGCAACAAACGTTCTGTTGACCTACTCTTCTTATTTACTTTCTGTTGTGACATTTTTAAGTTTTAAAGATCACGACTGAATTTTTGGAGTTCGTAGAAAATATTTTGTATTTTTTTTTAATCTCACAATTTTTAGGAAAGTTTAATCTGCATTGCCATGGATATGATTATCATGTAACCCGTCATAGAGAATGTATTTGGTTATTTATAAGTAAGATATAGACTACAATACCTCTTAACCTCACCAATATTTTTGGTCAAGAGAACATGAGAAAAAACGTTGATGTAAAAGAGGCTGAAGTAACTCATACATCTGGTTGCAGTCTAACATTAGAAGACTGTTACCTGCTGCAGGGGTGAGGGTTCTCTGTTTTAGGCTTAAACCTGAGTTAAAAATAAATAAATAATGCAATTTCAACAAGCGCACATATTGTACACATAGAAATGTCTGAATGAGTCTTAAAATATGAAATATAAAACTATTTGGAGTAGTCCGGTCGTCAGTTGGTAAACAACAAAACCTTTATATTTCTATAAAGGCTATATTATACTCACTATCTATAGTCATTATTATTATTTATTTATTTAGACCAGTGCACAAACTGTTCATATCAGGTGAAAAACGACGAAAGAAATATCAATAATAAAATAAAATAAAAAATCCGTTGTGTGCATAGCAACCGGCCGCTTATTATGTTAAATTTTTTAATGTACAGATCAATACATACAGAACATATTTACAAACAAGACTGAACACACGAGTTTTTATGAAAACCAGATAAAACGAAAATACAACAGTGAAATAAAATAAAACAAAAAATAAAATTATGTGCATAGCAACACATTCCAGAACGCTGCTGGCATATAAATACGCGAGCAGAACTTTCCGCCATCACTTTCACCGAGACCTTCGGAGAGGTAAGTTAAACTCACCAGTCTAGGTTTGGCTAGCTAGATAGCTAGCTAGCATTAGCTTAGCATTAGCATATTAGCTAACTATTGTCGTTGAAAAATATTTTCTGTCTGAAAAGTAATGCAATCATAACAGTAATGCTGTTATTGTGTCAATAATTACTTTTTTCATTATATGCATACATACATACATTTTAAAATGTAAGGAAAATGTTAGAGTAACTTTATGTGATGATTGAAGACCATGCGACAAGATCGGTACCTGTTAGCTAGTTTATCAGGTGCTGCAGGTGAACGGCGGCGGTTCGTGTTTACATTTGCTACTTTTTCAATAAGTAAATAATGACGGGTAATCGATAACATACTTTTTTGTACCGAATAGATGCCAATTGTTACTAAACATGTAGTTATAGAGTGTTGGTGGCTCTGCCATTCCTGCCGACTAACAAGTAGTGAGGCTCCTGTGTAAGGTCAGCGCTCTGTAGCTAGTTGTTGTAGTTAAACATCTTTAACAGTTTGGAAACGAATGTGATCACAGAGTGACAGTGGTAAAGCTAAAGCAGATGACAGGATATGAATATGTAATTTGAATAATTACAGTTCACTCATAAGTTATGTTGCAAGTACATTAAAACAATATCATTAATTTATCTTTCAGAATACTAAACAGTGAGAACACCACAAGCGCACACAGTGAGAAAATCAGAAGAAGGAGAAGAGAGGCAGAAGAGAACTGAAAAAGGAAGACAGACAGGAGCAGGTCGAGGAAGAGAGGGTAAAGAGAGAGGAGGGAGAAAAGAGAAGCAGGAGGAAGGAGAGGGACTGGAGGAGATAGAGAGAGAGGAAAGAGAGAGACAGGAGCAGGAGGACATAGAGAGATAGGAGAGGATGGAGAAAAGTAGGAGGAGGGAGAAAAGAGAGAGGAAAGAGAGACAAGAGCAGGAGGAGATAGAGAGACAGGAGAGGATGGAGAAAATGAGGAGGAGGGAGAAAAGAGAGAGGCAGGAGCAGGAGGAGAGAGAGAGACAGGAGCAGGAGGAGATAGAGAGACAGGAGAGGATTGAGAAAAAGAGGAGGAAGAGGGAGAAAAGAGAGAGGCATGAGGAGAGAGAGAGACAGGAGAAGATTGAGAAAAAGAGGAGGAGGAAGGAGAATAGAGAGAGACAGGAGCAGGAGGAGAGAGAAAGACAGGAAAGGATGGAGAAAAGGATGAGGAGGAGGGAGAAAAGAGAGCAACAGGAGCAGGAGGAGAGAGAGAGAAAGGAAAGGGAGAGACAGGAGCTGGAGGAGAGAGAGAGAGAGGAAAGGGAGAGACAGGAGCTGGAGGAGAGAGAAAGACAGGAAAGGATGGAGAAAAGGATGAGGAGGAGGGAGAAAAGAGAGAGACAGGAGAGAGAGGAAAGGGAGAGACATGAGCTGGAGGAGAGAGAAAGACAGGAAGAGATAAAGAGACAGGAGAGAGAGGAAAGAGAGAGACAGGGGGCGAGAGAGAGACAGGAGAGGATCAAGAAAAGGAGGGAGAAAAGAGAGAGACAGGAGCAGGAGGAGAGAGATAGACAGGAGAGAGAGGAGAAGGAAAGACAGGAGAGAGAGGAGAGAGAGGAGAAGGAAAGACAGGAGAGGGAGGAGAAAGAGGGGGGAGGAAGGAGGATGGAGAGGAAGAGGGGGAGGAGACAGAGAGAAATAAATCTGCTCTGAAGAAGGGACTCGTTTCAAACCTGAAAATCCGCTACCTTGAACACCAGCAGGACCAAGTCATCAAGGCCATTTCAAAGACCTACAAGAAGGAAGACATGGCTGTTCTTTCAAGTGCAGATATAACAGTGACACAGCTGTTGTGAACCCCTCAAAAGATAGTCTCTAGTTAATATTAACTTAATATTTGAACTAATAAAAATTGATGGATTGACCAAAAGCAAACAAAAAAAAAAACTTCAAATAATTGAACAGATTCTTTAGGTTTAACAAGCTGACAAGGGAAAGTTTATTTATAAAACATTAATATAGAATAAAGTTTGTGCTCCGATGAGGGGGAAGGTGGAGGTGGGTTAAAATTGAATTTAAAAAAATAAAAAAAGGTATATGTGCACATGTTAGCATAAATAGGTCAGTGAGAAGCATAGGTGATTACAGTGACGTATGTTTGGCAGCACAATTTAAGTATGTGATACAATAATTCGATATGATAATTAATTCTATCAAATAAAATGAAAATAAGAATTGATTGATGGTCTCTAGTTAAAAGTAACTTAAATTTAACTTAAATTTGAATTTAAAAAAAGGAAGGATTGTCCAAAAAAGGATAAGAAGCTCGCATGATATCAATCTATTGCAGTCTAAACAAATGAAAAAAAAAGGAACATAATCTAATTGAACAAAATCACATCCCTGGATATGATTCTTTAGGTTTAACTAGCGGAGAAGGAAAAGATGATTTCTAAAACAGTAATATAGAATAAAGTTATTGTCGTCCGATGAGGGGGGTGGAGGTGGGATAAAATTAAATTTAAAAAAAGTAATGAGAAACATGCAAGGTTGAAATGTGTTTTCATCCACACTTCAACACAATCAAATAAGAAAGAGGAGAGGAGAGAAGCTACTAAATAACTGAAGTGTTCATTGCTTAACACAAAACAATTCAGTCAATTCTAATGCTTTAGGATCAAGGTTCCACATGGACCATTAACACGCAGCCTCGCTGATAAATCATTTCAAAGTAAGATTAAAGTTGTTAGAAAAGGAAAGTAGAATGTCTTTAAAAAAAAAGAAAATATAGGTATCATGTACATAATAATAATATTGATGTAGAATAAAGTTGTCCTCCAATGGGGGGTGGGGGGGTGGAGGTGGGTTAAAATTAAATTTACGTGTATGTGTACATTTCAACATAAATAGGTCAATGAGAAGCATAGGTGATTACATTGATGTCTATCTAAAACTGATAGACATGGCCTGTCACACATCCATTAGTTCTGTTGACCATCTCAGTGAATTAATTGGATCTGCTTAATGAAGAAATCAGAATGCACTGGACCAAATGCACAGCGTTAATCAAACACAAACATCAACACAATGGCTCCATTCATGCCCGAAGAACTCAGGGATATTGGAGATGACCAACACTCCCTCATGGTCGATGACAGCACAGATATCACATCTATCAAGTGTGTGGTAATCCTCTACTTCAATATGACAGTGAACAAAATCTGTGTCCACCTTTTTGGGATTGATTAACTTGGATGGTGAACCAGCAGAAGAGGATTGAGCTGGACATCAAAAAGTGCATTTGGTTAGGTACAAATGGCTGCAGTGTCACGGTGTGGAGGAACAAATCAGTGTTCAATCACCTGCTTCAGAAAAACCTAAATCTACAGCTGCCATTGCTTACAGCTGTGTGTGAGCAAGTTAGTCGAAATACGTCAACACAACCTTTAATACGTAGCCTCTCACTCTCACAACTGCTTTTCACTCAGTGCAGGGATGAACTGAAGCTTCACTTTCAGATCATCAAAGGACATCAAACATCTAAATCCTAAATTACACCTTGTTTAATTATCGTGCCACCCTCATTATGGCATTGGAGGAGCAATAATGGAGAGCACAGCAGAGAGAAGTGTGAAGATTGGGTGCCATGACTTCTTGGTGGAAGCGTGCAGACAAGTGCAACAGAGACGTCCAGCTCACATCCACATATGGAAATCTGTGACTGTGTTCCTGTCACAAGCAAAACCACAGCTCAAACCAGAATCAGTAATAGAATAGACAAGAAACTCTCAGCAGCATATTCCACATAAAATGTGGACTGAGAAGATAAGACATGCTGCAATGTTTCAACAGCCACGTGGACTCTGAGTGGAGCGTTAGAGAGACAGATGAAGACGAAGACAGGATTTTAATTACAGTAAGTGCTGTAACTATGTCATGTTTACTAATACCAGGCTATGATGCTAAGTACGATTTAGTTATTATTGTGTGTGTTCGTTTGTGTGTGTTCGTGTGTGTGTTTGTGTGTGCGTGCTTCTATTTTTGTGAGGATCAGTTTGACATACAGACCTTAAGGAGTGAGGACATTTTGACAAAGCAAGGGACATGTTGGCAAAGTTAGGACATATTGGGAAAGTTAGGGACATGTTGGCAAAGTTAGGATGTGTTGGCAAAGTGAGGACATGTTAGCAAAGTTAGGATGTGTTGGCAAAGTTAGGATGTGTTGGCAAAGTTAGGATGTGTTGGCAAAGTGAGGACATGTTAGCAAAGTTAGGATGTGTTGGCAAAGTTAGGATGTGTTGGCAAAGTTAGGACATGTTAGCAAAGTTAGGATGTGTTGGCAAAGTTAGGATGTGTTGGCAAAGTTAGGATGTGTTGGCAAAGTTAGGACATGTTAGCAAAGTTAGGATGTGTTGGCAAAGTTAGGATGTGTTGGCAAAGTTAGGATGTGTTGGCTGGTCCACACTGGTTAAGACTTGGTTTTAAGGTTAGAGTTAGGTTTAGGTAAAGGTTAGGATAAGGTGCTTGGGAATGCATCAACTCAGTTATTGTCCTCACAAAGATAGAAGTGTGTGTGCGCACGCGTGTTCGTCTGTGTGCGTGTGTGTGTGTTACAGAGGAACAGAGCTGATGACAAGACGACGAGGAGGATGATCCATTGTTTCACCAGCTGCAGCTTCTCTGTGAGTGATAAAGACATGTTCTGTTACTCCTTTTTTTTTTTTTATTAGGGCCTCACTAGGATCCTAAGGGGGTAAATTTTATTGGATTAAAATCAGGAACAGAACGATGCTAAATGGTGTTAAGCTGTGGTAAGTTTTTTTGCTTCTGCTTCTGTTTTGTTTCCCTTCAGGTCCTGGTAGGCGGAGTTGGCATTAGTGCACGTGGGTGCACCTGGCCAGTCCATCCAGAATGCATTAAAGATCATCCGTCCCCATTGTCTCCCTCTCACTACATCATTGGATCGACGCCTTGCACCACTTTGTTTCTTTTGTTTTCTTTGGTTTGGTATACTTTTATTTTGCACCATACAACACCACCTTTCATACATCCACTCACCAACACTACTGACCCACTTACTGCCTATTTCATACAGTTCATTGATATGTTTGGCTTTCTTTCATGTAAATAAATGATTTATTCTTCATTTCAAGTTACATTGTGCGTATTTCCTTCCATTTGTCATGGCCAAAGAGCTGGGTAGTTACAGTATTTTTTAATACTTATAATCCTTATAAAATCCCAAATAAATTGATCAAGTGGCCTCTCTCTCACACACATTCTAAGGTTGACTGTTTTGCCCTTTTTGGCTTGTTTCCATAGACCTGACTAAGGATCTTCAAAGACAAAAAAAACGAAACAACAATCAGAACATGGCTGTTCTTTAAAGCATAATATAGTAAACTTTGCTGTCCATGTCCACTTTGGAGTAAGTATTGTGTATGTATAAAGTATAAGGTTGTGTGTGTTAGCCAGCACAATCTAGGCCAATTTAAATTATGTAATTATAAGAAGTATATACCTGGTGGTTTCTATGCAGTGGGCAGTAAAATTTGAAGTTGAAAAAAGACATAAATATTCAGATGACACTGCAGGTGTGAGAGAAGTTTGCCTGTTTTATCAATATAGTTTAAAATCCAGTTCATTTTGTTTAATTTGTTATCAACTCAGTTTTAGGAGTCAGGTATGAACTGGACAATGTAATATTTAAAGTTAAACTGAAGATGTGTTTTTGACAATTAATAAAAAAATAATATACTGTATGTTCCTGGTGATAGTTGTGACTTGTGTACTTAGTGTGTTAGTGAAATACTAAATGACCAGAAGAGACTGTTAATGTCAAGAAGAGCTAATTTTAGCAATTTGATATAAGGCTAGTAGTAGTGTAATCTGTAACAATGCATCATATTTTACGAATTGATAATTTAAATGGTTATATTTCACCACTTCTCCTCACGGTAAAGTTAAGCAGACTGTTATTTTATCTTTTTTTTCTCAACTTTATTAATGAACAAAATGTACAAAATACGTCAAGTACACATACACATCGATATGAGAGCTGATAACAAGGATTCCCAAAAGTATACAAGAAATTATAATTCAAATATTAAATGCACATCTGAATACAATGATGTATTTATACTTCAAAAATAAATAAATAAATAAATAATACCATTACAAAAACATCAAATAGTCATACATAAGAAAATATAGTCAATATTCTTACAACACTCTAAAAATCGGATGCTTTTTTTTTTATTGTTTATAAGACACAAGGAATCAAGTAGGATACCAGACAAGAAGATGTTGTTTGCAGGGAATCAACTGCGATTTCACGCTGCGTGACGTGGCTGACGTGCCCTTGCGTTGACAACAAGCATAGCCCACAGTACACCCGCGGTTCAGCCCGGCGCAGCCTCTTAAATACCAGTCCTTCCGTGTTCTCCTCAGTCCACAGTCTCTTTCGATATCTAGCTGAGAAAACGTTAGAGTAACACGATGAGTACTGAAAAATACCCCCGGTCTTCTATTGAAGACGATTTTAACTATGGCACAAATGTTGCTACAGCCAGTATCCACATACGAATGGGTAAGTAAAGCAGTGTTTGTGTTGCAGTGTTGACAGCTCCTTGTCTCGCCAGCTATGGCTAGTCAATGCTAACGTTAACTACTGTAGAAATATAAATGACTCCCACTCTACTGTTGCCATTATAGACCATCGTTAACATCGTTTATTAACGTTAGCTCAGTTTCCCAAAAAGGTAACCCAATATTAGCTAAATAGCACTGGTTAAAACATAACGTTAAACCATTACCAACGTTGTTAGCACTGATATATTGTTTAGTGTTGATGGTTAGTTATTGTTACGTAACTTTGTGATGCTTTACCTGACGCAGTTAGCTTGAAGAACCAACTGTTCTAGTTAATGTAAAGTTAAACGAGCTAAACATAGTTAACACAAAACGTAAGTAGCTGTTGCCTCTGGTTCAGAGGAGTAGCTGTAACGTTAGTAAAGCAAGCTGATGGTATCTGTAAATCAATTGTACACGTCCAGCTGAGGATTCATCTACTGTAATGCTGTGTGTCCACTGCTGTCTTTGTTGATCAGACTTCCTGAAGAAGGTGTACAGCCTCCTGAGCTTGCAGATGATTCTGACCACAGCCACCTCTGCGCTCTTCATGTTCTCCCAAACCATCAAGGATTTTGTTCACGCCAGGTGAGGCTGGTTTGTCTGTGATATATAACATTTTCTTGGGCCAGTTAACACTGAAGCTTAGAATCACAGACTTTTACTTTATGAACATTTCTCTCTGTATCCATAGCAGACTGTAAAAAAGACTGATGCATAATTTCAGAAAGTGAGTCCTTTGGAATGAGCTTCATTTATATATATATATGTATTCGTCCTAAAATACAGTCAGATCTTCATCCAAGTTACAATTATGAACACACACAATCTATTTTAACTAATAACATAAATCATTATGTTATTCCATTCTACAAACTATATTCAAACATTGAGTGTCGGTTGGAGAAAGTATGTGAAACCTCCAAAAAATGACAATAACAGACGTCAACCGGGGTCAGGAGTTATCAAACCTGGAGTCCAATGAGTGAAACTGGATTGGAGTGAGTGTGGGTTAGAGCTACTTTGACACTGCTGAACCATGCCATGCAAAAAAAAAGATCTCAGAAGACTTATGATCAAGAATTGTTCATTTGCATGAAGCCAAAAGGGTTACAAAGTCATCCCAAAAAGATCTTTAGCAGTCCACAGTCACACAAACTGCCTATAGATGGAGATGATTTAGTTCTGTGACTACTCTCCCTAGAAGTGGATGTCCAGCTAACATGACTCTAAAGGCTCGGTAACGTAATAAAGAACCTCAGAGTAACAGCTAAGTGCTTGAAGGAAGAATTGGAGCTGGTTCACATCTCTGTTCATGAGTCTACCACACACACATTATATAGTGCACGGTTGTCCTGTCATGGACACCACAGAGGAAGCTGCTGCTCTCCAAAAACACGTAGCTGAGCCCCTCAAGTTTGCCGAAGAGCAGCTTGACTCTCCACAGCACTGCTTTGAATGGGAATGTTTTATGGATTGATGACTCTCAGGTTGAATTGTTTGGGGAGAACATGCAGCTCTATGTGTGGTGTAAAATGATCACTGCATACCAACATGAAAACATCATCCCAAAGGTGAAGTGGAGTTTTGCTGACCTCTGGTCCTGGACAGCTCCACATCATCGAGGGGAAAATGAATTCTCCGGTTTATCAAGGTCTCTTCCAGGATAATGTCAGGGTGACTGTCCACCTGCCGAAGCTCGGGAGAAGTTTGGTGAAGCAGCAGGACAATGAAGCCTAAACGTTAAATAACTTACTACAGAATGACTTCAAACAAAGGAAATGCACCTGTTGGAGCCCAGACTTTAAACCAGCAGAGACGCTTACATCATCCTAAGAATCTGTCTGAGCTGAAGCAGCTCTATAAGACAGAGTGGTCCAAACTTTCTGAACATTCTTCAGGTCTGATCAGCTGCTACTGGAGGTTGTTTGAGGTTATTGCTGCTAAAACAGGTTTGACCATTGATTAAATCCAAGGTTTCACTTACTTTTTCCACCAATTCTTTGAATGTTTCATGGCTGTGTTCAATGAAGACAAGGAAGATTATAGTTGTTTATGTTATATTAGCTCAGGAACACTGTTTGTCTTCATTTGTGTGTTAGATGAAGATCAGATCACATTTTATGACTCATTAACATAGAAAACCAGCTCATTCCAAAGGGTTCACCAATTTGGATTATGAGACCTTAATGTTGTGCTACTGCCCCATAACAGAGGGGTTGGATTCATAATGTATGTCTCCAAAGCTTGACACTAAGTATATGTATGTATGTTTGTATAGTAATGAAAACCAGATACACATCCTGTAAATACAGTAATCTTCTATCATCAATACCCTTAAAGCTTGTGTTGTCACAGATGCCTGAATGTGTTATGGTTTTTTCCTCAGTCCTGCTGTGGTTCTGGTTTCGGCTCTGGGCTCTCTGGTTCTTCTGCTGGCCCTGGCCGTGTACAGGCACAAACATCCAGTCAACCTCTACCTGCTAGTTGTGTTTGTAAGCATGTTTTGTTTCCAGAAAGTAACATTTAGCTTTAGCCGTCGGATGAATGCAACATCTGTTAGGCTGGAGTTGTAACAGATGGGGTACAGTGTATATTTACCCCTTCCATTTATTTCCATATTTCCCAGTGTCACTTTGTAATGATGGATTAGCTGCTCAGTGACCTTCACAGAAGCTGGTTATTTAATAATAACTCCTAGCTGGATGGTGTGTAAGTGTCACTAACTGTGTGTTGTTTGCAGACTCTACTGGAGGCAGTTTCTGTGGCCACAGCTGGTAAGTAATCTCTTGAAGGCGTCAGTCAGTTGCCATCCTCTGAACCCGTCGGCAGACTGTCCTGACTGCAGGCTTTTCCTCTCCACAGTGTCCTTCTATGAATACGCCACTGTACTGCAAGCCTTGTTCCTGACCTGCGCTGTGTTTGTCGGACTGACGGCCTACACCTTCCAGTCCAAGAGAGACTTCAGCAAAATGGGAGTGGGGTGAGTTAGTGTGTCATAGCTTTTGTTACATATGGCCGCATAGAGGCCACCATCAGACTGACAGTATCTGCCCTTTTCTGACCTTACAGCCTGTTCGCCTGCCTGTGGATCCTCATCATTGCAAGCTCCATGAGGGTGAGTGGAAGTGCCTGACATTAATGTGGCTATTTCATATGAAAGAAATGAGAGGAAAAGGCAGAATAAGTGCAAGAAAAGGAGAGAGAGAGACAGAAACGGTGTGTGTTCAGACAGAAAACATCACTTTAAAGGCTGTGCACCATAAACTCAAAGGGGGCATGAATTGATACAGAGTCCAGGGAGATTTGTGAATGGAAGCGAAAGACGTCTGCTCATGTTTCTCATTTGCGTTGATCCTAAATTGTATGATGCCTCTTCAGGAATGTGTAGAGACAGAAAGGAGCCTTATGCAAAAACACACACCACACACTCTGTATCAGAGCAAAAATCAAAGAAGATTTATTTAACACCTTAAATAAGTTAATTATACATAGATTTTCTGTTATCTCATCATTCCCTCAGCAGAATGTCTAAGGATGAAGAGGCTTTATTTTATTTGTCTCATCCTCCTCACTGTAGTTGTGGAGCAGAGGGGAGACTCCCGCCGCTCCAATCTGGCTATGTCATTTGATATTTAACTGGAAGCCAGTTATTATTAAATATTTGAAATGAGCTCATGAATTCATTTTTACTTTGTAAGCACTTTATTACTTTTTAAATGAATGATACAGTATGGAATTAACTGCAAAAAGTAGCCTATTTTATTTTATGTCTCTGGATAAGACGTGGGTGCCATCACAGCCACAGTGTGTACTAACTCAACACTAGCTTCCCCCTGTTCCTGTCTCTGTCTAATATAAGTCAATGGGTTTAAATGTAGGGGAAGAGAGAGTCCTGAGACCAATACAACAGTGAGGTTCATGACTGATTTATCATTAGAGAAGAGAAGAGACTTTTAGCCAGTCAAATCCATTCTTTTAAAAAATTAAATTACTAAATTAGGTCTAATATTTGTGTTATAAATTCAAGGGTGACTCATTGTAGTACATTGGGTTTTGATTTTATTCATCTTCTTCCTGTTTACATCTGGCCATAGTATGGTAGCCTCTGTAGGACACACCTATCCATTACCACAATATTATCCACTGCAGTCCAGCGGAGAAAAAAAATGAGCGGTTAATAACAAGATGGCGTGGCAGCTAAACTGCTTGCTGCCACATATTATACGCACTGTTACATATCGTCGTTGCTGTAACTGTCACAGAAGCAGCAGGCATTCAAGCATAAAGCATGAAAGCAGAATATGAGGCAACACAAATGTTTTCATTATGTTTATGAAAATCTGGAATGAATGTAGATTCAACATTTATGTTGAATTTAAATTTAAGTCTACTTTTTTTGTTTTCTATCTGGTGAGAAAAGACAGTTTAAGTAGCCATGCTGAGCTGTTGGATGGGAGTGTGTTTGCTTTCCCCTTCATTCTGACTCTCTCTCTCTCTCTGCAGTTCTTCTTCAACAGTGACAGCACAGAGCTGGTCCTGTCTGGAGCCGGGGCTCTGATCTTCTGCGGCTTCATCATCTACGACACCCACATGCTGATGAAGCAGCTCTCCCCCGAGGAGCACATCCTGGCCTCCATCAACCTCTACCTGGACATCGTCAACCTCTTCCTGCACATCCTGCGTATCCTCGACTCCATGAAGAAGCACTGAAAGCTGCTGTACTCTGCTGTTACCAGCTTCACTGGAAACCCACTCATATGCCTGTGCTGTGATTAACACGTGTTCATGTGAGGTTCATCAAAAATTAGATTTCAGAGAGGAATCTTCATAGATAAAATCTAAATACCTCTCTGTCATTGGTGAACTCTTTCCAGGTAGCTGCTTCTTTTTATTCCACCCAAGCTGATTGTGCTTTTGTATTAAGTTGAGGAGATGTTTATCAGTGCAGCTGTTTGTTTTGTAACCAGGATATATAATCATCATGTCATGAGACTAAAATGTACACTACCTGATTTGATATAAGGCCCACTGGCACCCCCAACTGGCGCAATGGCTTCTCTCCTTGTTTCAGAAAAATTATCCCTTTTCTCAAAGTATATTTTTCAGTACATCTCACAGGGGTTTCAGAGCTGTCATTCTAATTTATTCTCTTATTGAATTTACTGTTGAATGTTTTCAATGTTGTCAAAAATTTGTTGTTTATATTCGACCAGTGCACTGTACTGCTGCAGCCCTCTCATGTCCCACATTATATGTTCATTTTAATGAAGTTCAAGTGCATGCTTGGGGTTATTAATATCTGTGGTTGTACATATTGTAATTTTATGGTGTAAATGTAATGAAAGTAAATAAATAATATGTCATTCTATCCTTTAAGTAATTGCAAGCATCATGGTAAATGTTGCTTCAGCTGTCCTTAATGCATGGTTTAATAAAGACTTAATGCAAAGTTTTTTCATTCGCAAACTTCACCTGTTGTGTTGCATTTTTTATTTGTACTTCATTTAAATCAATTCATATGGATCCTTTTCACTTTGACAGTGTTTCTGTTGATCACTGCCAACAGGGGGATTCTTTTTTAATAAGAATTACTAATACAAACATTGCCTTTTGGACTTGAAATAGATTATTGATGTATGCCTTTCAATATTAATAAAACCTCTCAGTGGAATGAATTTGTTTAAACAGAAAAAAAAGTCAGCTGAGAGCTGTTACAGTGCTTGAAAACCAGCATTTGAATAAACATAATGTAGTACAAACAGAAATGATAGAGAAGATAAACACTACTAATAACAATACATATAGTAATAATATTAATATCCATATTAATTAAGTTAAGCAAATAAATAAAAACAAAAGTGTGGAAAAAATAAGGTGCAGAAGGCATTTACTGAAATCATTTAACTCCTATAGCAGATGGATTGTATGCAAACATATTATTGATACCTTTAACAGAGTCAATGTAATTTCCAAATGTGGTAATGAACAACTCAATAGATGGGACATATTTATAAAATTTGGGCATTTTTTTTATATGAAATTTACTAAATAAGCGTAATACATTAACAGTAGTATTTTGTCGTTCTTGTTTTCTTTATCTAAAATAGACTCGCTTTGGCTTCTAACTTAATTATGTGGATTGTTTGATTAGCAAAATAATCGGTTTTCTCTAGCAGACTGTATATATCAACCTTGATAGATGTATTGTCTTATTCGGCTTTACAAAAATCACATTTGATTTGATGACAAAGTTTGAGGTTTAAGAATTAGCATATTATTTACAGTTTGGTTGTGTACTTCTCTTATTGGTTGAAAATAATAGGTTTGTATGGAGTTTTTGCCACTGAATCTTGGAAAAATGGGAGCTCCACACAAATTTTCCACGTGGAGTGATTTTTCTTGTTTAGAAATAAAAACTTGTATGTTATTTGTACACTTGTGGCCTTTGATATGTATTCCACTTAAAAACATGGTAAATTTATATGGAATATTAAATGTCTTAGTTCTAAGAAAGTCCTCATAACTAAGAATTTGAACGTTTTTAAACAGTGTTCTGTTGGTTTTGAACGCAGCCCAGTTGGTCAACTGCCACTTCACCTCAACGTCATTTCCGTCACACAACCTTCTCCTAGAGTTTTGTCTAAGATGGCGTCAATGCAGTTAACGGATGAGGAGCTTTTCTCCGAATTAAAGCGTTTCGGTTTCACTCCAGGCCCGGTTACCGAGAATACCCGTCCGGTGTATTTAAAGAAATTGAAGAAGCTTCGCGAAGAGCAACAGCAGCGGGGCTCCAGATCGGGTAAAACCCGTAGCAGCGGGGCCATCCACAGCACCACTGGCGGCGGCAACACGGCGGGATCCAGGCCAGCCAGCCATGACGTCACGCACCTGAGCTCTAACAGGAGACCGGGCCGGAAGTCCTCCGTCCTCGGCTTCAGCTCCGACGAGTCTGACGCTGAAACTCCACTGAAAAGAAAGGGCCTCAATCACAGCGGCAGGGCAGACCGAAGCTCCGGTTTTCAACAACAACCGAAGATAAGGCCTGTTACAACACCGACTGTGGCTATCAAGAGTCAGTATGGCGCTGGGAGTACGCTGAATAGCAGCAGTTCTTCCCCGGGTCCGGACGGACAGAGAGGTGTCTCGCTGGGCTGGGGAGTTCGTGCCAGATCCAGCCCTGAGGCGAAAGGGAGGGATTACGACGAATCGGGAGAAGAGGACGATTATGAGGGGGAAACGGAGAAGAACTCTCGCTCTGTAAATGGCTGCGGGGCGTCTCACTTGATCACTAGCAAGTTAGCCGGGGATTACTCAGACTCCGACGAGGAGGAGGTTGGGGGCCTTGGCGGCGTAGACCGACAGCGGGATAGGTTAGAGCCCAGACGGAGCCACCCGAAAGCGGCGTTCCCTTCCCACGGAGTCGGCCGAGGGTCTCAGACGGGAGGGGCAGCCAGAGAGGTTAACTCGCCTGGGAGTCTAAACATGGTGGGAAGACGGAGGGAGGAGGGGGAGGAAGACGAGGTGAAGAGAAGGGACTCGGACCCATCGGGAGGCTTGCGGAGCCACAACTTTCCCAGGAAGTCCATCTACGTCTCCCTCTCCGAGAACCATGGAAGAGAGGCCGGCAAAAACAACCACGTCGACAGCGAGGACGGATCCTTCAGAAGCAGCAGCTCTAATAGGTTCAGCATCGGGCTGAGACCGCGCTTCTCCAACTACAGCAGCCTGTCCCAGCCTTACAGGGGCAACCACTCCAACCACACCGCTCCCAACCACTCATACAGCCAGACAGCGCTGAAGCAAAAGCTGTCTGTCCCGGAGGATGAGCTGCTCCAGCAATTCAAAAGGGAAGAAGTGGCCTCCTCTGGTAGCTTCAGCGCTCACTACCTGTCCATGTTCCTGCTCACGGCAGCCTGCCTCTTCTTTCTGCTGCTAGGCCTCATGTACCTTAGGATGAGGGGCTCTGGATCCTCAGAGGTGGATGGAGTCAGTAAGTATTTGATAAGATGTGCTATTTAAGCTTTTCCATTGTTTAGGGTCATGGATGTCCACTGGCAATTTAAAGCCAGTGTTTCAGGTAGAATGTTTTTTCCCATGTGGCTTAGTTGTGGTGTTAGTGTCTTTTTTTAATCTCCAGACAATTAAGCTTCCCCTGTACACTAGTTTGAAAATAATTGAAAGTGATGTTTTTTAAAGCTTCAGGAGATTCACAAGGATATACAACTTTTTTTGCACAACTGTAAAAAGTAAATAGCTGAGCAAGAATAGCAAACCTGTTATTATACATATTAAAACAAGAGCAGACTACCCCACACACTACTACAGTTAAGCAGAATTCACACAATATGTTGTCAACAAATGCAAACCAGGAGCACAGATCAGTGGCCACAGTGTGTTTTCAGTCTTTCCCCCCCTGCAGGTGCACTCACTAGATGTGATTTGTAGTAGTCTGAACCATCAGGAACATAATCCATCCCTCTCTAACAAGTGTTGGCACAAATGTTGGTTCAGCCGTGACCCAAACAGGTTCTAGATGCTGTTGTTGCTGATGCGTTCATCTCCAAGTGGCTCAGAGATGACCCAAACCCTCCCCTTTCCTCCATGATGTATGCATGAATACAAATGTGCAGACTTTGCACACTTAAAGGTTGCGTACCCAGGAAGTGAACGTGTGCCAAGAGTTGTCCAAATTCACAATTCATCAAATTCACCAGCACTCTTGAACGCACATTCTCCAGACTTCCAAAGACTCCACTTTTAGAAGATTATGCATATTGCAAACAAATATCAACAAGACAATGGAAACAAAGGGATAATAATATTACTCAACAATTGAAATGTTCACTTAATTAAAATCAAGGTTAAGGTTAAAAACGTTCAATTAAGTGTCGCAAATCTTATCTTTTACAACTTAGATCACCTCACAGATAACAAAAAAAGTTGTGTATGCACACAAGGATGTGCTTGCAGGTGATGCGATGGACATTCCCGCTAATGGTGTCACATGATTCCAGTGATCGACAGCAGATTTAGATCTAGATTCAGGTTCGGTAAAATGCCATCGAACCTCACCCTCGTGATATGATAAATGTAGTGAATTGATTTCCTTCCCTCCTTCCATTTAAAACAAACTTGATGAATCAAAATTTCTAAAAAGTTTGAAACCAAAGCTGTCGGATCGTTTCTTGTATTTTTGCTCCTCCACATTTAAAAACACCACAGTTTACAACCTTAAAAATTTACTATGGATTTCAGCACCTCTCAGACACTGTCAGCAATACAAATGGTCTATTTCACAAAGCTATGTACATGACTGTTAGGTTGCTTTCTACCTGTGTGCTGAAATAAAACCTAACCAATGATGTTATTATTTTGTTAAATTGCTTTAAAGTTGAAGTTTCGACCAGTCGACAAAAAACCAGATGCCAAATTTCCTTGAATATCATGTGTGTAATTCTGTCCTGAATTAATTCAGGCCTCAAGTGCCAAGCTGATGTGGTGAGGGTTTCGAGGGTTGAGCCTCATGTACAGACACTGACTCACATGTGATGTCTGAACTCCACTCACATTTCATGTCTCCAATCATGTCGTCTTACTGTAAAACACCAAGTTTTTCCTTCTACTATTCCAGCCTGTGCCTTATGTGTGAGGTTTACAGTGCAGTTTAAATGAGCATGCTGCGTCTCTGTCCCCTGACTGACCACCTTCTCTTCTGTTACAGTTAAGAGCCACCCTTTTGGCGGCGAGTTTGACTCTTCTTATGTAAGTATATATTTTCCTCTGACACCCTCTTCCAGTTGTGTGTATGACAAAAGCTGTGTAGCAAACTTTTTGTTGAGTCTAGAGAGCCCAGGAAATGCAGTGTGAACACTTCACCTGGAATTAGATTGGAAGCGTTATAATGTGAGCAGTGAACACAGCTTAAGTGCTGCGTGTTAATGAATTTAGCTCGCTCTCCTGGCCAGGCTGTGACCGGCGCTACCTTTCAAGCGTTTCATATTTTTTGTGATGTGCGCGTCGGCTGGAAAGACAGACAGTAATTGTCTTTGTGCCAGGTGTTTCATACGTTTTGTCCACCCCCCTTGTACCAACAAGGGTGGATCAAAGATGCAGGCTGTAAAACCAGTTTACCTGAACTGAACACTATGAATAACTCACATTAGGATCCAAATTTATTTTAAGAGTTCACTAAATGTCTTAACTGGGTGTGTTTTAATGCTAAAACAAAGCCCATCTAAATCCTTTCTTTACTGTACTCTGTTGTTTTTTCCACCTCCGCCTGTTAGTGCTGCAGTGCTGTGCCCCTCTATGACAGCCGGCCTCTAGAGTGCAGCGTTCTGCTGCATATGTGAGTGTTTTAAATGTGGAAAATGATTTGGGCACACCAGTTAGTGACTCCGAGTTCAGACACTTAGCTCCAACATTAACCATCATTAGCACAGAGCCTCGTATGAAACATTCAGATAGCAGCGTCTCATTTTCAGCTGGCAGTGACCGTCACTTTGACCACTTCAAATGACAACAGGTCACATCAGTGGCTGTTCATTAATGTTGATTCCTTGAGGAACAGGATGATGGGCCATAAACTTGTCTGTTGTCTGGTTAGATGTGTTATGCTGCCTGTGTCTGTATGACACCGCTGTACAACTGCAAGTTGACTGAGTGTTACTGTAGTTCATACACCTTCTCTCCAGCTCATCACGTCAGGAGTTACATTTTCCCACTTTAACTTTCATTCATGCGCAATTTAACTTACAATTTAAGCTCATAAACATAATGGTTTTGAAACAGGACATTCAGTATCTGGATCAAGCACCTTGTGAAAATGTATTTATTATATTAAGTAAACACTGAAGTGGATAAAATATTGTATTGGACTTTGGCAGACACCCAATATTTGACTTTGCTGCTAGATTGTAAAATTTTGCTTCCCTTCATATTTTCAGTATGAACTTGTGCCACCAGAAAGGTGTATAAATGAAATAACAAATCAATGCACTTCTGTTGGTTTGTTCACTAAGGATTTATTGTGTCTGCAGGACAAGGCAGAGAAGGACCTGATCCTGAAGCTGCTGCTCAATCTACACGACCACCTGGCCCACATCGCTGGTAGCTATGAACTCTCTGCACTACTGACTGACTGACTGACTGACTGACTGACTGTGTAGAGCTGTGTGAAGTAGCTTAGTGTAGAGTACAGTTTCTCCCTTTTTGTCTCTGACAGCTGAGTGAGCAGTGATTATTTTCATTGATTATGTGAATTCTTTCACCGCATAAATGCTTTGCTAAGCTAACCCTGCTTACAGTAGCAATATGCACTCATTCATATTCATAGGCCTAGTGATAGGTTGAACATCATTTAACATGAATACTGGGTGTCCATTGGAACACTGACTCAACTTTAGGCACATTTCACTGTGCACTGAAAGCTGTGATAACACACTGCGACTGGTCAATATAGGGAGCGTTTAAGTGTGTTCATTAGGCCGATGAGAGCTAATTAACACAGTGTTTTTAATGATATTACAAGCAGATAATGCACATTTATTTGCTTTATAATTTGCTGTATGCACAGGTGAAAGCAAATAGAATCATGTGCTGTTTCCAGTCTAGTTCTTTGGAATGACAGCAAGTCTCACGTTTGCATTTTATATTCTGTACACATGGATTAAGAGAAGAGGCCACATGAGAGGTCCTCAGTGAAAGCAGCTTTTATTGTTGTAATCTGAACTGAGTGACTGACTAACAACGCATCGCTAATAACAACCCTACCCACTACTTGTATGGTGTTCCTAACAAAGTGCTCAGTGAGTGTACAATGTATCGAACACTGCCCAGTATTTAAAATCTACTGTGATTAAAAATGTTAGGGTTGGTGCCTTTTAAACCTCTCGTGTAAACACAAGTACTGATGTGCAGATAAACAGGATGTGATGACACATTGTGTTGATACAGTTTGTTTTCCTCAGTGATGGTTTGATGCTGTTGATTACAGGCCAGCACGACTGTGGAGACCAGAAGTGTCCAAACAGGAGTCTGTCCATGGACGAGGCCTCTGCGTATTTACGGGTACGTCCACACTAACGTTCCTGCCTGTAACAAAACTTGAAACACAAGCTGTAAGCATGACTGCTGTGTTATGTGAATACTACACAGCAATGTTTGTGGTTCACAATGACCTTGAACAGGGTAACCTGTGAGCTTGATTCATTTTTCTGTGAATTCTGCAGAAAGGTAGAGTGTATCAACCTGTTTCCTCTGCTTCAGATGTTTTGAATGTAGCCTGAAGGCAGGATGAGAGTGATGCTGAGTGAGAGTGGTGAGCATAAGAGGAGCACTGTTTAGTTAATTGTTTGGAACAGCTTTTTTAAAGTTCCCATATTTTCTCTTCTCCTGTGTTTTGTTTGAAGTGTTGATCCATAAGAAGATATATTTGTGGTTTTAAGAACCAAAAACCATTTCAATGTAGTTTTACATCTCCTCTCTCAGGCTTCTCTCTGGAGCTCTAGTAACAACAGGTCGGTGAGCCAATCAGAAGAGAGGAGGCTCTGAGCCTCTCTTCTGATTGGCTGACTGTTTTCTGAGTGATCCAATTAAAATATAGCAGATTTCAAGTAAACACTCGGAGAAAGGTTGGCTGGTGGGTTGCTGCTTTGTTGTGACATCACAAAGTTCCTGAGGTCCTGACGGCTGGTTTTAAGGCTCAGTTTCTGAATACAGGCTGTGTGCATTTCTCTGTGGACTGAGGCTTTGATACTTTCACAGTATTAATATAGAACCTAGACCTGCTTTATAATCAAACTACACATGGACATCTGCCTTTAGACTATATGGGACCTTTAAAGTAGTAACATTGGTTTTCTCTCCCGCTCCAAGACGAGTGAGATAGCTTTGACCCAGAATGAGTTTTGTTTTCACAGCCAGTACAGATATCCACACAGCAACACCCTGATATACACACATACATTCATGCCTGTATCCCGCTCCATACTTGTATGCACTCACACTGTTTTTGGCAGCTGTGGCAAAGGGGGCAAAAGTGCTAAAACAAGCTCTTCTCAACATATCTCTAATTCAAGCAGGAACATTTTCATGTCATCTCTCTCCTGGCTGGAGGGAACCAGCATCAGCTTGCTTGTGTGTTTCTGTAACTGATGTTCAGCGTCCAGGTGTGCAGTGAAGGGCACCATTCACCACACCACATTGGTGTTTTCTCTCTCGGTGAAAACAGAGCTTAAAAGAAAACCCAGAGAGTATGGAAGATTATTGACGAGCAGTATCGATAAAGCAGGACCCTTAGGAGTGGGAACTGTTTGTGTTGTTCCTCTCATCAGTATCATGTGTTTTGTTCAGGCCCAGAATCAGGAGTTTGAAGGCTTCATTCATTTGTCTCTGGAGTGGATCATCCGGGCAGGACAGGACGTGGGCATAAGGTAAAACAAGACACAAGCATTCATGCTGATCACAAGCTTTTCAGAGCCCCCCCTCACTGTGTGACATCTGTACTCACTCTTTGTGTGTGTGTGTGTGTGTGTGTGTGCGTTTGTGTGTGTGTGCGTGTGCGCAGGCTGACTGGGCAGGTAGCTGATAACCCGGTGACCGATGTGTCTGAGATCTCTCGGCTGGAGTCCACGCACCCCAAGATGCCCTTCACATGCCGCTTCCGTCGAGCCTTCGTCACCGTCATCAGCAGAGTCTTCGTCATCGCAGTCGGTGAGAACACGACAGTTAATGAATGCGTTGCCAAAGTGCAGTGTCGCATTTTGCCACCAGACTCCAGTAAACTGCGTTTGAACCTGTGAATCCTGTGCGTCTGTGCAGTGGTGGGCTGTGTGTGGAGCGTGGTCTGGTACATGAAGTATCGCTGGAGGAGGGAGGAGGAGGAGACCAGGCAGATGTATGACATGGTGGAGAGGATCATCGGTAAGAAACGCCGCACGCGCAGAGACAGTCTGACGTCACTGCTGTTTGCTGTCTGACACAGAGATTAGGAACCAGTCTTCACTTTCATCTGTGTATCCAGAACCAAGAAGGTTCCCAACATGTTTCATGACAAAGACTGGAACTGAGGAAACCTTTAGCTTTGTAAGGAGTGAGAAAATAAAAACCACTCATGATAAGTTGATAATGTATAGAGACATTGAATCACATACACAGTATATTTACAGTTTTCAGACCCCTTCACTTTATGCACTTTTTATTGTGAGGTCAATATCATTTTAAATGGATGAAATTGTCGTGTTTGCCCATCAATCTACCCTCAATCCAAAATGACAAAGTGAAAACAGAAATATTAGCAAATGTATTAAAACTTAAAAAAAAGCTGAAATCTCTTTTACAAAATATTCAGACTCTTTGCAATGCCGCCCCAAATTGTAGTCAGGTGCATCCTCTGTGGGTCATTGTTTTAAGTTTTAATTCTCTTTTTGTTGTGATATCAAGTGATCCATACAAACAGTGTGATGCCTTGTGTGAAGTCTTTTCCATACAAGCTTTCTGTAAGACATCATTGTAATGAATCTAAGTTAAAATAGATAATACAGAGGCAGCTAAGGGCCAGTACAATAAAACACAATTAAAAAATAGAAAATGAAAAAAAGTAATTCTTTTCATACTAAATATTTCTTAAATCATGTCTGGTTTTATCTACTTTCTAGCAACAGCTTTCCAGTCAGCAGCACCTAGAATCTGAAATGAATAGGAGCTCTCTGTAGACGGCAATAAAATTTAGTGGCCAGGCGTAGATCAGGGCAAAGGTATAAAACCATTTCTAAAGCTTTGAGTGCTCCCAGGAGAGCAGTGGAGTCAATCATTGTGAAATGGAGGAAGTTTGGAACCAGGACTCCTCATAGAGTTGGCTGTCTGGCCAAACTGAGTAGAACTGAGCAAGAAGAGCCTTGGTGAGAAGGGGGGCCAAAAAACCCAACAGTCACAGAGCTTCAGAAGTCTTCTGGGACGACCGTCTCAGCAAGACACTGCGTTAGTCTTTATGGAGTGTCTAGACATAAGTCACTGTGAGTAAACGGCATGTCACAGTCTGCTGGAAGTTTGACTAACAGCATCTAAAGATGGGAGTTCACAGACACTTCCCGTCCATTCTGATGGAACCTGAGAGGATCTGTAAGGAAGAATGTGATAAACTGCCCAAATCCAGATGCAAAGCTCGGAGAGACTTACCCAAGAAAACTTGGCGCTGTAACTGCTGCCAAAGAGGCTTCAACAAAGTTCTGAATGAAGCTTTTAAATACTTTTGTAAATGAGAGATTGATGTTTTTGATTTTAATAAATTTGCAAAAAAAATTCTAAAAGAAATGTTTTCACTTTGTCATTATGGGTTATTGAGTGAGACTGATGGGCAGAAATGGCAATTGTATCCATTTAAAATGAAATGTACAACATTAAGTGTGCAGAAAGCGAAGGGGTCAGAATACACAGTGACGCCGGTGTGTATATATACATAATGTCCACTCTTGAAAGCTGCAGGTTTTTCTCTTTGATCCTTTTATTCTTCCTGACTTCTCCTAACCACCTTCTGTTGTTCAGACGTGTTGAGGAGCCACACTGAGGCTTGCCAAGAGAACCAGGACCTACAGCCCTACATGCCCATCCCCCATGTCAGAGACTCCCTGGTTCTGCCTCAGGATCGGTCAGTACCAACAGCTGCCACCCACGGCTCCGTCTGAATCCAGATAGAAAACTGTCAAGAAAAGTATATTAAGGCCTGATATTCACACCTGCCATTAGGCTTAGGCTAATAATCGATAATATTGAATATTGCGATATTTCCATACGCAATATTTTACATAATATCGGAAAAGTTATATATTTATATTATTAAAAAATGCCTGAAACAAAAAATACAATAATATATTAACTTTATGTATTATTAGAAAATAAGTAAGTCCCCCATGATAATATTGTATATCATGATCATTTTGTGTATCGTGATATTTGGGCTGGATGTGTTGAGATATTAAATTTGGGATATAAAGAAAGCAGGTGAAATGTCTCGGGTGATGGTTATTGTAGTTTTCATGTGTTTTAATAGGCTTCCTTAAAGTTAACATTCAGATACACTTTCAAACTCCTTGTCCAGTCTGCCTGTGGATCTGTCAGGTGAAGATGATGAGTGACAAGTTGTGATATTTTACAGGAAGAAGATGAAGAAGATCTGGGACCGGGCTGTGAGCTTCCTCTCAGCCGACGAGTCCAGGATTCGAACAGAGAATCAGAGGATCGGCGGAGCGGACTTCCTGGTCTGGAGGTGGATCCAGCCTTCTTTCAGTTGCGACAAGACCTCCTTAATGCCCTCCAAAGTTTGGCAGGGAAAAGGTAACGCACACTAAATGTTTTCACTCAGACTGTAGTAATGAGTCCTTCAGAAACCCGGAAATGCAAGGTATCATGGATAAACGGATATTTATAGCTGACAGTGCAGTGAACGTGGAGTGAACAAGCTACTGCAGCGCGCTCTCTGCAACCCCCTCTGCGGGGGGGTGTCACGCTGTCTACAACAGTTAAAGTGTCCTTTCTACAATGTGACCACTGTACAGCACACCTGCTGTTTCCTATTACTTTATAAACACTATGGTTATCCGATTATCAGTGTGTTTGTAGAAGGAGGCGGGAGAGAAAATGATTGGGTCAGACTTACCGCAGACCAGTGGATGTCAGATTGATTGGACGATTGGAATCTCAGAACTAGTGTGAGATATGATCGTGGCTCATAAATATGTTAGCGTGTTAACCAGCGTTCATTACCAAGGTGGTGTGCTGCAGATGAAATCATTATTTTTATCGCCGCTTCATTGTTGACATTTCGAGCGAGTGATGACAGAGAAAGCTAGAGGGCACAGAGGGTTGTTATATTCAGGTACAGCCACAAAGCATCTAAACACGCTGCAAACATGTGTTCCCTTTGCTGTAAGATACACAAAATGTTGGCAGAACAACTGTGAACTTTCCTAGAAACGTGGCTGCTCAAGAGCAAGTCATTGAAACAGCAAGTCAGCTGGAACTCAGTTTTCCAGTCACGGAAAACACATGGAACACGAGAGAAAAAAGTAAAATGTCCTGGAAAATTATTTCAACCTTTCAACCCCCCCCCAAAGTCATCTTCAGGATCGTGTTGATGTTCAAAATGGTCGGATAGTATTTTGAATAGGAGGCTATTGGTTTTGTTTGCGAACTGTGAACGCACCCCGAAGCCACATCACATGCTGCAGGTTGGATGATTTACAACTGAAGGGGCTGAAACTGAATCGTACATTTAGCCACACAAAGCTCTGGATTGGTCAGGAGGGAAAATTGTCGGTGACTAATTGTTGTATTGGTTTTCAGGCAGAAATGGGGAAAAAAGGGAAGCAGGTTATACATGTTTTTAATAATGATAAATTTTATTTACCTAGCAAAAGTTCCTGAGTGACATCATCAGTAAAAATGTCCTGGAAAAGTCCTGGGAAATGATCTGTAGAAAAGAGCGGGAAACCCTGCTTGATGTTTTTCAGATTTTGAGAGAGATGTGTTGGAGCCACGTATGTTTGTGGAGTCCACCACAGGAATCACACAGCCAGCTTAGATCCCTGTACTTTGTAATCTAACATGGTCTTCAGTTCATTGAGATTCTGTCCCCCTCCCCCCACCGCCAGCGTTCCCTCTGGACCGGAGGAACTCGCCTCCCAACAGCCTGACTCCATGTCTGAAGATCAGGAACATGTTTGACCCGGTCATGTGAGTACTGGTCTCTGCTGCTTGTTGGATGAGCTCAGTCTCTTCCCTGGTTTGACTTTGTGGTTTTTAACATCTTTGTGTGTGTTTTTTACAGGGAGGTTGGGGAGAACTGGGATCTAGCCATCCAGCAGGCGATCCTGGAGAAGTGCAGTGACAACGACGGCATCGTCCACATCACTGTTGACAAGAACTCACGAGAGGTACGCTCCGTCCTACCAATGACGAGCAAACTGTCATGTCCACCTTCTTATGCTGTTTTGCTGTGAGGATGTTACAGTGTACTTCCTGCTCTCTCTACAGGGCTGCGTCTATGTCAAGTGTCTCTCTGCAGAGCACTCAGGGAAAGCCTTCAAGGCACTTCATGGCTCCTGGTTTGATGGTAAATTACACACTTACATTTACAGCACGTCACATGATTTACTGTCCAGGAAGTCCAGTTCTAATAATTCATCCATGGGTTTAGAAGGCTGAACAGCAGTTTATAATACTAGGAGACAGAAGGTTACAAGTCGCTGCCACAGGAAACTAACTCAATTCCTCCAAATTAAAAGCATTAGTAATTCATTAAAGATGGTTTTTCTTGTATTTTAAGGACATTGTAGTACAGAATTTAGTTGAGTCCGCTCATGTGATCGTCATTTTCTCGTCCACCTTGACAACCACAAGATACAAAAGGTCCTGTTGTACATCTTTGGTAGGTCATCATGTGTCACGGCTTGCGTTTGAGCCCAACACAGTGGTCTGAAGGCAGCACAGAGGCAGGGGTGTGTAAAGGCAGCAGTGTTGAATCTGCTCTGAATGGCAGCGTGAGATGCATGAGTCGTGCAAATCTGGATAACAGCGAAAGCTTTCACACAGTCTCTGCTTGAAGTTCATGATGTTGCACTTGGTTGTTCATACAAAAAATGACTGAAGTACTTGTGTGAAGTTTGGAAAAAAGCTTGAGAGAGAAGTTCAAACTGTGCCTGTTTTTACAGCTCCATTGTTTTTGGGCCGTTACAGGACGTAGCCCCTGTTTCACTGCTGGAAAACTTTGGGTGGAGGAGCTTCCAGATACCGTACAATCTGACACACACTCGATTTGAAGCAGGCTGAGGCTCTAAGGCTGTGTTCATACTGACATCTAGACATGGGCTGATATTTGCTAATATCAAATGCACGTGTGTACATTGTACAAGCAGCATCACTTATACCTGAAACATAAAATACAATCATAATTATGAATTATTAAAACACAAAACATGAAATAAACAATATGATTTTATTAGAATCCCGGGTGATTATATCTTATAATATGATAACTGAGCTGGACTGTGTCCACATATTAAATTCTGGATATTGCCCCAAGCCCACTGACATCAGTGTGCAGTGTTTCGGTGTCTTCAGACTCGTGAACATATCAGTGAAACTGGACTGTCTGGATTGTATTTCAGCTTCTCACTTGTAGCAATACACCTACACAGCTCCTTCTGTTATTTATAACAAAGTACTGAACTCAGTCTGAGTTCCTGCTGAGGCTGACAACAACAATCAGCAGCTCACTGGCAGCATGCGATGACAACAGAAGACATTTTGAGCACATTATTAAGACACTGAATCATCTCGCTCAGCCTTATACAACTTGCACTGGTTTAGAATTACCCATATATGCACTGTTGACATAAAAGGAAGGGTGCATAGTTACTATCACAGTGATGGGGTTTCCCCATAAAAACAGTTGGCAAGCAATATATGTTTGTGAAACAGTATATTAGCTAAAAAGCTGCTTTCTGTATTTACCCTGTGAACAAATCAGTTGAACCTGAAGTCTGTAAATGAACTTCACTGCTCAGACACTGAATGCAAATGAAACATTTCTATTAGCAGCAATTTTATTTATTGATTATTAGCGTCTATATTTGGTTTGTAACATTATAATTTAACAATTACCCATAACTCGCAGAAATGAGCAAATTTAGTGAATATATCTCGTATCAAACCTCATAGTTTCTGGAAATGATGACGGACAAGAAAAGTGATTATTTCTGAAAGACATCAGACTCCTCTCTTACAATATATTATTCATGATACCGATTAAAGGGGGACACTTCTTCTGTGTTTTATTTGAAGTGTTGATCCATAAGAAGATATAATTGTGGTTTTAAGAACCAAAAACCATCTCAATGTAGTTTTACATCTCCTCTCTCAGGCTTCTCTCTGGAGCTCTAGTAACAACAGGTCGGTGAGCCAATCAGAAGAGAGGAGGCTCTGAGTCTCTCTTCTGATTGGCTGATTGTTTTTGGAGTAATCCAATAAAAATATAGCAGATTTCAGGTAAACACTCAGAGAAACCAAATCCCGCAAGGTTGGATGGTGGTTCCGAGTGGGTGGGGCTTGGGGCTTGGCTGAGAGCAGTGACTGCTTTATTGTGACATCACAAATTAACAGAAGTCCTGACGGCTGGTTTTAAGGCTCAGTTTCTGAATACAGGCTGTGTGCATTTCTCTGTGGACTGAGGCTTTGATACTTTCACAGTATTAATATAGAACCTAGACCTGCTTTATAATCAAACAACACATGGACATCTACCTTTACACTATATGGACCTTTAATCAGACCTATAGAGCCACTGTTTTTAATTTCTAAAATCAAGAACACTCTACTCCAACTGTATTATTTGCCTGTCTACTCGAGTGATGAGCATGGAACAGTCAAATAAAGGGATGGAGAATCTCTTAGTGCAGCTGCTCTTCCTCCATCACCATCTCCACCACAGAGCAGATCACAGCATCAGTATGTGGAGGATTTTGGGAGAAGACAGATCCAAAACAAAACGTAGCATCCTGCATGCAGCTGCTGACTCACTACTTCTAATGTGATGATTATCTGCATGTGTTACAGAGCGCTGTAGTGACAGTCTCACGTGTTTTCCGTTTTGACAGGTAAGCTGGTGACAGTAAAGTATCTGCGTTTGGACCGATACCACCAGCGCTTCCCGCAGGCACAGGGCTGCAACACGCCCCTGAAGGCCTCCAGCCTCCTCCACCCGAACACCACAAGCACCGCGGACACTACGCCCAGCCTGCAGCACCACGGCTCAGCCAACTCTTCAGGCTTCTCATGAGATCACCATTAAAGCATTAGATTTAGCGTTCTCTTCTGTGCCCTCCCAGCAGCACAGCACCAGTCTGCTGCTGCTCCTTCACTGCTTTATAACGGGGAAGACTTAAGTCTGTGCCATGGGAGAGCTTTTTTTTTTTTTTCTTCTTCTTTTTTTTTTAATTGTTTGTTTGTTTTTTTTTTTCAACACAGGATCTTTGCAAGAAAAGCTGTTCAGCGTTGCAGTGTTTGTTTTCTATAATCTTTGTATTAGAAATGTCATGGATTTAACAAGGAAGCGAAGCTCTTCTGGAATATTTAAGATGTGTGCAGATACTCCGACCCTCCCTCCTCCTCTTCCTCCTCCTCTTCCTCCTCCTCCTCCACAGTGTAACTAACTGATCCCATGATGGAATTCATTTGGGCACTGTATGAAAACGGCTGCATGTTTCAGCGTATGCCTCTATTTCAGAGTATGCCTCTATGTAAGCTTTCAATACAACAGTGTGGATGTTGATTTCTTTTTTCCTGAAGATGTTCGATGTACTCCTTGTTATTATTATTATTATTATTCTTGATTATTATTATTATTTAGTCAAGCGAGGAAGGCATGGACAGATTTGCAGAGGGTGTCCTGTAAATACATGTGAATGGTGGCACAAGCTTTATTACATCTTCTGTATTAAAAAGCAAAGCATAAGCTCACTTTTTTTTTTTTTTTTTTTTTTCTTCCTTTGCTGCTCACGTACCACAGCAGAGTACATCTGTATCCAGAGGCAAACACTCCCAGAGAGGCCGCAATAGCACAGATGCACACACACAGAACAGTTCAGGTGGTAGAATGCCGATTCAGCCGCTGTGTGTGTGTGTGTTGTTTGCTCCATGTATTCCATGTATGGGCTTTCTTTCCCTTTGTCCTTGGTTTTGTTATGGCATCCAGCAGAGCTCCCATTACCCTCAACGTTTGAGCGATATAACAAAATCAGGGAGTGTAACCTTTTTAACAGTCACCTGAAACTTTCTACTGCAGATATAATCCAATATATCCCCAAGTTATTATTACCACTTATTATATTTATTATTTACCTCTTTCAAGTTGTGGTGCAACCACCCCCTTCTCATTGAATTGGATTTCCACGCCTGTTCTGAATGAGTGGTGTGTGTCAGTTGAAGTCAGGACTGTTTCAGAATCTGTGCTCACCTCACAGATGTTTCCTGTCATGACGGAGCCTGGTTCTGTCTCCACTGGCCTCTCGTAAACGATGCTACCACGCTTTTTTTTTTTTTTTTTTTTTTTTTTTTTTTTTTAGTCATAAGGAGTACTGTGAGAATGTTGACAAGTTTGTAATACTCAATTCTAAACATCCCAACCCCCACCACCCTGCCAGCCCCTCCCTGTAAGGAGAGTTTACTGAACTTAGGGATTCCTGATTTGCTTGTGTGTTTTTACAGCATTCGTGTACTCAGAAAAAAAAAAAAACGCTAAGAATCCAGGAGATGCTATGACGTAATTACATTTTTTTTTTTTTTTTTTTTTTTAAATGCAGTGAATTGAAAGTTGGATTCAGTATTTGCAGTGTGAAATTGTACAAATGATGCACATTTCAAAATGTTCAAAATCTGCTGCAGTAGGCAGCGGACAACCCAACAGTGCCTTAAATTTGTGCTTTTTTTAAGACTGGCACTGCATTACTGGACAATACTGGATTTAAGAAATAGAAACAGTTCAAAGGGTGAGTAAGGCCTGCCATAGATGTAGTTTTGTTAGAGTTTTACATCTTCAGATTTGGTATTTTGTAGCAGTTTCCTTTGATATTAAACCAAATGCTTCTCTCTATTTATTTCTTTTTTTTAAAAAAAAAAAAAAAACAGCCATGGTGATGTACTATTTTAATGTCACTATACAGTACCTGTTACATATGTGTCATAACTTTATTTCATCGAGAATCAACCTTACATCCACTTCCAAACAACTGTCAGGATGTGTAAAACAACAAAATAAAGTGAACACTTTAAGAAAGAAGCCAGTTGTTAGTGCATCACTGTAATCTATTTTTGTACTCCAGCAGAACGGTGCACCTGCAGCATTTCACCTCACAGACTGTACTGAGGCTGAATGTAAATGTTGGTTTGATGTGACGCCACCTCTCCAGGCTTGTGCTTCACCTATAAATACATCCTCGTGGATGCTTTCTTTTCCTCTGATGTATTTTATGTAAACACTGTACATTGATATAAGTGTAGTATGTACCATTATATGCAGCTTTATTTCCATTGCATTGTATGTTTGGGTTTACCAGTATCCCTAACCTGCTAGCCAGAGGGGGGAGGTGTAATATACTAGACATTTAAAAAAAAAAATAGATGTTTTAATGTAATTTGTCAATTGTACAAACAGCTCAAATTAAAGATTTATTAGGAGTTTTTACATTTTGTTTGTTGTACTTTTCTGTCATTTGCACGTGTGAGAGAAAAGCCTTATTCATACATTTTAAGGCTGTTTTATTAAATTTTTTAAATTGAAATCCATAATTTTTTTTTAAGTTTTAATAGGTGTTAATGTTCTGAATACTTGCGTCAGTTCAAACTGTCCATCAAGGTCCCTGCCCATTTTTTTCACCCGCTAAGGCTTCACTGTTTAATGACTCTCTTACACCTTTTTGTTGTATTCTAGTCAGACAAAATCCCATTTATACACGGTTAGTTTCCTAGAAACGTTTTAGCTTTCAACAACAGATAACGAGATAATGTAAGTCAAAATATGCAAAAACAAACAATTTCAACATGGCCCCTTTTCCCAAAATCAGTTTGAAATAACATTTGAGCCAAGTTTAAAAATAATACACATTATGTATTTTGCATCATCATTATTTCACATTTTCTATTGAGCACTTTGGCCTCCTATACCTACAGTATGACTCTTCAATTTATTCCAAAAGGACAGAGATGAGGTTAAGACTTCTTGACCACTATAAATTCAATGGGAAGTCGTGGAAAAGACCTTATCATCATCATCATCATCATCATCATCATCATCATTATTATTATTATTGTTGTTGTTGTTGTTGTTGTTTTTGTTATTACATTGTCAGTGTATACAATAGCTGAGTGTATTCAACATCCATGACTATAACAAACCTGTGTACACCTGATGTACACTGTCCCTTTTAATTTTATTTCACGAGCTTCATCAGTTAAAGCTGTTTTCTGCCTCCTCATCTACTGTTTTAGTCGATTTGAAGATTTTAATATTTAAATGAACTGATGAATTTGGCTGATTGGTTGTAGCCCGATTACATTATGACGTAACGAGGCAGCTATGTATGAACAAAACGGAAACGGAGCGTGGTCCTGGCCATAATTGGAGATGTGCAGGTCGCCTGTCATTCTACCCGTAACACAAACAGCCTGTTGATCAGCTGCACGGACCGTGTTGTGTTAGTGTCTTGTACTAGTAACCCGTGTTTGTGCTCCAGGTCAGGCTCATGTTCCGACCTGACACCGCCATATTACCACTGAGAATTCTGACTGTCAGCGTCGTGCTCCTGCTGCTGCTTCTCTCCGGTACGTCAGTGTCTTGTGTTTCTGTGTATTTTGAAGGGCACAGTTAGCATTAACGGTGACGAAGGCAAAAGTTAATGTTGATGGGGACGCGTTTACGGAGTTTTTTGTAGCGTGGGGAATTTACCAACTCGAAACATAAACTTTGACGAATTTGTGATAACCTCACAAATTTCAATAATGACTGTGAACCTCTCAGAAACAGACAGAACACCAAGATTCAGTTATTGTTAATTTTGGGTTCTTGCCTTGTCAAGCTCAAATTAGACATGGCGGCAGTGAGCTACAGCGTTACATAACGCAACGTTGTAAAATGTACTATTACTTTGACATTTCTCAACTCTACGCATCGTCAGCTGACCAGACATTTTCTTTTATGTAGCTAACTGTCTGAGATACCATCATCAACACAACCCGTGTTTCACTGTGGCGCACTGGTGAATTAGGTTTTAGTAATTAAGATACCACGAGAGTTCAGGAAATTTAACTCGCGGTATTTCCCGGTTTTCCTAACGTATACCGTGTAATCCGTGCTGTGTGATGAAATCAGGATCAATTTCCTCTTATATTCACTTTAAACTACAATGTTATGGTGAAACTCATTACAGGGCATTTCTAACTGCCTTTCACCTAACTGACATCTAGTGGTAGTGTCAGTCACAGCATTGAAAGCACTGTTAATGAACTGGTCCTTGAATTATGCACACAGTGTAATATTAATTATTACTGTACCTTCTTTGTTTTACCTATGGTGCGTAGGGTTTAGTATGTAGCATCTAACATGAGATAAAAATGGTGGTTCTTACACTGTCAAACAAAGTGTTTATCACAACTATAGTTCAGTTTTAAAACACCAAAGCTCTGTGAATTGCCCCTCCTGGGTTTAATTGCCTCTGTCAGCATGAGAGGAAGCTGTGGCAGAGTATTTGACATTGTTAGGTTTGTTCTTGTTTGGCTCAGCTAAGGGCAGCAGAGTGACAGAGCAGTGCACAGAGCCAAACACAGAGAGAGCACTGAATGAAAACCTGAAAACATTGGTGAACATGGCTGACAGGGACATGCATGCAACACGGATATCCATAACATCCATTACTTGGATATATTGTTATAGTACATTGAGGCTTGTTACAGTGCAAAATATCAAGTAGTCCTCTAACTAAAGCAAGACAGGACAGGTTTAAACACAGAATGTAAAAGTTGCAGGTTTTAAATAATTGAAAAGGGCTTTGGATTTTTTTTTTGTGAGGTAGGAAATACAATC
Organism: Seriola dumerili; assembly: GCF_002260705.1. Lineage (NCBI taxonomy): Eukaryota > Metazoa > Chordata > Actinopteri > Carangiformes > Carangidae > Seriola > Seriola dumerili. The sequence goes on from NW_019174393.1 coordinate 18,202,112, forward strand.
AGCATAAAGAAAACTACACAGAATACTTTAACATTTTGTTGATGAAAGTAAAAACAATAGGAATGTAACTTAAAATGTTTATCAGAGCTAAATCAAGTGGAAAAAAGTAAGTGGAATTAGGATGTATTACAACTCTTATGGAGAAACTCACTAGAAAAAGTTTGTGAATGAGACACATCAAACTAACAGTGTCTGTGGCCGACCACTTCCTATTGTTTTCTGTGGTAGCTGGCATCGTTGGCCAGTAGTCGGCCCACATCAGAGGCTGACTGGCCGTTTAAACAGACTCACAGTGGTGTGAAAACTGTAATCTTGTGTTTTCATTATGTTTCAGACTAGAGACCAGTTTCTTCCTCTCACTGGCTGTTAGCTGTAGTATGTGTGGTGTGTTCATTTGCAGTTTTCAACATGTGGTGATTCTCATCCAATACAAAGGGTCTCATCAGTCAGGCTTTGGTGTCTTTATTATTTTGAGGCTGGCATACAGTGGCTTCAGAAAGTATTCAGAGCCCTTTACTTTTTGCAGAATTTGTTGTTTGTAGATTTCATTTATAATGGATAAATTTAGCTACTTTTGTCCAACTATCTACTCTCATTAACCCATAATGACGAAGCGAAAATAAGTATTTGATACATATTTGAAGTGCTGATCCATAAGAAGATATAATTGTGGCTTTAAGAACCAAAAACAATCTCAATGTAGTTTTAGATCTCTCTCTGGAGTTCTAGTAACAACAGGTCAGTGAGCCAATCAGAAGAGAGGAGGTTCTGAGCCTCTCTTCTGATTGGCTGACTGTTTTCTGAGTGATTTAATAAAATATATAGCAGATTTCAGGTAAATACTCAGAGAAACCAAATCCTTTAAGGTTGGATGGTGGGTCTAGGTGGGATAGACTTGGGGCACGGCTGAGAGCGGTGACTGCTTTGTTGTGACATCACAAAGCTCCAAAAGTCCTGACGGCTGGTTTTAAGGCTCAGTTTCTGAATACAGGCTGTGTGCATTTCTCTGTGGACTGAGCGCTTTGATACTTTCACAGTATTAATATAGAACCTAGACCTGCTTTATAATCAAACAACACATGGACATCTACCTTTATACTATATGGGACCTTTAAATGTACAGCACAATAAAGTGTGCAAAGAGTGAGGGAGTTTGAATAGTTTCTGAAACCACTGTTTATCCTTTGGTAGACAACTGTTTTCCTGTAGGATGATGTTCGCACACTGCTGGAAACACTGCCATATAAGGCCACCTTTTTATCACAGAGTGAGATTTTCCTCTTGTGGCTGTCTGGCTTTGAATGTGAGTTACTATATTTTCTTTGGTGACTTTTACTCAGTTGACCCAGAGAGATTAAATACAGTCCAGCCATCATTGAGGTCATGTTTAATAAGGTAATTAAATATTTATTCACAGAAATTGGCAGCTCTCTCTCTCTCTCTCTCCCTCTCCCTCCCCCTCTCTGTCTCTCTCTCTCTCTTCAGTTTGACTGTTTGTCTCATGGATGTCCTCTTCAGACGTGGCGTCTTCGTGGCTGTGCGTCTCGCTGTGAGCAGCTCAGTCTGCCGCCCTGCGCCGTGCGCCGCTCTTCTAGGTAGAGTAACCTGTTAGCTTTAGTGTTCACATGTCCAGCTGTGACTGTGGTGCGTTTAAGGAACATGTTAGTTTTTTGAATGTTTTAGTCCATCTACTATGATGCCTAACCATAGCATAGCATAGCGTAGAATAGCATGACATAGCAAAGCATACCATATACAGTATAGATACTTTATTTAGCCCCTAGGGGAAATTCATGAAGTACCTACTGTGCACTATGTTTTTTTTTAATCATTTTTATTTAATCAGGCAGTCTTTTTGCAATATGTGACCAAAAATATGTGGACACCCCTTCTAATCGGAGCTGTCAGATGCATAACATTAAGCAAGCCAAGCAAGCTACACTGATAAACATTTCCATTTTCCAAGAGCTCAGTATCTTTTCATGTGTCACTAGCTGTGTCCCAATTCAGGGGCCACATCATTCGGAGGATGTGGTCTAGGAAGGTGTGGCCCCCTCGTAGCCGCTGTAGACCGCGGAGGCCGGACTGAAATGAGACGGTCTGGCCTGCGAGAGTTTTCGCGTGGCTCCTGTCGCCTAGCAACCCTGACAACATGCAACTTGTTTTCACATAAATTCGAGGTTTTAAAGTCCTTGGTTTTAACAGTTCTAGTGTTAGCTGTTGAACCGAGCTGAAACCCAGTACTTAGATTTAAAAGTGTAATCCTCGGGCTCTCTGTCACTGATGTTTGCTTTCACTGCCAGCGTGCGATGAATCTCGGGATAGGTTGAGCCTTTGTTGCTCCAGGAAAAGAAAGACGTATTTGAAGGAGCCTTCGAAATGGAACAGTCTAGTCTCGCCGCTTTGATGCAGTCACTCTTCAAATGCAGCCTCCGAAGGATGAGGCCTCTGAATTGGGACACAGTATCTGTAACATTCACCACCAGCCTCCGGAAGTAATGTTAACACAATAAGAGTTTGAACTTCAAGGTTTACGTTTCCACGCCCAAACAGTGACAGGCAAACCCCAAGAACACTATGCACAATACTACACACACACACACACACACACACACTGCTGTTTAGGTTGTACGCAGTGGGAATGTGTTTTTTTTTGATGAATCATGATGAATCATGTTTCACTCTCTGGCAGTCTAATGGACAAGTCTGTTTTTGGCAGATGCCTGAATGTGTAGTTGCACCTGCAGAGTTTGATGAAGGGGGAATAGTGCCCTGGGTCTGTTTGTGCTGGTGTGTACAATGACAATGATATTTTAGACATCATCGTCCAACTTTGTTTTCCAAGCCTGTCACAGAATTGTCGCCAGGGCAAAAAAAAAAAAAAAAAAGGTTGTGTCATCACAATTGATCAGTTATGTAAATGAGCTCCGTCGCAATCCATTTAAATTGGCCTTTAAAGTGCTGCTCAGTAAGACCTGATGCCGTGTTGTTTTGACGCACGTTGCGCACATCTGGAAAGTAACGGGTCTGTGAAGCTAAAGTTTTCTGCTGCTGAATGTGGAGTAAGGAGGAGTGGGCCAGTAAAAGTCAGGAATCAACTGTGGGAGACAGAGAGGTTGAAAATAGCAGGTCGTTGCTCTATTGTGTCGTTGTCTGTCTCTTTCTCTCTCTGTGTTGCTCTCGGCTTCAGTCTCTGTCACCTCTGTGTTTGTCTGTTGGAACAGAGCTGCAGATTTTACTCTTGATTTTGTTTTTCACTCATTTTTTTTTTTCATTTTCTTTTGCAGTTTTTTTGTGCTGTAAACTCATTTTTAACATGAAACAGACATAAAATTTTCCGTTGTTATAATAAAATATAGATAAATTATATTCTAAAATAATAATTACAACAACAATAATGATAATAATTCCATTATGATAACTTATTATTATTAAATATTATAATATCTGTATTATTTATTTATTTATTTAGTCATTTGTTTATTTTACTTTTAAAATATTATCTTTTTTATTTTATTTTTTACTACTACTATAAACTGAGCTCCAGACAGTTTATTCTATGGTATAAACCATTGGGAAATACCTGTGATAGTAGTATTGGTGGGTTGAGTTTTTCTGTGTGTTTCATGGTCAGTGAGATTAATCAGGTTTCTTTATAAAAATGCTAACGTTAACTTTTACACATCACCAGCTGAAGGTCAGAAGCTACACTGTGTATCTGGATTACAATGAAGGGATTAGTCAACCACGCAGGAGAGGGTATTAATCTGTTTTGTTTTTCTAGGTCCATGTTCCACATACCTGTTAAGCAGTGCCCTTCAGAACAGATCCTAATAACCATGACCTTTTATTCCACACCTTGTCTCTAATGCTGTTCAGTATAAACCAGTGTTGTCATGTGTTATTTCTCCCTCTATCTGCTCCCCTTCATCTAGCCCAGTCCCTGGTGTAGCCCTGCTGAGGGGTGTTTGTTTCTAGTGGTGGGTGGAGTACCTCTGTCCAGCAGCCATGTCGGGCTTCAATCTGCTGCATCTAATAACCAAGAGTCAGCCTGTAACTCTGAGGTCCTGCAGTCTTCCCTCAGGTCCACTGACTGGGTGCTGTGTGCCTGCTGTGCTCTGCCTCTCTAAAGCCTTAACACCTGGCTGGTGTGTCAGCATGTCTTTACTGTCCCAGTCTGCGTGTGTTCAGAGTGGCGTGAACTGCTTTCACTTCTTTTCTTACATTTGATTTGGAACAGTAATCAGTGGTTTGCATTGAGCGATGCTTCAGAGCTCCCAAATCTGAACCAAATCTGACCAGGGCTGGTAATCGGATCTCAATACTTTCTTTGATCAGATATTACCTGATTTATTTTATTTTATTTTCTTTTAAGTTTTATGTTCTACTGATTCATGTTGGCATGGAAGGTGCTTCGCCATCTCAAAAAAGAAAAAAGCACACCTGCACCTCTGCATGAGAACTAATGACACTGCTTTGCAGGTTTCTGCTGCCCTCTGCTGGACAACACTGACATGAACTTCACCAATTCTTTTTTTTTTTTTTTTTCCTGTGTTGTGATTTGATTTTAATGTAGCATGGAAAATTCAGGTTACAATGAAAAACAATGAATTCACTTGTTAAAGACAAGGAGCTGAATGTTAGTCCTGTTAACATGCGTTTTTCATTTAATTAAGACTAAATTCTTACATTAAAAGCAAATACATACAACAAAGTGTGTTGTTTTTTACACTTTGTTTATAGTTTGGCATTTTAAATCTTTCATACTTATGCATCTTTTATTTAGGCAAAGTCCAGATATAAAGGTTTCTCTTAAAGAGCCAGAGCAGTGGTTTTGCATGTCTTTGTATATTTAACACAACAGAAAACCATATTGTAAACGATGCTATTGTATTTTACAAACGTGGATATATTGTCTATTGCTCCAGGAGTCCGTTGAGTTCTGCTCGTTTTTTTGTACAGTATGAAAATCAATTAGCAATCTCTTGAAACCTGAATTCTGCTTTAAAAAATACATCCCATAATCAACAGTAGTATAAATGGTCAAACTAGCCCTTTTTAGAAATGCAAAGTGCATATTATTTGTTTATTTAAAGATGTGAAACATTCAGACATCAACCAGTAATACATTTGAGAGATTAGCTCTTTTTTATTTTAAATTAAAAAAACTATGTTTATACTATAAGAAAATCAGGGCCAGGTTCACATCCAACAGGAGATAATTAGCTGAAATGATTCTCACACAATGTTCTGTCACTGGTTACAAATCAGCAAGGCTGAACAACAAAATTATTATTATTTTTTTTTTACTGCGATGTGTTTAAGCAGAAACATTGGATTTTTGGATTCGTGGTCACATTTTCCAGATTATCTAAACAGATTTATATTTTTTTGTGTGTGTCATTCTGAATGTTTTACAAAACATTTTTTTCAACAACACTCTCTCAAATGTCGCAATCCTGACATATTAGCACCTTAATAATTTGTTTTGGCTAATAATGTTAGCCACTAATTGTTGCCTGGAAACGTCTGACACATATAGGGCAATATTATCATTTAGTAAACAGTGACAGCGCGCACAGCTCCACGTCCTGAGCACTGTATCAGGTGCACGCTCGTATCTGAGTCAACAAGATATTGTTATTATTGCTAATTATAATTATATAATTATAATATTCTAAATAGTAATAATAGATAAAATGGTAATATCTTAATTATTATTTTTTATTTTGTATACAACATGGAGGAACATGTAAAACCAGTAAAGTTACCCAGATGACACAGTAACGCTGCCTCTTGGAACTGATCCCGGGTTTAGAAAAACTCAGTCTTCAAACCGCACCAAGCTCTAAATCTGGACACAAAAACGACTGGGACCACTGCTTGTAATCTAAACTGACACTTGTGTGTGGATGCGTGTTATTAGACCTAATTTCCCTGAGATTTAACAGACAAACACCTCACACACAGGTTGGATATTAAAGCCCCGAAGAGACTAAACATACACAAACTTGGGAGCATTTACGAAGGCTTTGTTTACAGTAGTGTAGACTCTTTAGTTTTCTGTATCACATCACCCACACACTCCGACTCACCGGTCTCAAGTGGTCAACATATTCTCTTTGTAAAAATGGTCCATGTTGCTGTCGCACAGCTGGAATTTCAAATACTAACACAATAATCAAATGATTCACTGCTTGGCTTTGGTTTGTGGTTTGTGGTTTTGCTCAGTAAATTTACACTTGAAAGGTTTTTCTTGCTCTTGGGTTATTTTTGTGTTTTGTTCTTGGATGAAGATGAAATATGTATTTTTAGCCAGTTATCCTTGTATAACAAACATCTGCATGATGCAGCAGAGATGATTCACACAGATCTGAGAGCAGTCTTTGGCTCACCTGCTTTTATTTATATTTAGTGTCTCAGAGTGATATGAAGACAGAGGAAGACTTAGAATAGCTGGACATAAGTGATAGTGTTATTGTGACCTGCAGCTCTTTTGTCTTCCTGCATAGTTAGTATTATCTGTCCTCCCTGCCTTCCCCCCCCTTCAGGAGCGCGTAGGACTAAGAAGACATGGCCGGTGAGCTTCTCTCAGGAGGAGCTGAAGAAACGCCTCACACCGATGCAGTACCAAGTCACTCAGGAGAGAGGAACTGAGAGGTGAGACCCACCAGCGAGCCTTACGTTTACACTCTCTGTCGATCACCATTCAATAGAAAAACAGTGTGGCAGTGTGGAGCGCTCAGCTTGACTGACAGAGCTGTTTTCAACAGTGCGTTCACTGGAGAGTTCACGCATCATAAAGATGAGGGGAGCTACACTTGTGTTGTCTGCGGCGCCGTGCTGTTCAGGTAAGAGCTGCACTGCTTCTCTGTGTGTGTGTGTGTGTGTGTGCGTGCGTGTGTGTGCAGGCTTCACATGACCTTTTATCTTGGATTTAAAAGTAGAATTTTTTGCCAGATGTTGGGAGTCATGATACTTCACCACAATTTAAAAGAATAACATTAGAAAGAGGAGGAAGTATGTTTTTTTTTAAAGCATGAAATTAACATGATTTCTGTTTTCTGCTTTTCCAGCTCCAACACTAAATTTGACTCAGGATCAGGTGAGTTCCATCACTGTAGTCCCGGCTGTCCAGTTCCTCACCTGCAGCTCTTTCCTCTGCTCTTTCATCTTTACGGATCGGCTCTATTTTTGCTGCATTTCTTAACCCTGAAATTCAAATGAATATAAATTCTGGTATTTGCTCATCATTGACTCTTAATTATTGACTTTATCTCCATGTACATACAGAAAAAAAACTACTTTTTCTTGTTTGCTTGTGTCACATCTGGACAGTCTGTGAAGTGGGAGGATGTGGGATTTCCCTTCTGATAATATACACTATTGACAAGGCGACACGCTGTACACAGCATTTAAAAACTTTGTTTATTTATTTATCTGATAGGGACGATGCAGTTTAACATAGTTCTAATACAAAGCATGAAACTGATGTGTTGCACAGAGAGTTTACGGCTTAATTGACTGGTTTAAAACTGTCCACTCCATCAGCAGCTGCTCCCTCAGCACAGTGACAGTCACTGTGAACAGTTAGTTACCTCCTTCATGGATCAGTGCTGAGCTGCAGACTTCACTGTTCTCCCCTGGATCTGTTCCCTCTCTTGGTTTTTCTCTATCATGAATTTTTCAGCCTCATGAGGCAGAAAAATAAACACTGTTGTGTTTGTGATTCGTGGAGGTTCAGACATGGTTTCCTGCTGTGCTCTGTGGTTTCATACCTAGGTGACCTAATAATGCTGTTTAATGTTACTGATACACATATGAGCTTGTGTTTTAAGGAGGATCATGAGACCTCCGTCACATCGGTTGGTGGTTTCGCACTCGTCTGCAGTGTAAGTCACTTCTGTTAGGAAGGTGAACACTGAGGGCAGTTTGTTATTTAGACCTTGCAGCCAGTTTGTTGTGAGTGTGGCTGACTGTGAATTACTGTATGCTGTAAACCTCCTGGGTTTGCCTGTTAGCAGCGCTGTGAAGAGATCATGAACTAGAGGAGAAAACCCAGTCGGTCAGCAGAGGGTGCTGCCCCTCCATCTGGACACGAGTCCACCTCAGTGATGAGGATGAGTTCCCCTAAACAAGTTGAAGCATCTATACTGAACGAAAATACAGAATCAACGCTTTTGCTTTCACTCCCATTTTTCATGAGTTGCAGCATCATGTAGAAAAATACCTGGAAGCTTAAAACATGCCGGTTCCTGTATGACCTGTGTCGTCACCAGACACATCACCCACTCAACAGAGGAGATGTGTCGCACTGCATGAAGCTCGTTTTTTCGGACCCACAACCCCCTACCAAGAAAATGCACATCTGTTGCCACACAGTTCACTACATAATAAATGTTTTTCAAAATAAAACTGGACTTTTTAAAGTGGCCTTTTATTGTGACCAGCCCAGGTCACACCTGTGCAACAGTCATGCTGATGATATGTCACACCTGTGAGGAAGATGGAGGAGAGACGCTCACTAACGCTGGTTTAAACACATTCATGAACCAGATTTGAGAGAAAGACGCTTTTTGTGAGTTCAGACAAAGTCTTCAATTTTTTTTTTTATTTCAACTCAAAACAAAAATGTTGCATTTTCTATTTTTGTTCAGTGTAATTGGAAACATGACAAAAACACAGATGAGCAGAGAGCAGCTTTCATCATCTGGGCACCATGAATGTCTATACAGAATTTAATGACAGTTGTTGAAATATTTCCATTTGGACCAAAGTGGCGGAACGACCGATCGACACACCATGACTTGGCGTACAGCGAGCACGGCTAAAAATAACGTCTTCAGTGTAGCGTTGAACGAGGAAAACATGTAATCCAGTAATACGTCAACACAAAGTAACAAAACAAAAAAAACTATTACAAAAGAGCTGAATCAAGCTCTGAGCCAGTATTTACCCCAGTAAGCATGCAGCATTTCACTGCTTTCATTTAACACCAGCTCACATCAGATGACCAGTATGACTGACGCTCTCTGACCAACTCTCACTGTCCTCTGTGTGCCGACAGCTTCCTAACGTGATACCTCTTCATGTGTTCAGGTTGGCCGTCCTTCTACGACCTGGTGAAGGAGGAGTCTGTATCTCTGACGGATGATTTCTCCTACGGGATGCACAGAGTGGAGACGACCTGCAGCCAGGTACCATAGAAACACTGCATCACACCCCCAACAGTAGCTCTCGTTTTCTCCCTTATCACAAAACTCGCTGTGAGAATAGAATCAAATGCAGCAGCTTCCCTGCAGCATTTCACAGACTAATGAAAAAACAAAGCAGATGATCAAAGAGTCTGACCCTCTTACTGTATCTACATATTTTGGAAATAAAAATAATAAAATTTAGTTTAATTTTAAAGAGGAAAAACTATGACCTCATTCAAAAAATTCAATTTCATTTAGTGAAGTAGATGTTAAATGTCTTGTATTTTATACTTCTCCAGTGTTGATCCATAAGAAAATATATTTGTGGTTTTAAGAACCGAAAACCATCTCAGTGTAGTTTTACAGGTCAGTGAGCCTCTGAGTCTCTCTTCTGATTGGCTGACTGTTTTCTGAGTGATCCAATAACAATATAGCAGATTTCAGGTAAAACACTCAGAGAAACCAAATCCTGCAAGGTTGGATGGTGGGTCCAGTGTGGGGGCGGGACTTGTGCCGTGGCTGAGAGTGGTGACTGTATAGTTGTGACATCACAAAGTTAAAGTCCTGACGGCTGGTTTTAAGGCTCAGTTCGTGAATACAGGCTGTGTGCATTTCTCTGTGGACTGAGGCTTTGATACTTTCACAGTATTAATATAGAAGCTAGACCTGCTTTATAATCAACACAATGTCATCCAACATCGCATCGCATTGTGTTGGCCAATCAAACACCTGCAAGTGCACATTCCTGTTACTGTAGATTACAAAGTGAAATGCTGATAATGTCGAACATGTACAACTTATTGCCTGAGTGTCAAAATCTTTCCTGTTGTGTTTCAGTGTGGAGCTCATCTGGGACACCTGTTTGATGACGGACCAAAACCGACAGGGAAGCGCTACTGCATTAACTCGGCCTCACTGGGTTTCCAGGCCAAAGATGCGGCCTCCACCTCCACCTCCGCCTCCACCTCCAGCTCCGGGGCTGAGGGTGGAGCTGCCAGCAGCTCAGTGAGCGATGGGAAGACAGAGCTCTGAAAGAACCAGACCAGACCGATGACTGCGCCTGTGCAGGGATAGTCCGAAAACTCACACGCATTAAATAGTTAGGAGTGGAGTGGTTTTGATTCACAAAGTAAAAATAGAGTGAGGTGGTAATAATGCAAAAGGAAGGAAGGTGCTCAGGCCTCAGACACAGACCAAATACTCTGATGTTTTATCTGTCACAAAGGAAAGTGCATGTTTCGAAAAACAGCCAATTTGTCGCCAGAGTCGATGCTGCAGGACACACTGCGTAAACTGACTGCCTTAAAGAGAACTTCCAGTATTTGTCAGCCTGGGTGTTAATCTCTGATTCTTCTGTTGTGAATATAGTTCGTCATAACATTGTATTTGTAAAGATTTGTCGAGAGCAGAGGTGGTGAATTAAACGTTGTCATGAGAGAACGGCATGAAAAACAAAAAAACAAAAAACAAATACCAGGATTTTCTCCCTTTAATGTTCTAAGCTCTGGATGAAGTGCTGTGTTGTAGACACACACACACACACACACACACATACACGCGCGCATATGCACATACATACATATGTATATAAATATGTATATGTCACTATATTGAAATGATATTTGATACTGAGAGGTTGGTTTAAAGATATCTATGCAAGTGCTCCTGTCAGCAGTAACACAGTAACGGAGCTGTGACAGATGGCATCTTATTATGGGTAAACACAACTGTGGCCTTTAGGTTACTTCCTGTATTTGTTCCTTCTTTGCATTAGAAAATATTTTCAGTCGTTCACAGCTTGAATTAAAATATTTAATGGATGAATAAAATATCTAGAAACACTATGACTGTCTTGTTCTACTTTTTGAAAAGTGTGTGTAGGTCAGTGGTTCTCAACGGGAAAGTGTGTCCAAACTCTGTTTTGGAGATTTTCAAGTGGCCTTGAGTGACCTGCATGTGGAGAGTGTCATAAGTCATTTTCGTGGGGTGGAAGCAACATTACTGTCCTATGTCATGAGGTGTTTTTTTTTATTTGCATTATTTGATTGATTTGACCAAAGTGAAGTCCGCCAGGAAAAACAAATGAACATTTAATGAAGACTTTATGGTGTTTGATGTGGACCTGGTAGAATGAGGTTTACATATGAAAACAGCAGTGTCTTTATCTTCTCTGGGATAACCTAGTCCAGTTGTGACCGGTCTAAATATAGTGGTTTTTGATCTGGACCTGGTCTGATGTGTCCTACATGTGGGGAAAAAAAAAGCTCTTTATTGCTTTCCTAAATAAAATAAAGTTTTCACAAATTTGAAGGCGGATCTCAGTGTTAAGACTTTACTCACTATGTTTAACACCTTTTCACAACAGTAAAAGGGGCAAAAAAAGAAAAGAAAGGACAATCGGCCACTCAACACTGTGACTTAAGTTTCCCCTAACTTTCCCCTGAACTGCCAAATTTCCTGTCTTGTGGTTTTATTTTTATCTGGGTCGGGAAATTCATGTCACAATGAAAAACAATTGATTCAGTTTTTAAAAACAAAAGCTAAATAACCGTCATTTAAAGGGGACATAGTCAGCTCATTTTCAGGTTGATATTTTTTATTTATTTATGTATCTGCTAGAAAATGTTTTCATGCTTTAATGATCATAAAAAAAGATGACTTTTCCTTTACTCTCCATGTGTGCAGCCCTTCTTTTCACCCTGCCATTAACTGATCCCAGGTTCTTTGCAGACCGTGGAAACCGTGGTCATCTCTAAGTGAGCTGGGTGACGGCGTGCCGTGTTTTGTTTTCTTCACGAGACCACGGTGTGGTTGACGGTCAGGGACCATGATGGGGAAACTTTCACCAGCGAGTTAGCAACCTCTTCACAGTGTTGTGCAAGTTCGCAAGAGCTCGCTCAAAGTTCAGTTCACAAAGGTTAAAATGAACTGGTTCACATTCATTTACTCTGTAGAACCTCCTCCTCCATCCATCCTCAGCCTCCAATCACTGCCACTTCTCAAACTACATGATTTACTGTTTACTACTATAGAGAGATGACGTTTAACAGAAGAAAAATCATTGTGAGTAAATGTTTTATGTGTCTCTGCTGTGAGTTTGACTCAGGTGGAGGAACTTAGTGGCTGTTGGATCATGGTCTTAACCTTTCTTAATGATTTCTTGTGATCATCATTCACTCTCATGCTTCAACTCAAATCATTAATGATTGTTTCTGTTGTAATCTGAACTGATTTGTTCATAAAAGTCTTCAAATGTTCATATGAAGTGACCTCAGCAGCACCGGTAGCTCCGCTGTTTGTATTGCCAGCATTAGACATCACACCTGACTCATGCCAGGTGCTGTAAACCCTTTCGTGTTGCTGTAAAACCAAAACACGGTTGTGTTTTTTTTTTTTTTTTTTTTTTTTTTTTTTGTGGTTTCTCACAGCGTGGCTCATCTTTTTCATTTCTGCCACATGCAAAAATAACAATGTGGCTGTAGCACTCAGAGAAACCCAGCGTCAGGGTTTGATGTTTGATGGTGTCATCGCTTGTTGCAGACGGTAACAGGGGTCGGCCAACGCCCGCAGTTCTGAGTCCTCACAAACGGGAGACACAAAGGACGGGTTTGTCTGTCAGAGGAAACTGTAGCACTGATGACAATTAGAGATGGAGGCAGAGTGGAAACAGATTTGATTGGCAGCCATGTGCAGGACTGTGACATCAGAGTCCAGGGTTTGCGTCCTGGTCCTGACTCCTGCCTGAGGTTCATTCACCGACATGGAAGTTGGTTAATTTAATGAAAAGATTGTGATTTTAGTAAAATGTTAATGACATGTTGCGTCTCAAGTCACTGTGGACTCTTTCTGTTTTACACCAGACCCTGATCTTTAACCGAGAGTGTGTAAATATAACCGAAACATTCTAATACCAGCACAACTGGATGTAGAACTTCAAAAGCTGCTGCATATTAACGGTATCTAAACATAATTTCCAGGGATGTGTGTGTGAGTGTGTAACTACAGCTTCCTCCCCCTCCTCCTCCTCTTTCCAACAGAAGACAAACTGGAAACACTGATAACACGTCTGCTCTCCCTCTCTCTGAGCAGCGTATTGATAATGTCCGTCTGGACTGGTGAGTGTTGCTACTGTTTGGGTTGTGACCTTGTCGACTCCAAGAAGTCTGCTCTCACATTCCTCACATTCCCCACAGCGGTACCCCCACCCTCCCACCCACCCACTCCCTCCTCTCTCTCTCTCAGCGGTAGAGACACATCCTCTTACTGGTTCAATTAAATCTTGATGGGTGGGAAAAATATGTTTTTGGCGCAATTATCCTGTGAAAACCAGCTAACAGTTCATACAATGAAGCCTGGCTGAAAGTGCACAGTCTTATTGAGCCTTGCTATGTTGTTAATGGGACTGATTGTTGAAATATCCTCAGAAACATTATTTACATTCTTGTAAACACGGCGGTCACCTTCATTGCTAAGCAGGAGATTAGCGGCTACATGCTAGCAATTGTAGTCCGTGCCCCGGTTCCATATTGTTAAAGTTCCAGTTTCTTTATTGCTACCTCCATAATTCACATTCCACATATATGGTACGATACATCATTAAAGGGATAGTTTGAGTTTTTTTGACGTGGGGTTGTGTGAGGTAGTCATGAATAGTTGTCACATTGCCCACAGCAGATTCTGTTCAGCGGGCTCCCCGTCAGGAGATCCGACCGGGAGCACCGGCAGACTAGCAGAGTGGTTGTGTTGCTGTGCGTGGGGCCGCCAGGAAAAAGCCGTTTTAGAAAACAAAAACAGCCGCCAAAACAATCCAATATCCCCGTTTAAATGTAGCTTCATGTAGAATATTTTCAGCGGTTTATCTTCCTATGAAAACAGCACTTTCTTTTGGTACTGCATTTTTTGAACTGCTGAACTACTGTATTCCTGTGCACAAGCGCACCTACAGAGTCACTGTATTACGCCGCAGCTGTGGGTCAGCTGAGTGAATCAGAAAGTTGAGAAAAATGGAAGTGCCAAAGGAAAGTGCTGCTTTCACAGGAAGATACAGCGCTGAAAATATTCTATGTGAAACTACATTTAAACAGATATTGGATAGTTGGGGACTGGTGGGATCTCCTAACTGCGAGCATGATGAACATGCATGTATCTATCTCGCACAACCCCACGTTAAAAAAAAGCTGATATACATGTTGATACTGTTTAAGATGTTATGCAATCGTCCTTACCTGCATAATGAACTGAACGTTTTTGTGTTTTTTTTTTTTTTCCATTAAATAAAGTCTATGTGCAATATGGAATTTGTGCTGTTTGTAATGTAGGAATGAAAATAAATATAATGATGTAGGAAATATTCAGGATCACTACAGGATACGCTATATGAGGTAATCCAAAAATAACACAAAATCAGTCCCAAAGAAAGATGCGGTTCAATTTATGTGTGCGTGTTCAGAGGTGCACCATCAGGAGAGGCTACCCAGGCAAATGCTTGGGGTCCCCAGGAGGAAAAGGGGCCCCTGATGGCCCCTCACACTGGAACATTTTGCAATGACAACTATAATCTCCCTTAAAACTCTGATAAAGACTTTTTACAGTGCACTGCTGTTGCCCCTGCTGTAGTTCGAATCTACCCATTGCCTGCATGTGAGGCATTGAGGGAACATCTGCAAATTGTAGACGTCTACTGATAGTCTGCATGAGAGGCGTTTAGGGGACGTTTAGGCGTTTGTCCCTGAGTGTTCAGAATCCTAATGGCTTGTGGGAAGAAACTGTTACATAGTCTGGCAGACCCGCCCTGTATGATCTGGAGTGCTACGACATGGTGAGAGTGGTGTGAGGGGTCAGCTGCTGGGTTGGAGGCCTTTCAGAGACACTGGGCTTTGTGGATGTCAGCTATGGTGGGGAGTAAGACAGCTACGATCCTTTCCATTCTATGTTTCGTGAATACTGCCCTCTGTATTTAAAGGGATAGTTGGGTTTTTGTCGACGTGGGGTTGTGTGAGGTAGTCGTGAATAGTTGTAACATCACCTGCACTAGATCCCCGAGCGGCGTGATCCCAGTTAGGAGATCAAACCGGGAGCGATGTGTTGCCGTGCACTGGGCCACCATAAAAAAGGGGTTTTAAACACTTTAAAAAGACGCCCACCGAAACAATCCAATATCCCTTTAAACGTAGCTTTGTGTAGAATATTTTCAGCAGTTTATCTTCAGCACTTTCCTTTGACGCTACATTTTTAAACCGCTTAACAACCGTATTCCTACGTACATGCGCACCTACGGAGTTCACTGTATTACGTCGCTCTCTGATTGACTCAGCTGACCTGTGGCTGCGGCGTAATGCAGTGCGACCCGTAGGTACACTTGTGCGTAGGAATTCGGGAGTTCAGTCGGATCTCCTAACTGGAAGCTCGCTGCTCAGGATCTCATGCTGACTATGCATGACTACCTCACACGACCCCACGTCAAAAGACCCCAACTATCCCTTTAAAAGTTGTGGGTATTTGGTCAAAAAGTGCAATATCTTTTAGAAACTGTAAAACAGTGTGAGCAACAGGATGTCAGTACTCATTCTCTGATGATACATTTTATCTGGAGAGTAAATTGTTTTCTAAAACTGTGAAGGATGACATCAGTTTGTGGAGTAACTGACGGTGAAACGCAGTGAGCGAAGGGGCATGGAAATTTGTCTTTTTGCCTCAAACAAGTGACAGCTTTTTCCAGGACGGGTGTGGTAAGGTAGAGGTGTGTTTTCGCTCTCAGGCAAACAGGGTTGAAGGTTGTGGGGTGGTCAGGAATGTGCGACTGAGAGGGACGACCTCCATTAACTGAAGAACAGGCTAAACAAAGCCTCCGTCTGGCAGGGAGATTGTTGGTTTATGATAAACTGTCAGAGAGAGGACACAAGCATGATGGGAACATCTCAGCCTCTCCTCTCCCGGGAAAAAAACGCTCTTTCAGCCGGTGGTTTATTGCATGCCGCTCCTGTGGACCTCGCCAAAATAAGAGCAGTCATTCCGTCCTCTCCGTACCTCTAGTTCATTCACTGGCTTCATGTGTTTGTCAGGGAGGTGTAGAGGAAGCAGACGGAGCTGCTGTTGCTGTGTGATTGGAAAAGTTCTTTGCAACGACTCTAAGAAAACAAACCTGCTTCCTCGTCTTGCTGAGGTGATAATGCATGGAAACCAAAACCCACAGTTTTACAAGAGCGTAACCAAGATACATGTATATAAACAAGTCAAATGAAACCGTGCTGGAGGAGCCTTCCAGTTGTTCTCCTGTACATTTTCTATCATCTTGAAGACCTGTCTTTGGGTGGTTTGAACATTTTTTTCTCTTCAGATTTTTTAATACATGTTTCCACTTTGTCCTTATGGGTTATTGAGTGTAGATCGATGGTGATGCAAAAGCTGACTGATGATGCTCACACAGAAATGTAATATATGACATATATGTCCCTGTATCTAAAGTGATGTTGTCATATATGTCACCTATATTAATATCACATACATCCTCTGGATACATATGGTTATAACATATATGAAATACCCATAGTAAAATTTGGAAAGGGAAATATATTAATAATATCTATATGGTGAATTTTATATGGTATGACATGTTGCAACCATATTTGTATATATTTGGTATATATTTGATTTATATATGAAGGTTTATTAAAACAACATACTGTACATAGAGACAAATATGTTAATATATGTTTTTCTTCATTTCTCATTAATATTAAACATGTCTCTGCACATTGTGGGAAAGTGGTCTCAGACTCTTGGACCCCACTGTATATAATATTACCATATATTTACAGGCTTGGATATATATTGATGTAACATATAAGCATACACACATAAACATGCATATTTGTATGGAGTACACAGATATGTCAATATATGAAAATTGTTCAAATTTCTGACAGGTTTCATATATAAATTTTACACATGTGTGAAACAGTGCCCTGTTTTTTGTTATGAATATAGTATGAATATAGTTATGAATAATCATGTATGGGTTGTGTGTGAAACATATAGTGTGTTGTGCAGCATTGGAAAAATAACTAAATCCTGTCTGTGTAAAATAGTTTAGTTACTGGCCTCGAGGTTAGAGGTATACAGTGATAGTTAAGGTTGTGGTTAGGGGAGTGAATGTAGTCAGTGTGTGTGTGTGTGTGTGTGTGTGTGTGTGTGTGTGTGTGTTTAGGAAGTTGACCTGAGCGCTCTTAATGTGGATTAGTGTAAATTTAAACATCCTCTGGTGCAGACAGGCCTGGAACATGTGAAAAGAAAGACACTTGGCTTTGAAGTGAAGTTTGTCGAACCAGCTCGAAGCAGCAGCTGCTGCTGTCACTTCTTCACCTCTGTCTGCCCCACACAATAACTAACACTTCCGGCCGGCTTTAGGTGTCCTTCCCCCATAAGAACAAAATATGACTGAGGCTGGGGGGGGGGGGGGGGGGTCTGAAGCAGAAGGTGCTTTGAAAAAAATCAGAGCTTTAACACTTAAAAGACTGCATATGGAAATATTTAGTTGATTGTATATGAAGCCAGTGAACTGCACAAAGAATATGATACATTAATTAACTGTCATGTTTGTGATGTAAACTTACTTCTCAAGCACCGTGGACAGGTCTCCGGCCCAAAGCAGCGCCAACACAGACACACTTCCTTTCTTTACAGGCTTTCAGAAAAATAAGCCTTTGTCAAAACAACTAACAAACAAACTGGAGATCCAGTTTTTAGATAAGGATTTTACAACTCTGGAAGGTTGTCACGGCAACAGTTTATGAGGTAAACAGCAGAATTACACTTTTCATGTTACAAATGATGTTCACCAGAGTCGTGTTCTTGCAGATGTTTAATCAAACCCAGAAATCTGTTAGCATGTTTAACACCTCCTCATGAAGTCTATGGGTTTGATGAGTGTGTTTTTGGTAACATGGCTGAGATCATTTTATGCAAATTTTATTCTACAACATAAAATCAGTCAGTAAATACCCCGGTACTGATTTCTTGAAGCTTTTATGTCTCGGTTGGTAACAAGCGTCTCGAGACTTAAGAGGTTGTCGGGGACATTAAACTTCATCACATTGAACATGAAAAACAATGATCTCCTCTCCAGTCCACCTTTACAGTCTTGTTGTGTTTATACAAACTGTCACTAAGAGGAAAGGCTTTTTTTGTAGAAGAGGTCAGAGCTAAAGCAAACTACAGGTTGAAGTCTTTGCGGTGAAGTCATGTGACCGTGGTGTAGTTGGTTTATAACCTAACATCAGCTTTTTACTTCGGCTGATTGTATTTGGGCTTCAAACATCATAAAGTGGTGTTGATTAGTGCAGATGATCCTGCTGAATAAAACCTGTCAGGATCAGAAACTGTTGTTAATTTTCTGCAATAATCCAAAAGACAATGGGAAAATTCTATTGTCTTCTTGTGGAGGGAACCAGGGAGATGCTAACATCTGGGTTTTCCTACAAAAATACATCACCCCTGCAGCACTCTGTACTCTTGCTTTGCCACAGCTCTGTGCGTCAGTCATCATCTGTGTCAATGCGGTGACTCACTGACATGAACCAAGAGGCAGCAATTTGTTTTGTGCAATGCTAGTCAGTCTGAGCACCACCTTAAAAATCTCCAGTCCTCCAGATGCAGATGATAAACAATATGCAGCTTTGCATTTAACTATGTCCCACTTTCATTCTACACGCTCACACTATACACTGTTTTTAGGCAAGGTGATTTTTATCTATATAGCATTTTTCATTACAAGAAAACTCAGTGTGCTTTACATCGAATTATATAGGAATATAAATATTTTAATACAAGAAAATACAAGAATAACAACAGAAGAAAAAGGAATAGTACATATAGGATGTATAAATGCAAAGCTGCAGCAGTTTAATCTGCTGTATGCACATTCATGGTGTGCAGGAACTTTGAGATGCTCTGGGAGTGTGTAGACCAGCAGATGGAGCCTTCTCCCTGCCAGCTGTACAGTGCTGCATGAGAGACGGCCGATTGTTACTGTACACTAAAGAGGAAAACCAAAGTGCCTATTTCAAAACTTATGTTTATAATTGATTATAAGGTGACAACCATGTTTGTACATCAGCACTGCTACATCACAGTTACTAAATCAGTCTCCAGAAGAAACTTAAATAATTGGGTGAAATCAGTGTAAAATATACCTTTTTTAGCAGAAACCTCTTTAGGGTGCTGACAGAGAGCCCTTGGGAGATACTTCTTGTGTTGCAATGTGACCTCTGACCTCTGTGGGTGTGGTGGCTGGATTCCACCGCAAATCCACTGGAGTTCAACCGCAGCCCTTTAAAGGCCACTGTTTTTTCAGTTTCCTCTGTATCTCCCACAGGAAGTAAACACACCACTTTGTGACAGAAAACACACGTTGCGTCTGCGCCGCTGGAGAAGAGTCACGACCGTGAGGCTCAAAACAAAACCATGATGGTGTGCAGAGGTTTTGTTCTCCTTCTTTTTTCTTCTCCTTAGTGTAACAGTTTTTGTCACTTTTACAAAACTCTTCACACAGTCAGCACAACAGCTATCAATGGCCCATACGCAAATGTAATATATGTACATATATTGAATTTCCATATATGAAATATATGTACTTATGAAGTAAACACACATATATGTAGAAATTATATATGAAACATATTAGGAATTTGGACAATTTCATGTGTTGACATATATGTTCAGCCCATACAAATATGTATGCTTATATTGTGTATATCCTTTTCCAAAGTATATGTTGATATTATATACAGTGGGGTCCAAAAGTCTGAGACCACTTTACCAGAATATGAAGACAGAATTTAAAATGAATAAATGAATAACAGAAACATATTTAAACATATATCATTTTATGTTGTTTTAATAAACTTGCATATATAGATTAAATATACATCATTAACATATATGGTCACAACATGTTTTACCATATAAAGATGAATGACTTGTATTTTTAATATATGTACATATACAATTTTTATGTGTATTTCATATATGTTATATATGTAAAGTTGTGTACACACACACACACACACACACACACACACATATACTGTATGTCAGATATTACATTTCTGCATGACTAAACTGTGGATCACTTTGTTTTGACACATAATGCATTCAGTGACCTTCAAAACTGATGCATGTTTACATCCTGTTGCAAATACATTGTGCTACATCTACATCTAAAAATAAATAACAAAATAAAAACGTATAAACGCCACATTGAGGCCCTGTTTTCTTTCCTTGATGAGCTCTATGAAAGACGTGTGCCAGGTGAGGAAAGCAGCAGGTGAGGCAGAATCCAGAACGTTTTGTAATTCTATGGAACGATGTGGCTTTTCCACATTCTCCTCCAGTGGTTTACAGCTCATCCTACGACGTTGTCATTTTCCTTCCACCTTACTCTCCGTTCTTCAACCCCACAGAGGAATTCTTTTCCGCATGGAGGTGGAAAGTTTATGACCTCCAGCCACATGATCAGATGACTCTCCTGGATGTCTGGACATATCTGCAGAAAACTGCCAGGGATGGATCAGACATGCAAAAAACATTCTTACCCCAGTGTATTGCAAGAGAAGACAGAGGGTGTGATGATGTATATGAACAATATGTATGGTGAGGATGTATAGTTTTATATTATATTAGTGTATTACTTGAATTACTTTAGTTTTCATGTAATACAGTTTTTTAATTAAAGCAGATTTCACCATTTCTGATTCATTTCTGTGACATGTACTGTAAAGTAGCGCAATTGATACAAGTTTCCGTTTTTGGTTGTAATGAGAAATAAAAGATACTTTAGAGTCAACAGTGATACATATTCTGCTTCCTGTTGTTAGTGTTGTTTAAGGTCAGTGTGTTTGCTATTGACAGACAAATGTCAGTGTTCTGAGTTGAGATATGTATGATACGGTGGCCCTGCAAGCTCAACGCACTACAAATTAAGAAAACACAAACAAATTCACAAAACATCTTCCTCAATTTGGCAACATATGTGCTGCAAATACTCACAACACAAAATCAAATACACAAACGTGCCGCAAGTACTCACAAAACAACCAAACAAAGAAACGCGCTGCAAGTAGCACAGGGGACACAACCTGAGAGTGCAACGCACTGCAACTTAGGAAAACACATGCAAACAGACAAAACACAAACAAATTCAGAAAACATCTTCCTCAATTTCACAACACATGAGCTGCAAATACAACACAACCAAACAGAAAAACTTGCTGCAAGTAGCACAGGGGACACAAAAAAGTAGTGAACCAGGCTGGGTCTGGACCCCGAGAGCTCAACACAGTGCAACTTAAGAAAACACATACAAATAACACAAGCAAATTCAGAAAACATCAATTTGACAACATGTGCTGCAAGTAGCACAGACAACAATGGAAGTATTTCCAGGGAAACAAGAAAAGTGCTGAACTCGTCTGTGCTACTTGCAGCATGTTTTTCTATATTTGGTTGTGTTGTGAGTATTTGCTTGTGTTTTCTTAATTTGCAGTTTGCTGAGTTCTCAGGGCCACCGTAGTATGGAGTGCTTTGGTTCCATTAGTGCATTTTGAATGTGACATTAACTGTTCAGTTTAAGTCAATTCATTTTTTATTCATACAACCAAATCATAACATACTTTATCTCAAGGCACTTTACAGAGTAAGGTCAAGACCTAAAGAAACCCAACAGTTCCCTCATCATCAATCATTTCGGCATGTGTTTCATAAGCACCGGAATAACCTTGTAAAGACCACACACCTGCTGACACACATTTCTCTACAATAAATTCACTTTTTCAAACCTGTTTCAATAAAATGACCCTGATCTGATGGACTTCTTTGCAGCTAACCCCTGACTCTTTCTGTGACGGCACATCCTGGTGGAACATAAAAATTACATTTAGCTGGTGATTTGAAATGACGGTAATATCTAAAGCTGTGGATGAAACAATGGATTCATGTAATGTTATGTTGGATTTTGAATGTAGATGTAGCAGTTTTTACAACAGTATGTAAATGTGGACAGTAAATCCACAGATCTTGGTGGGATGGAACAGCTGTATATACTGTTGTTTTCATCACTGTCAGACTGGCTGTTATAATGATAATTATAATACTGATACTTATGTGTAATAGTGTTATTAATAATAACAGCAGCACTTATTGTGTTGAGGGAGGTAAAATGAAGCTTCAGTCAAAGTACTGACTTTGTGCATGACCCATAATAGCTCAGGTTGGAGGTCACAGTGCAGTTAAATAGGTGAGCTGTGTCCAGACTACAGCCTTTTTATATGAGGCCAAATTTGAATAACATGGAATCAATGAAGGAACTTGTGTACAAGGCAGACCGAGTAATGAATCCTAATCACAGATGTGTTGTAAATATGACAAAAAGCACTAGAATGAAAAGGTTTTATCATCAACCCCAAGATCACTGAGTCTTTGTAAAATGACATAGCTTCATATGGATGAACCAAAATCCACAAATAAAACTCATCTGATTAAACACAGCCATTGTCTCTACCTCTGCAACTGTTGTAAGCAAACTGAAGTGGGTCTAAGTGCCGGGCCACAGAGGAAGTTAGACGACCTTTGAGGACTCTCTCTGTAGATTCACAAAGGATGGAAGTGATTGCTATTGGCTGAAAGTCATTCATCAATGTGTTTAACAAGCTTCTGCATGTTTATACAACTGCTAACACACATTTCACCGCAACACACTGACTTTTCCGAACCTGATCAACCGACACTGCTCACTTATAACCGTAGACTCCTGACAAACGACGTTGAGAGAGTTTCCTCTCAACTCTGAGAACTGTTTATCTGCCTTCTTGTTTGATGCCTGCATTTCCAAAAACCAACTTTTGTAACCTCCATGTTTTGCTGTACTGCACTTGACACGGGGACACCATTCTCTAGTACAAAGGATTCTTTTTGTAATGCAGGAGTCAGTACTTTCCAGACTCTACGGAGAAATCAGGTTTATTTGCTGACTGAATGATTCTCAGACCATAGTTATTAAGCTGCAGTCAAACCCTGGTTTAAGTGCTGCACAATACCAGTCATCAATGCATGTATTGTACCATGTTGTATTGTATGTTTTTCCAGTGGACGTTGTGTCTGACAATAAAGATGAACTGAACTCACTGCTCATCACTGAAAATGAACAGGTGATGAGTGGAAGATAAAAATAGAGGAATTACATTTAGCAGGTGATTTGATGTTACATTAATGTCACCGTAGATGAAGCAATGGATTCATTTAATGTTATGTTGGGTTCGGAGTGAGAATTCAACAGTTTATGTGCAGTGAATGTGCAAAAAGTTTTGATGGTGGTTGAGCTTGAATTTTGAAAGATGTGGTGATTTACATTCTCTGTCAAAGCAATGAAAATTGTTTCCATAGTTTGGTCCACACTGACAGTGGGAAGAGTTCTGAAAAAGTGAACTCAGTAAAGAGAAATATGAGCGTGTAAATCACTGATTAATTATTGTAGATGCAACAGTTCATTATTTTATTTATGCTGAGGTACAATAACACTGACCTTAACCACAGCCCATAATGATGTCAAATGATGTCATCGTTAATTTTAGTGAACAGATGTGATTTTTTTGTTGTACTGTTCACACACCGGCTCGGGTGTGACTGCACCTCTGCCTCCACCTGACAGCGGTGCAGGTCAGCGTGCAGCTGAGAGCGGCGTCTCTGTGGAGCTCTGCCCTCCAGCGGCTGCACACGCACGAGCTCACTGCTCTCTGCGGCTGGTATCCATTATTCCATGTTTAAATGATTATTGTTCTGTTGAAGTGTTGAAGGGTAGAAATCGTGGAATATACAGTGATGATGATGATGATGATGGTGATGATGATGATGATGATGATGATGATGATGATGATAAATTATTTCATATGACACGAAACCCAAGTTTTCATTTTCCCTCTAATCTTAAATAAATATCAGTTTTCCTCAGATCTTGATTTCAGTGTCTGCAGCATTAAGATTTTTGCAAGATTCTGTAAATGTTTCCAGTGAGGTTATAATTAATTACTGAGTCATATATATTTTTTTACAGTATGCTGTAAAATATGTGTGCTGTTAAATAAATGTAAATCAAAAGTTTGTGCTGGACTTCTCTTCATTAGTCAGACTAAATTGGTTTGAGAATCTGTGCAGGGAATACATTTATCATTAACATTATTAACTGTCTGTCTGTCTGTCTGTCCCTCCGTCCGTCCATCCGTCCGTCTGTCAGCCACAGTTTTTGGAAAAGAAAAGTTTCTTATAATAAAGTTTATAGGATGTAAACTGTTGTCCTATGAAATATAGACTTTATATAAAAGAGGGTTTTGGTTTAGACTCCTACAATTAGATGAATATATACAGATGTTCAGTCTAATAAGAATGGCACAACAAAGAGACAAATAGTCAGATAAAAACAACTGACAATGCAAAACAATACAATTGTCTAGAAATGGGTAAAGCTTTGGTTTGCTTTCAGCAGCACTTAACCTCACATGAGTCAAATCACCAGAACCTTTGCTGATCTATTATCTATATATTTAGCTGAAGGAGACTCACCAGCTTTACCTGGTTTAATATATTTAATATAACAATATTACAGTTTGATGCGTAGATCTAGGGAAGATTGAAATTATATCTTGTCATTTGAATAAATAAAGGCACATCAGCAATAATACTCAGACAGAGTGTGGCGTTAAAAATCATCTTTGATTGATATTAAGGCCCAGATTGAGTCAAGGAAACCGCACCATCACACCACCCCCACCAACCTGGACACAAGACAGGTTGGATTCATGGATTCATGATGTTGACGCCAAATTCTGACTCTACCATCTGCTGCCTCAGCAGAAACCTCAATCGTAGACTGCATTGTAAAAGAAGCGTTTGTGTGTAAACGGTCTGTAAATTTGAGTTTCAGTGAGAAAATAGTTCTTGAATTTTCAAACATGTGATGATTGGCTGAATGTTGCGTAACGATCCACAGTTTGGTGCACACACTGACTGTGTAAAACTGAACTCAGCTCTGAGAACACCATGGATTTCACAAGACCACTGTACTCAGCCTTCATGTGTGTTTGTGTCTTAACTGTCCAGGAAGAAGCCATCAGGCATGGATCATCAATTGTTTGGACCTCTGACATATATACTCCCCACACACACACACACACACCCACACACACACACACACACACACACACACACACACACACACACACACACACACACACTTGGTGTCCGACTGCCTAACATGTGGATCTCCCACCAGCTTCTATATTTAATTTGCTCATTTCCTCTCTGAGAGTGGGGATGAGACACAGAGACCTGAGCTGTGAGCAGGTTGCAGCAGCTACATGTTGTCCAGTTCAAAGAGAGAGAGAGAGAGAGAGAGAGAGAGAGAGAGACTGTGTCTTAATTGTCTTAAGGACACCACTGTGGTGGGATGCCCTGAACGTATTTAGGAAAATAATGTAACCTGAGAGCAGATAGAAACAGAAATCCTTAAACAGTCTGAAGTGTTTGGCAGATGGCCTCTCAGCACCATAAATGCATCACACATGTGCTGCTGCTTCGACGGACACTGGGAGGAACAAACTGTATCTGGAGGTTATTCTAGAATTAAAGGATAAGTCTGCCGTTATTCTATAGTTTTCTTATGGTCAACAAATTCCGCGAAGAGACCAAAACCTTCAATGTGTTGGTCCGTCTGTTAACACTTTCCTCGCCAGGCTGTGGCTCTCAGCTCCAAGCCCTAATAAGGACATGAATATATTGTTTCATTTTTTAAGAAAATGAGGGATAATCTTCTTCGTCTTCTTCATGAGAAAGAAGAAAAACCCTAAACATTGATGTGATCATGTGTTTTCAATCTGTGTGTGTAAATTCTCATATGCAAATGTCATATATGTACATATATTAAATTTCCATACATGAAATATATGTACATATAAAATGAAAGCAAAAAATATAGATAAAACCTATTAGAAACTGGACCAATTTCATATATTAACATATACAGTATGTCTAGCCCATACAAATATATATGTTTAAGTATAGTGTTTAAGCCTGTCAGTATATGTTGATATTATAAACAGTAGAGTCCAAAAGTCTCAGACCACTTTCCCAAATGAAAGAGAAACGAATGAGAAAAACATATATACGTAAACATGTAGAATTTTAATAAGTATGTTGTTTTAATAAACTAACATATATAAATTGAATATATGTCATTAACATATATGGTCACAACATGTTATACCATATAAAAATTCACGTATGTTATAATCTTCATACAGTATCTAAAGGATGTTTGTATGTGATAATAATATATCCCCTTATAGGTGACATATATGGCAGCATAACTCTTGATATGATATATATATATATGTATGACATATACTGTATGTCAAATGTTACATTACTGTATGACTTAACTATGGATCACTTTGCTTGGCTACATGTTTTATTACCTTTTTACTCTTTGGCCTTAATTTTTATTTGGTTTTATTTGTCTGAGAAGCACTTTATAACTTTGTTAAGAAAAGTGCTATATAAATAAAGTTATTATTATTATTATTGTTATTATTATTATTATTATTATTGTTGTTGTTATTATTGTTATTAACATTATTATATGTGCCTGAGTTTTGAACATATGTTTACAAATGGTCGTAAATCTGACAATGACAGAAAATACAACTGTTACAACAAGGAAAGCAAAGAGTTGCTCTCATCTCAGTCTCTGAGACAATGAATGCAGCTCTGAAGATGATCATCTCTTCCAGAAGAATTGTCACAATTATACAGAGTACTCAGGAATAATAATAACACATAATTATAAGAATATTGGCAACTACAACAGCAACAACCATGAAAATGTTACTTATTATTATCTGATGCATCTGATTGGTCCAAAAGGGCACTTCAGCCAAACAAGGTGAAAGGTCACTGGCTTGTGCAGTAGCTACAACCACAGTCCTGTGTGTGTCTCAGCTGCTGAAATGAATATACACTCTGCCACACACACACACACACACACACACACACACACACACACACACACAAAACTTTCCGTTTCAGTGCAATAACACATTTCTTTCCTGCTTCATTGTGCCTGAGCTGGCTCACGGCGAGCTGCATGCCCAGCAGAGATGAACGCATGAAACCACCCTGAGGTAATGGATCTGTGCAGCCATTGATTGTATTGGTTTGGTGCTGACGCCGCTCTGTCTGAAAGGGAGGGGTCTGCACAGAAACCCCTTCTTTGGGGGTCTCAGGGCCGTGAATGGGGCTTATGAATGAAGTGAACAGCAGCTACAAATTAACCACACACTACATAAATTGACTGCCACTGTGGGAGGAAGTCATGCACTTATGAAAATAAATGCTTCATACAACAATGTGCGTGCTGATGATATTCCTGTGAAATGTCACAGAGCTCAGAATGAGGCTGATCCTCCCTGAGCTTTCAGCTACCTCTGCTCGCAGTGGCCAGTGTTGTGCAGGGCGAGCATGGAGCGCAGGCTGCAGGATCGTGGGAAAGGTCCTCCACGTAAGGCACTTTATTCTTTGTGTTTGTTGTTCTTGTGTAATTGATCTCACTTCACGTCCACGGTGGACTTCTTCAAAGCGCCACACTTTTTTCTTTTTTTTTTTTTTTTTTTTTTTTTTTTTTGTTTTACGCCTGCACTGTTACATGAAGAGGAAATATGTCTAGTGCATAATTTCCACCAAAATTCAGCCATCTTTGAAAACTTTGGGACTTCCACAAGAATTTAAAAATAAAGTTCTGAGGATTTGAACAATGAGAGATGAATTCAGAGCTGAGCGGCCTGCTGTATGTGCTGTATGATGAGGAGAGGGTGAACAGGCATGCATAGGTGCTCAGGTTAAAGAAATATTAACAGACAGGAACCTGAGGGGAAGGTTACAGGAATGTGAACGTTTTAAACAAACAGACACAGATTGAAAGCAACTGTAGAAAAGAGGGTGAAAATTTCTATTAAAATAAAAAATTCACATTTAAAGTCCAGCTTCACACATGAACATGAACTTTTCAACCTGGAGAGTTTTGGACATTTTTACATTTAAAATACAAATTCACTGATTGTGAGTTTTAATTTCACATATGCAACATGGAATTTCACAGTTCACTAAATGTTTGGAAATATCACCATATTTGAAATATGACATATATGTCCCTATATAAAGAGTGATATATATATATATGCCACTTATAAAGGATATAATATATTACTATCACATATATACTGTACATTCTGTAGATATGAAGTTTATAACACCCATAGTAAAATTTGTATATGTACATATATTAAAAATATCTATATGAAGAATTTTTATGTTACAATATGTTGCAACCATAAACGCTAACAATGTATATTGAACTTATATGTGTTAGTTTACCAAAAGAACATATTCTATATGTTTATATAGGTTTTTATTATCAAGCGCTCATTAATTTTAAACATGGCTATCTTCCCATTTCCCTAGACCCTACTGTATATAATAAGATTTACTGAAAGGCTTTGGTATATATATATTTATGTAACTTGTCTACAATATAAGCACACATAAACATACATATTTGTATGGGCAAATATATATGTCCATGTATGAATTTGGTCCACTTTCAAATAGGTTTTATATATAATTTTGTTTTTATTTTATATGTACATATACAGCATGTCATAAATGGAAATTCAATATATATTCATATGTTACATTTGCGTATAATTTTTCATTAGATATAGGTAGGCTGCTGTTTTCAGATGTTTTGTATCAACTTACAGGACAATAAGTTACACCTACAGGCAGCCTGAGTAGATGTACAGTTAACTTTCGATTAAGCTGTGTAAATCAAAAGGCTGTAAATGGACTAAATGTTTAATGCAGTACTTATCATCTGTTTGTATCTATTCTTACTTCAGTGTAGAGATGACACTGCCTCCGGATTTAAGAAGTAGCTTCATATTCCACGGAGGTGAATGAATTCTGAATGAATTCACCTCTGTGGAATCCGGATTCCATTGAAACGCGTGAAAATGTGAATTTAATTCATAAACGCGGCCAGCCAGCTCTGGCCTGCAGCCAGGATTCCGTCTCCTCTGTTTTCTCTGGCTCCCATCCAGACCCCCCCCCTCCCCCCGCCTGTCTTATCCACCCACAGGAGAGAGGGGATTTCTTTCCTTTTTCTTCTTCTTCTTCTTCCTTTTTTTTTTTTTTTTTTTTTTTTAACTCCATCCTTATTGAGTGGAGCCTGGTTCTGGAGTAGTGTGGATGTGGTTATTATGCCCACACTTCCCAGACGATCCGGACTGAGCTGTCACGCCTCGCTGCTGCTGCTGCCGCCGCTGCTGCTGCATGGTCCTGCCCGGTGCCGCGGGGGTGCTGTAGCCGAGTTTCAGTCGGAGCTGCTCGGCTTCTCAGAGTCCGATGTCCCCGGTGTCCTGTCTTATGCTCACTGAGCCAAACCTTCCAGCTGCTCCCTGGCTTCACTTTATCAGCTTCAAAGCCGCCAGTCGTCCCGCCTGTGGAGGACTCACGAGAAGACAGCGGACCTGTGAAAGTGCCACTGAAACTATCGTCGTCGGCTCCCTCCCTCTATCCTTTCTTTCTCTTTTGAAGTCTTTTCTGTTCACCGGGAGAACGGAGGAGCTGCAGCGCCGGGAACCATGAGCGGACGCGGGGACGAGGCCGGGGAGAGCTCCGGCTCCCAGGAGCCCACGGGGGCCGCGGAGCCCCAGAAGAGGAGGCCGGGGAGACCGAGGAAGCCCCAGAAAGTGAGTCTTGAGTTTGTGCCTCGCTGCTGGACAGGATGGTATCTCTTTTCACGACTTAACTCTGCAAGTACGAATTGATCTGCACAGTCCGAGCAGGATGTGCTGCAGTTTGAATCCTATAGACTCGACACTTGAAGTCGGAGAGTTGAGGTTTAAACTTCAGCTTTGACTCGCTCCTGTAAAGCAGCAGCGTGTTTTGAAGCGGCTCTGATTTCATATACTTGCAACTAACTGTGCAAATGTTTCATAACCTGTGTGAAAATGAGCTGATTTTGCAACAGATTGCTCCGTATTTACATTAAAGCAGGGAGCGCAGTCCTCCATAACTTCCCTTATGCTCTTCATGGCTCCTGTGAGGTACAGCTCTCTGTCTGCAGAGGAGCTCGGAGCACAGTTCCTGCTGTTTTCATTCGCTTTGTGAGCTGAATATGTTTCTGTACAAATCATGAGCAATGCGCGTGCCTCCAGTTGACAACATGAGTAAGAGGAAAGGTATGGGGATGAATGTAACTCTGCAGATCTTCCGTGAGTTGAATCACTAGACGCCATGACAACTTGAGGGGCTTTTCTTTTTTTTTTCTTTTTTAAGTGTTCGTGTGAAAGCGTTTAGTAGTCGATTGATGAGTCACACTCCCACCGAAGCTTCACAGCAGAATCACGTCCATTGACGCCACAGGCTGCAGAGTTCGTGAAGGTGTCAGAAACTGGACACTGTGGCTGTACATGAGTTTCGCCTTCAGACGCACGCCAGCCTGCAGCTGTTTATTATAAAGCATGAGTAAAATATATGATGAGAAGCTGCATCACGTTGCATTTAGGTTATTTTGATTATAGAAATGTTGACGTGTTGAAGTTCGGCGAGAAAATTTAAAAGTGCAGAATAAATCCCACTCATTCATTCCCTCCCCACCCATGCACAGAACCCTAACCTCCTCATCCTAACCTTAAACCCAGTCTTCCTCCAAAGCGATGAAGGCTGGGTTATGGGGGTTCCTTTTTGTCCCTAAAAGCAAGTGGAGTCCCCACGATGAAGTCCTGTAAACAGATTTATGTCCCCACTACATGCATGGACCAAAGAGGTTGGAGGTGGTGGTGGTGGTGGTGGTGGTGGTGGGGGGGGTTCAAGGCTTTGTTTCCTGTCCTTGACACCCATCTCATGTCCTCCCTTCCCTCTCAGGAGCCAAGTGGAGAGCCTGTCCCCAAGCGACCAAGGGGCCGCCCCAAAGGAAGTAAGAACAAGGGCCCCTCCAAGGCAGCGCAGAAGGTGAGGAGCCTCAGAGCAGGAATGACACAGACACCTTTGATAACCACTCACAGTCCATAATCAGTACAGCGGAGGAGCGGACGCATGTGGGATCAACACACCTTTAAATTTTGAATTTCATCCTCAGTTGGGACCCTCCACAGCACAGACTTCAGGAGAGATTCTTTTTTTTTTTTTTTTTTTTTTTTTTTTTTTTTGTTGTTGTTGTTGTTGTCATTAATCCGCCTGCGTGTTCTCCGTCACTGAGATCACTTTAAATGTGAATGATGTCATTGCAGCAAGTTTATATGTAAAGCTTTGACTTTTGGTTCGCAAGGTGAGCTGCAAACCTTACCTCAACCTCAACATAACCTCCGTTACACACACACACACACACACTGAGTCGCACTCACTCACTTGTATACCGCTTCACCTGTTCAGTATGTTCACCTGTGCCATCTAATAGATTCTTCAGTACAACAGCCCTGCTATAAATCCTGCTTGGTGTTTACAGGAGAGCGCTGAGTAGAAGATGACTGGATTTAGATATAGTTGCAGTAGTGGTGGGTGTGTGTTAGATAACACTATATTGCCAGGTGTTTCTGTTTCTTGGGGTTGGATTAAGAAAATATTAGAAGCATGTTTCAGTGTGATGGAGGAATACAGCAACATACCGACTGCAGCCACACTAATACCCATGTTTTTTTTTTGTCTCTGATGGACTTTCGTACTGGATTGCATGTGATTCTATAAGTCGTTGTCTAATTCTAATGCGAGTGACAGTTGTTAGAGAGAGCATGACCATGACCAAACCAAACT
Source organism: Seriola dumerili (assembly GCF_002260705.1). Classification (NCBI taxonomy): domain Eukaryota; kingdom Metazoa; phylum Chordata; class Actinopteri; order Carangiformes; family Carangidae; genus Seriola; species Seriola dumerili. Next base: position 18,234,220 of record NW_019174393.1, read on the forward strand.
ATTGTAAATGTTGTGTTTAAAACAAATGGAGAATCAAAGTGTTTTTCCTCGATGTTTGAATATTCAGGAGGGATCAGTGAACGGTCCTGACTAGGTCTGGTATTGGTGCCAGGGCTGAACAATTCATCGAAATATTATCATAATCGCAATATGGCAGAGTGCAATATCCAAATGGCAAGAGCTGCAATTTTTTCGATAAAGGTAAAATGTGTCACAACAAACCACAGATGAGTTTGTTTGGTTCAGACCCAAACAAAAAAAAAAAAAAAAATCACATTATCATCATTTTTATATTTTTTTACCAGTGAAAATGAAATGCAAAAACAATTCAAACTGATATCGTGACTCATATCACAATCGCGATATGATTCCTTTCGCATATCGTTCAGTCCAAATTCATACTGATAACTGAACGTCTAGACATTCGCAGACATCTTTACTTATTGTGTGATCAGATCTTTCTGATTTAAGTTAAAATTTTGCTTTCTTTAAACCATTTCACTCGGGCGAAGTCCTTGTATTTTGCAGCTTGTGTTTAAACAACATTGAGAATTTAAAATGGAAAAAAGTTACACAGAAAAACACATTTATGTTCCTTAAAAATAAGGTGTTTTTCTGTATCAGACCTGAAACTCAGGTCTCTATTGGCTCTTACTGATAGAGTATAAAGTATAGTTAGTATATAAACATGAATAAACAAGATCCTCCAGCTAAAGGAACCCACTGCAAACACCAACATGTGAACATATAGAAACACACATAAGTACTAGGGTGTGCATGAGAGATAGAGATGATGAATGAAAAAAGGTTAAAGTGGCAAAGGAAAAGTAATCCAGAGAAAAGCTTTGAAATTTCACAGCAGTATCTATCTTTTAAGTTGTGTTGCACGTCCCTGTGTCTTCGTTCATTAGTTAGATGAAGCTGTGATAGGCTCGTGATGATAGCAGCCTTAGTGCTCCCCTGCCACCATGAACCACTGTAAACATTCTCAGCACTTCTTTGCAAAGATATGAACCACTCTGCTCTGGCCATAATCCAGTCCAATCTCATCTGACATTGTTATAATAAACACTGAGGATATTAGTCTTTACAGATGAAAGGAGCCCAGGCTCAGCCCACACCTGTAACATATACTCTTTAAAAGTTCATTTCCCCTTCCCATATCAGTCACTTCTGCAATCTCTGACACATATCGTGGCGGCTCGGAAGAAGAAACAATTGTATTACTCACCTTACTACAAAATATAGTCATCAAGGTTTTACTCTGAAAAAACAAGGCATTATTCATAGGAAATGTCAGGTTTAGGTAGGGGCGGGTGATCTCGCAAAAAGATCACATCTTTTTTTTGGGTAGATCAATCAGGGCCTGCATCCTGTGTCCGCTCTGATTTTGTTCTGAAAGTCCTGACCGGAAGTTGTGATTCATATCTTTCCGCCGCTTTAACGCTTCTTTCGGATGTTTGTCTTGCCGTCAGTGCTGTCTTCTGTTTACAAATTGTGTCTTAACCAATCTCACTTTTTGCTTAGTTCATGTGGAGTATTGGTTTAGACAGCGCTGTTATTTATTTATTGTTGTATCGGATTGTATTAGTGCTATATGTAAGTATTTTAATTTGAAAATTCAGTCGCTACTAACAGCTAGCCCGGCTTGTGTTTCCTTGCCTGCGGGCAGGTCCCTCGTCCCGCAGACGGACCGCAAGGCTGCGTGGCGTGTGTGTGGTGGCTCTACAACGTCATAGCTTTCGTTTCGGCGCACATGTTAACGGGTTAGAGGGGACACACCGCCTGCTGTGCACCTCAAGCCTTTGCAGCTTTGCCGCAGCTTTTGTCGCAGCTTTTTCTTGACGCGCGTCGCCCAGCAAAAATAGACAGAGAAAAGACGTCATACCAGCAACATGACATGAAAATGACACTGCTTTGCTTAAGTAGATCCTCACACAGCTAGCAGGGCTCTCGACTGTTGTTAGCATGTGTGTGCCTGTGCGGTCTTGCACTGAGGAACTGACCAGTGCGGGAATAAAGTTGCCTTCTCCAAACCAATGGAAGAGCCGTCGCCCGGCCTTGAAACCTTGTGACACTGTCCTTCCCACCAAAAAATAAATCGTTTGTTTATATGCGTAAAGACCTTAAGTGGCAGCATGAATTATAATTCTTGTTTGTTTTGACATTTCCATACTGTCCAAAAACTTTGTTAGGAGGAGTTTGGAGTTGATGGATGCATCAGCAAGTCTTTGCTTCCAATTTCCTACCAAGTCTGAGTCAATGTTTGGTTTCTTTAACCATGACTACAGTCATTTGCATTTAACTAAGTAGTTCTTCTTTTAACTGTGATGAAAAAGGTTGGAATGGTGTTAATGAGAAAAGACTCATATGGGTCACTTAAAAAAAGCAGTTGTAAATGACTTTTTTGACCTTTTCTTTGCAGGACTTGTTGTGAAATGCAATTTTTAGTATAAAATAACAGGATCAAGTTATTCAGCTGCTGTAGTTTCCTCCAAAACCATAATGAATAAATAAGAACACATTTTTAATGGCTTTTAAGACTAGTAGTAGTAGTAGTAGTAGAGTTGTTTGGTGAAACCAACACTGCATGGAAAAAGAGAAAGATTATCCTGCCACAGTTTAGTTTCACTTTGGCTCTGGCTGCTAGTTTCTTGTGAAAGAATAATGGTCATTTATGGGAATTTATGGCAGGTTCCTTCTTGAGATCCCTGCGAATTCATGGCTTCTGCAGACATGCTGCATCTCTCTGCTCAGACATATAAAACACTCTGATGATTAATTGAACAGGGTGTTGTCTTTCAGACCATTAAATCTCCACATTAAAAATGCATCATCCCAAACAGAGAACTGGGATTACAGTACACAGATTGGCTAGCCGGCAATGTATCATGATAAAGACCTCCCTATGAACATCACAGGATTTGTCATCATCATTTTGTTGTAGCTTTATATGGTTACTCTTCTCTTAAATTGTAGGGTCCTAACCTGCCATTGCTCCCGTTTGGCACAACCTGATAGTTAGTCCTTTCATTTGATGACAAAAGTAACAGATTTTTCAAAATAAAGTTTGTTTAAAGGATCAGCAAGAATTGTCTGGTCAATGCAGATCAAAGACTAGGTGCTATTGAAGAAAAGATGACTGCATGCTAAGGTCCAATGAGTAACAATAATAAACACGTTCAATGACGTGGAATGGTCATGGCTTGGTTGGGTTAAGACTTGGGTAAAAACTTCTTAGTTATATTTACTCACAAAAAAGGTCTCAGAAAAGATCATGGTTTGGGTTAAAATAAGTACTTTCCTTACGGTCAAAGGCCTTCATCGTCATGGTTACAAGGATAGACATGCAGTAATGGAATGATCAGAGATACATTGACCTCTTCAAACCTTTAGCTGAATCAAGGCAAATGTACAGTATGTCATCAGTGCATGACAACAAGTCCTCCAATAGGCTGATTGTCCCTAACCTTGGATACAACCCATAGGAACGCACCAATGGCAGGTGTACTGGACCTTCGTTGTCGTGGTAACAATAATAAACACGTGGTTAAGGTTGTGGAAAGGTCATGGTTTGGTTGGGTTAAGGCATAAAAACTGCTTAGTCATATTTAGGCACAAAAAAGGTCTCTGCAAAGATCATGGTTTGGGTTAAAATAAGTACCTGGTTACAAAGATAAACATATGGTTATGGTTATGGTTATGGAACGGTCATGGATAAAAGAAACAACGTTGACCACAACTAAACAGGAGTCGACTCATCCATCAACCTCAACCCCCTCCTAGTGTGGACTTTGTCGCTCTACATACAAGGTCACCTGACTTCCTCCTTTACTTCTGTCATAACCTCTGACGCAGCTTGAGGTTACATATCTATGGGTCTGTAATAAGCTGCTTGGATAGCAGGAGGACAGTTTAGTGCAGACTTTCAGAGATGCACGGACCTCTTCAAACCTTCAGCTGGATGTTTTTACACCTATAAAATGCTGATGGTGAGATATTGAAGAACTCCACCTGCTGCCATGTGACCGGCCTGGGCGGCTTGTACTCAGTGTCAGGCTGACAAAGGAGCTGGTGTTGTTAACTGAACCAAAGCTACACACATGCCCTAACACCACCATATCACTGATACGGGCCTTTTGCTGGTCATCGTCTGCAAAATTCATTGCAGCTCAGCAATTTGACTAAGATTTCACCTGACTCCCAGCCAGGAGCCATGGAGCCTGGATATATCTGATGAATTATTGACACTGGTCTGGTCTTGTTAATTGCCGGTGACTGCAGGGCTTTGCCTTTTGGCTGTGCTGGACAGTCTGCAGGGTCAAATCTCTCCCAACTCCTACAAAAATCAAATCATTCATCTCCTTAATAAGAAAGGTAATTCAGTTGAAATAGAGGTGACTGGTCGCCATAATTGTCAGGGCTGTGTTACGCTCTCGTTGCATGGTTATGCAGTTAAAACTGTTTTAAAATGTTTGTGCTGCATTATGCTACCGGCAACAATTATATCACTTTGTCAAAATCGTACAAGTTGGCTTATAGTCAACACGATGTTGTGCTTTCCAAGATGGCTAGCAGTACTGTAAAGCATACAGTTTGTGATTTGTAGTACTGTGTACACCAGTACTGTATCAGTAATACTGCATCTCAACCACTGCCAAGAAATCTCAGTGACATCACAGGTTTCTTAGCTTTCTTAGCAGAGTAGTATTTCACCAGTAGAATTTTAGTGTATCCAAATTGAAATGACTGGGTCAATATTGATGGAGAAACCTAACAGATCAGAAGACTGACAGCCATGGAGCCACATGGAGAACATCCATGCTCACCTCCTTCACATTCTGCTGCTCAGCGTGGGACAGCAGGAAAACAATTCAGTCACTGCTATTGGAAAAAGGGCTGGTTCAACAATTACACATTAGAATGGACTAAAATCAACCTCCCTTCAGTGGAATCTAGTGAATTCTGTTTATTCTACCCTCTCTGTGACACTCAGCTCCAAGCCCATTGGTTCTTCCCTATGAAAACGGAAATCTTTAAAAATGGCATTTTTAACAAAAGGCTCAGTAGTTTCCTGAAACAGTGGGCATTGTAGTTTTTAACAAACATTACTCAAAGAGGAGGAAATAGCACATTTGTTGGGGACTATGTAATGCTCTAGTATTCCAGTATTCATGGTGATGAAGGAACACGTCACCCAGTGCAACAGTGTGGATGTCTCTGATAGTTTTAGGTTGGTTCCTCCTGTAAATAATTTGTTTAAAATGCTCAATAATTTCTTAAAACACCTGACCACTGTAGTTTTTAGCAAATGTTACTCAAACAGGAAGAAATAGTTTATTTGTTGGGAACTACTTTCAAGGGCGGATTAACACACATTTGATGCTCTCGTGGGTATTTACTTACTTGAATACTTAATTTATTGTTATAGCAAAAATTCTGGTTTGTTGAAATTTTGTTTGTTTTACTTTTGTACTTTTGGACATCATTTCTATCAGCCATGATAATACTGTACTCGAGCTAATACCTGAGGTCAAGTAACACGAGGAGTCAGACGGTCAGACAGGTTGAAAACAAACCCCCAGGTTAGTCAAACTTATCTGGAGGATATAACTAAAGTGATCTGTACATTTGTTACACACACTGTCTGTTTTAAAAATCCGTCACAGTTTACACACCCACTTTTTGCAGAGCTCAGTTTCTTGCAGTTTTGTGCACACAGAGGGATAAACTGTTGGTTTGTGTCCAACATGTCTGATTGTGGGACTGCTCACGTTTCTTCACCTTTAGGGCTTTGTTGTAGTGATCTCACCGTGTTCCCAGATGTCAGAAAATAACCTAGTGATTCCACTGTTATTCTAACTGATAGAAACAGTGATCAAAGATATGAAAATAAGATAAGATATAGAAGCCATGGAAAATGAAGCTCAGGGAAAGTGTCCTGTGCTGGCATATTAACATAATGGCCACAGTGAAGCTGTTTGACTTTTTGGGCTCTATTTTAATGCATTCAGGGTGTGTCCATGTCAGTTTTGCTATTTTAACGATGGAAAAAACAGACGCTCCAGGTGCATGGTTCAAAATGGTTGCACTCAATCTCTTAATTATTCATGGGAGTGTTTTGAGTGTAACATCTAATAACCCAATCAGGGTGCATCTCCCATTCTCTTTAAAAGCCAGGTGTGCTGCAGCTTGGTGGATTGCTGTTATAATGGCACAGTGTTTCACACAGAGTTAGATTCTATTTGCAGTCAGTTGATCACATATTGTGACTGACCAGTGAGTCCAGTCCTGACACAAACTGTGCACAAATTTAGTTCAGGTGATGAGAAACATGGTGGCACACTCTGCTTGTGTGTAACAGGCAGAGTGTAGGATGCACATTGTGCATATTACTCTCTTGATAATTCGCCCTTAAAGATCCTTTAGACTTGTTTTAAAACTCTGTAAAAATCCTCTGCTAAGATTCATATTTAGTTGAACATGTTTTTCACAAACAAAAACTGGATCTGAAGCTCATCTCCTTTTACTTCCTGGTTGAGAAATCTGGATCAGGCCTTATGCCCCGCCCACCAGCTACTTGCTCCAGGTGGACAGGTGAAAGAGCAGAGAGTATCAAGATGGTTAGAGGAGGAAACATCAGAGAGACTCAGCCACATGTTTGAGCCTCAGTCAGACCCAGACTCAGATGAGGAGTTGAGACCAGAACCAGAGACTAGCAGACGTATCAGAACACTTAGCGTAGTTAGCATCTTTTATTTGTTCATGTTGTTTGCTAGCTTGTAACTGGCAGTGGCTGACACAGTGTTAGTGGTTGTGCTAATGCTAACTCTCTCTGTACTGACAAGGTTTCAGGTTTATTTAGCCCCGCCCCCTGTCCCCACAAGTTGACAGGATTGGTGTGATTGTTTATGAGACTGTCATTGGTTCACTGCAGTTCAAGGTGGTAACTCTCAGTCATGGTAGATAGATGATTATTTCACTCATCATATGTCTTGTATTATATAAAAACATCATATGGATGGTAACAAGGTGAAACACTTGACTTTCATCAGAGGGAGGCTTTTAAATAAAAGTGAAATATTGCGTCACTTACTTCAGACCAGGTTTTTGTTGCTCGATTGCAAAAACACTTTCTGCTGCCTCAACATATCAATGTGCCTGACCACACCTCAGTTTAAGACCAACAGACTCATGGGCGACTGCGAAGAGTGTGAGGCGCAAAGTGCAGCACAACTAACACCTTGATTTGACTATTTGCTTGATCAGAATTTGATCCATTAGTTCTGGTAAAGATCACTATCAGTAAATAATTTTTTATTTAATTCATGCTCTCATGTTCTAACACAGTGGTTCTCAAACTTTTTCATGTCAAGGACCCCTAAAGTGACACAATAGACCATGGAACCTATCTGACAGGATTTTTGCTATTCAGTGTTTTAGTACAGAAAGTGTTTGAAACTCATGACCATGTCACTCTGTTACTTATGGATGGAATTATAGTGAAAATAAATGAGTCCCCCAGGAAGCCCCTCAAGGACCCCTGGGACCGCACTTTGAGAACCACTCTTCTAATGTTTCCAAAAGGACAATACCCCAGGCTTTGCGCTTTCAGAGGAATGAATGGACTGCCATCTTGTAACGTGGTGTCTATAGGAAAAACACATTCAAAACACCTTAACTACTTGCGTACATGTCACTTTTTTTTTTTTTTTTTAAATCTTGGATGATCATATGTCGTATATAACACGGTAATGTCATGTATGTCATGAAGTCACAGGAGTTTTTTTTTATGTCTTCACAGAAAGCCGAGGCAACTGGAGTGAAAAGACCCAGAGGACGACCCAGGAAATGGGTGAGTCAGTGGTTCTCTTAAGCTCTGAGCTTGTGTGTGCTGCTGGAACACGTGTCGTACACAACACAAGAAAGGGCTGTGACTAAAGGAGCTGTGTCAGTGGATAAAATCTATTTGTGACAGGAGGTAAATGTGCATGGGAAAAACCTGCGAGAGAAAAGGAACACACTTGTTTCTTATCATTTAAAAGCACTTTGTGGCAGAGAGAATTCTCCCAGTGGGTGAAATGGACATTTCTTGTTATTAACTTTCATTATATGGCCTGAACACATTCAGAGCTTCCTCTCTGGTTGTTGCATGTGTGTGTGTATGTGTGTGTGTGTGTGTGTGTGTGTGTTCAGGGAGATCGCCAAAATGTTTGTGTTATCAGTTAAAGAAAATGTTTACTCTCCGCGCTGGCCGCAGGAATACTTAAATAATTCCACCGACAGCTTGAAGGCCTCAGTGTTTATCAGCTCCAGAGTAACAGAGCTGATTGATAATGCAGGGAAAAGCAGCTGGCATTTGGAAGTGCCACCAGGAAGGGCGAGGAGAGATGCATATATCATGTCTGCATTTTTATGTGCCAGAGGGGCGGAAAAAAAGAAGGGAAAGCCTCCGAGAACCGAGCTGCTGGGTCATAAAGTGTGTGTTTTATATTTATTTTCCTGGAAGGAATGGTGTGTTCCAAGAATCAACCGTGCACATTTAGTATATTCTCCACTGTCAACACTCTGCTGGTTTACTTGTGCGAGCTCATGCTGGGACTTGTTAGCTCCATGTGGCGGCTTTAAAATCTGCAGCAAAGTAAATTAGCTGCTTTGTTCACATGCAGGGCATTGAATCCTCCGCCTTCATGGCCTTCTTCAGCAGCAGGCCTACAGCTGCCAGGATGGCGGTTCAGGCTTTACGTCAAGTCTAATGTCTTTGGAGTAACTCCCAGTAGGTCACAGCAGAAAGCCATGGGCATTTTTGAGAGTTACAAGAGCAGGCAAACCAGGTGACCTGCACTGCCGAACCAAATATTAATCCCTCCATGCTTTGCAACCTGTGCATACAACAAACTATTTCATATAAAGCACCTTCCTCAGTATAGCTTTGCCAAATTTAAAGGGACATTGTACCATCATGCCAAAGTCAAAGTTGATGTGAACATTAACTGAGGCTCCTGATTGTACTGCTGATGAACGCACATGACTGGCTGATTGTATAATTGCATGGATAAGCAGGTGCACAGGTCTTCCTAATAAAGTGCTCAGTAAGTGTATATATATCATAACCAATAATGTAGTCATAAATTTTATTGCATTATCACACATTTTTTGTACTATGTACTAAAACGCTAATGTACGGTGTCCCTGAGAGCTTAACGCACTGCAACTTAAGAAGACACACGCAAATAACACAAGAATCGCGCTGCAAGTAGCACAAATGCCAACGGAAGTGTTTCCATGGGACAGAAAAAAAGAGATGGACCTGGCTGGGATGTACTTGTTGTTCAATGCTTTAACTTCAAAAATCATAAATTGTCAACATTGAACATCAATTGCGTGCAAGTGTTGTGAGTATTTGTAGCACATTTGTTGTCAAACTGATGAAGATGTTTTCTGAATTTGTTTGTGTTTTGTCTGTTTGCATATGTTTTCTGAAGATGCGATGCGTTGAGCTGTCAGGGCCACGATCCTAATGGGACCCCAGGTGTACCCACCCACAATCCCTCACAACCAATGACAATATCTATTGGCTGGAAACACATTCTTTTTTCTTGTTTTTTGTTGTCAAAATTACAGTATCTGTGTCATGTTGAATTGAATTTGACCTAATTTTAAAAAAACACAGAAGACTTAGATCAGGCTCAGTTTTTGTTGCAACACTGTTCGTTGTTGGGCAAGAAACTGCGTTGTGCAATCTAGTAGATTACTTTGCTGTTTCTCTACTGTTTACTTCATGTTGTGACAAAATATAAAATAGTTTCCACCACGATAATATGTGTTGCACCAATAGACTGTATATAAAGATGTGACGTAGACATCATCCACTGGTTTTTTGAAGAGCGGTTTTGAAGCTTAGAGTGAGCCGCTCCCCCATTGCCATCTTGGCAGTACTTGATTCTGCCTAACTCCCAGCTAATCCAAAAATGGACAAAGAAGAGGGGCAATTATTCATAACTTGAATAAACTTTGATAAAATGTAAACAGGTGAGTTTTATAAACAGTCGTCATGAAGGAGGAAATTAGCTCCAGAGACCAAAAATGTTTTTGTACCAGGCTGTAAACATGTTTATTTCTGCTGTAAAGTTGGACATTTTAACATGGGAGTCTATGGGGATTGACTCACTGTTGGAGCCAGACTCTAGTGGTCATTAGAGGAACTGTAGTTTTTAGCACTTCAGTGTTGACTTCATTTGCTGCTTGGTTGTAGCTTATACAACACACCCCAAGAAGTGCAGCTCCCTGGCACAGGAGAACACAGCTTCACGGCATGCTTTGTAAAATGGTTGACAATAATACAAAGGATTTGTGGTGAATGGGTTAAAACGCTGGAGCGATCTCCTGTCTGGAATCTATCTCTGGGAATAACTCTAATATTGAAGATTTTATCAGATGCAGCCTCACAGCTGCTTTGTCAGCGCAGCAGCTCCATCAAATCTATTTCTCCACTCAGCTGCCGGCAGCCACTGAACCCTTGGACCGAACGATGAAGCAGTTGAGGTTTACTGCACGTCCCAAACACACACACCTACACACCAACACAGCTCCCTCCGTTGCTTTATGTCTTGCCTGGCAGAACTACACACAGGCCGCACTATAAACCAGCCGGTTGTGTGCTGTAGATTGTATCTTTCTAACACAGTTGACAATCGAAGCTGCTCCCGGCCGTATCTGATGTGTGTGGATGAGAAAATGTTTAACTAGCACGGTAATCTGTCAGCAGGATAATTAGTCTCTTTAGCTGCTGCTCTTATTGTTGACTTTAACCACAGCTCATCATTAAAGGATTCATCATCAATGCAGCAGTGACAGTTGCGTGATTTAGAAAATTAAATGTCAAAGAGCAAAGTTTTTAATCCCTCTTAATTCAGATTTACTTCAGAAAATGACAACCTGACCTTAAACCTTTAGCTCTTGCCTCATAATTGTCTACCTACTTATGTTTCTATGGCAACATTACACCTTCTGTTTGTATCCCCCTAAAACATGATGGGAGGGGCAGGGGCATGGTGTTGCATGTGTTGAAATGAATTGTATGCACACCTACAGGAATGTCTACCAGCAGGCAGTGGTTTTCCTGTTAGTCCCACAGCAGCCAGGGTCAAAGTCAGGTATAATACAGTTCAACAGCACTACACACTACATTCTCTAAAATGATCATAGAGTTGAATCAACACCTCTCTATAACATCAGTGGAAATGAACATTATAACTTTCATGAAGGAGGATTTACTGCAGGACTGTTGTATTAGACTACATTAGTTTTAGCTAGGTGTTCCTAATAAACTGTCAACTGAGTGTATATTTTTACTCAAGTAACCGAACCAAAGAGAATGATGAGACAGTGCTGGTTTTGTTTTGGCAGTTGAGCGCAGATGATGAGCTTTTAGAAGACAAGGACAGGATGAGTGGATCCCCATTAGCTACAGCCAAGGTAGCAGCTACTCTTCCTGGAGTCAGTGTTTGCATTTGGCCTTAGTTAATCAACATTGTCCTATAAGTAACTTAGACAGCTGCTCTTGAACCCTTACTGGTCCTCAGGTAGTTGTGTACCAGTAGCATCCATAGTGTGCACCCAGTCCAGTCCAATGGATTCATCAAGTGTATTTGATTCTGGATTTGGATTCAAGAAAATGCTTTTCAGCTCCAACATTACTACAATACTAGAATAACAGCAAATACGTGATATCATACATGCAAACAGTGGTCCCAGGAAAGATTGAGTGAGAGGCAGTGTTGATCCCGGACAGCTCCCCTAGAGTAAATACTTTTTCTTATTTAAGTATAACTACATCCATCACAAACTCCTCCCTCCACCTATTAAAGGTACCATATAGTCTAAAGGTAGATGTCCATGTGTAGTTTGATTATAAAGCAGGACTAGGGTCGATATTAATACTGTGAAAGTATCAAAGCCTCAGTACAGAGAAATGCACACAGCCTGTATTCAGACACTGAGCCTTAAAACCAGCCGTCAGGACTTCCTGTAACTCAGAGCCTCTTCTCTTCTGATTGGCTCACCGACCTATTCTTACTACAGCTCCAGAGAGAAGCCTGAGAGAGGAGATGTAAAACTACATTGAGATGGTTTTTGGTTCTTAAAACCACAAATATATCTTCTTATGGATCAACACTTCAAATAAAACACAGGAGAAGTGTAATATATGGGACTTTTAAAGCAAGTGAATAGCAGGTGAGGTAAGTGACCTGGTGGTGTGCCTCTGAGACTGGGGTTTGTAGTTGGGTTATTAAAAGTCATGCACTGTGTCTCTCTCCGTACCACCAACACACAGCTGGCAGGAACTGCTGGGGTCAGTCAGACCTGGCTGATCCAGGGTCAGTCCCTCATTTGTATGTCATCTTGCTCCTCCACTGTTTGGCTGCAGGTCCTGTCCTCTATGTGCAGGTGCTGAGATGCTGACCAGCTGACCAGCTTCCTCTGCTCATGCCCTCCAAAAGATCGCATTCATCAGTTGCGCACAACAGTTTGCCTTTTCTTCTGCCAAATGGCTGCTGTCCTTTGGATTTAATGTGTTGGTTCCTTTACAGGCAAGCTAACCTCTCTGTCCCTGTTAGCTGCTATGTTACAGTAAAGCTTTGGCATCCCCAGGCAGCCTATAGTGCGACATCATAATGAAGTTACTGGCAAGGAAATACAACAGCTGTACCTGGAGACCTATGTGTTTTATATAATTGAGGTCAATTGCTCTTAGTCCCTTAACTGTACTGAATCTGCCCTAGTTAAAGGTGCACTGATGAGTTTTCTAGAGATTAACATGAAGTGAATATCTTCATTCTTTTATTAGAGAAATCGTTGGATGCGTGTCAACTGTCAACTGTGTGCAAAACTTGGAAGAAATTCAGGCCCAGGAAAGTTCTCACCATCCAAACCAATGGCCTTGTTCTACACAATGTGACACCTTGTGTTTGTATGAATGTGGGAAAAGTGTTTCCTCCACTTCTTATAATTTCCACCCTCACTCTAGCACTCTGAGCAATCTTACTTTGAATCTGATCAACCCATTAGCCAATGACGAAAGGTCAGTTCACACAAATTATGAAAAGAGAACCTTTCTTACTTACTTCCTTTGTCATATCTTTTCAACTTCATGCCTATTCATTATGTAAACGCTGACAGACTCGCAACATCCCTTAGGAGAGGCATTGTCCCCCCTGAGGTACAGGAGACTGGACTCATCGGCCAAGCCTTTGAGGCACAGGTGGAGTGCGGCGTAAGGTAATGGATACCTATAGAAAACGCTCTACGTCCACTGCTATGTGCATCACACACCCCGGGATTTGTTTCAGACCTTGGCTTGGCTTTTGCTACCATCTCATATCTCAGAGAGGCTGAAGGCCTTTTTAGGATTCCTGGAAGATGAAGATTTTTGTTTTTTCGCTGGCACTGTTTAACAGGATCAGGCCTCACACGGACATGCGGAAGAGGAACATTGACTGTCTACATGAAAGGAATTACCCATAGGCTCAAAGAGAGCGATAAATCGGGTAAATAGTTATTTACCATTGGCTGAGAAAAGACTCATTATGGGAAAATAGCCTCAATAAACAGTCCGTAAAAACATAACTGTGCTTTGTTCTGGCTGAACACCCTAGAGCAACTCAGTAATTGTGGATGTTCCCAATGTTGAGCAGTCAGCTGCCCTTGGCTACTGATTACACTGTTTAGGCTGAAAGATGTAACATTTAAATTTTGCTCTTTATTACTATTCCCACTATTTACTCTGTGCTGCACTCTTTACTAATCATGTATCATTTCATAGGTATGCCAGATAATTTTCAGTAATTTTAAGTAACCCACCACTGTGTCTCACCAAGGAGGTTTCACCTGTTTGTTTATTTGTTTTATTGTAAGTAGAATTAAGGAAAAAGCACTGGATCGATTTGCACCAAACTTGGTGGAGAGGTGAGGCATCGGCCAGGGACGAACCCATTGAAATTGGGTGCAATTCCGGTTAATAATGTTGGTGCTGGTGGACAGATACTACTGAGTGTCATCCTAGTTGTTTTTGTGTAAAAATGCCTCAACTTTTTAATGCTGGAATTAGATAATTGCTGACTATTTCACAGAGCGTGGTACAGATTAATGAAGTGCTGATACAGTTCATGTTAAATCACACTGAGACGGTTGCTGAACTCACTGAATGGCACCAGTACAGCAAGAAGCGAAACAAAGACGATTTACGTATCGATGTTCCAACAAATGCCAAGCAGGAATCGCACCATTTGTATGTGTTATATATTCCTTTCTATTTGTGCTCTGCCCTTTCCTCTGGTCAGCCAGGGTTTGGAAGCCAAACTGTTTCGCTGCCCTCAGTCTGTCCTTCTGCCTTCCACACAGCTGCCCCTTTGTGTTCGATTCTCTGCAGTCACATCCGAAGTATCCAGGACACACTCACACCCATCTCCCCTTTCTGTGTCAATGCAAACCCTCGTGTTAAATGGAGTCTACTGTGAGACTAATGCCCTCTGCATTAAAGGTGCGGAAATGAAGTGAATGGGCAAGGAAGCACCAGGGCTGTAGCACGGGTATGTGTTAGGGGAGTTGATGTAGTGTGAAGGGGAGAGGTACACTCCCATCTCACTTCAGGCTTTGCTGCTCTTGGCTTCGGGTCAGAGTGGAGGCAGGTGCCAAGCTATGGAATCAGAGCTCAGGGGAGAAGAAAAGCAGGAAAGTCTGGCAGAGTTGATGAGCACCTTAATTACCAGTTTGTCCAGCAGCTTTGAAGAAGTGGAGAAGAGATCGGGAAGGTCCTCAGAAACTAGAAGCATCTTAAGAACTTCTTCCCTTTGGATGTGTGCATGTGTAAAGCAGGCGTAATTGTGCTATTGTGATCGGTGTCAGACATTAAAAAGCTTTTTATAGCCTTGGCACATCTCGCAGAGAAAATATGGAACTTGGCTTCAAGGGACTCTGGGCAACAGATCCAGAGTGAGTCAGGGGTTGAATCAGGGCTGCGGTGCACAGACAATAAAGCTGAATCTGAATCATTAGTGCAATATGTTCTGGAGCATGAAAACTCATCGATGACCTTTTGAAATTTAGGTTCGACAAAATTATCCAAATTCAACCTTCACCTACCTGCTTTAAACTGAATCTCAACGTTAATCAATAAATGGAGTTTGCTCTGTAATGGAGATGGTTCAGTTGTCTAAAGTTACATATTTACATCATGAAACAACGTAAGCAATGTCTCTGGCAACAGTGATGAATGAATTGTGGTCAGTGCTGACTCCTTGTGACTTGTTAGACGTGTCATTGGGATGCTTCTGGTGGCCTTTGTCAATGTAGCAGTGTCCTGGTCTGAAGGATGGGATTTTCATTGTTACTCTTAACTCCTTGAAAAAGTTGAAGAACTTTAGACTTTAGGTTAAGATTATTTTGTCCCAAACACTATAGGTACAGTATTTAGACTAAAAAATGCACAGAATCACAAAAGATTGCAGTATTGCAGAATATGTCAAAGAGATCTCCTGACCTTTCATGAAGAACGATCATCAGGTCAAAAAATAATTTGTCTAATACAAATACCCTTAAAACTATAATCACATTTCCATCAGCCTCAGTGGTACTTTGTATTTAGTGTTAATTTATCTACATGGCTGTATGTAGTAGCTGTTATTTCAAGTCCATCATTTGATTCGAAATATTCATTGTCACTGGTTGAATTTTCTGCTGATGGACTATGGTTCCCTGTAGGTCTTCAGAAAAGAAAGAATAAGAACAAAGTAAAGAAAAAAATATTAATGAGGACACATGGAGACAGACACAGAGACAGCACAGATCTACAAAGAGTTCAGCAAGTAATACCTGAGCAGGTTGAGATAGGCATAGTTAAAGGCTAACAAATAAAATCTCAATAGAAGGGGAGAATCAGATGGTAGCGAGAAAACCCTGTCAGACAGATACCTCTGATCATATGATCTCGGGTCTCTGATCAGAAGTCAGTTCAGGGAGGTGAGGATGGGAATGATGTGGTCCCTTTTTTGACCTTTTTAGTGCTCTTGCAGCAATATTTGAACTGGTTGGAAGCAGGATTAAGAAGAGTGAGTGATACCAAAGTATAAAGAGTTACAGTAAACAAAGCAGGAGGATACAAAGGCATGAGTACCTTTGTTCAGGTCACGTGTAGAGTGAATTGATTTGAGTTTTACCCAGTGCGTAGATGACTCAAGCTCCCGAGATTTTCATCATGTGCTCTGTCAAGATTAGGGATAATAATGTTAGTTAGATGCTGAGGTCAAAGTAATGTAACTTGTGATTTGTTCTCACTGAGCTGGAGAAACTTTGCTGCCATCCAGGATTTTATGTCTTGCTGACCTAGATAGCTCAGCTGTCTACTGTGGCCTAACTGGCCAGATTCCAGGATATCCAGAGCTGTGTGATAGCAGATATCTCAGAGTCTGATAACTGCACTTTTTTTTAATTACCTGGAAAAAAAAAACCCAGCCCTCGAGCAGTGTGGTTTTTCTCATTTCTGAGGAGGAAGGAAAGTGTCAGAGTTCACAAACTGATGACCTGATACTGGAGCTTCAAGATCTGCTGCATCATGTCAAGATCCCAGTTTGATCTATGATGGAAATACTGGCAAATACCTGCGTGATCTTGAGCAGACGGTGGCAATACAGTAGTTGCTACCACACACACACAGACACACACACACACACACACACACACACAACACCACACACACACACACACACACACACTTGGTGTCCAAGGTGGTGTCCCACCTTGGGGAAACGGTCTTAAAACTGTGTCTCTACTGAGACAAGAGACATCAACATGTTTTAGAAGTTCATTCATGTGTAGAGGATTCACTTATATTACACAGACACTAGAAACTGTCATCAGGGATTTTCTCAGACTCGACAAAAGCTCTGAACAAAACACGAGGATGTACTTATTTTTTTTAACATCTGACGATTTTGGATAAAAATAAGAGACGGAATACAACATGTCTATTCATTCAGAAGTTCTGAATAAGGTGTATGTGTGTGTGTGTGTGTGTGTGTGTTTGACCCTGCTCTGTCCTGTCTCGTCTGTATATTTTACTGTGCACTTTGTAAACCTTTGATCTGCCACCGTGCGAGTGAAATGTAAATAGATATACAAATGAATGACCTCACCGTATTCTTACATGACTGGACCATTATGATGCTCTGTGGTATTTGTGAACAGGTTCATGAGACTGAGCGGCGTCACTGCTGAGAACAGCGGTGAGTTAGACATTAATTACATGAGTGTTTCCTGTTCTCTTTGCATCACTGATGAGTTTTTAAACTTATTTTGCCACTGAAGCCTTAATAAATGACCGGGGTGAGCATGTTGTTCCTGCCAGATGACCCCACGCTCTCTGCATGAATATTGGCTTGTCCGTCTGACATACCCCCGCCACCTTCAACTAAACCTCTCATCCAGACCTCCAGCCTGGAGGACCCTACGGGTCGTTTTCTTTCAACCCTCTCCTGAAATAGTGGCAGGTGTACCGGACCTTGGTTGTCATGGTTACAATAATAAACACGTGGACTGTACCGAGAGCAGCGTACATACCTTCGTTGCCATGGTCACTGTAATATAGGTCATGGCTTGGTTAGGTTTCGGAAAAGATTGTGATTTGGATTAAAATAAGTACTTCCTCAACATTTTAACAATCTTTATTGTCATGGTTACAATAATATCAATGTGGTTAACTTTGCCGAACAGTCATGGATAGAAGAAACAACAAAAACTGCTACTTTTACATGGGAATCGAACACCGCTCTTCAGTGTCATATTCATCCATCCACTACAACCTACACTATACTAAACTAACCCCTATACTACGTCACCGCACCTTTCCCTTTGCTCCTGTCATAATTACTACGACCACTAGATGTCGCCTAGCAACAAAACCTAACCATGGCTCATAATAAAATACTGCACAGATGACATATGGGCTAATTTTTTTTACAGGAGGACAGTTTCAAATCTCTCTAATACTGAACTCTTATAGTCACCCTCGCCAACCAGTGTCTCCATCATGATATCAATATCAAAATCACCTCTTCAGTTCTCACCCCAACCAAGGTCAAAGAAACCTGGTGTTGTGTTTGATGGTCAGCTCTCCTCCTCTGACCGTGTTGAATCCGTATCTCTTCGCTCTATACAACATCAGAAAACATCAGGTCTTACCTGACTCAGTACTCCACCCAGCTCTCGGTCCAGACCATGGTTATCTCTCTCCTCGACTACTGCAGGGCTCTCCCTTCATGCACAGTCAAACTCTTACAGATGGTCCAGAATGTGGCCGAACATCTGGTCTTCGATTCAGCCCGAAAGGTCACATGTCACTCCGCTGCTCATCGACCTCTACTGTCTACCCATGGCCACCCGAATCAAATTCAGTCACTAGTGCTGCCTGCAGAGAGACTTCTGGGTCTGCTCCATCTGCTTGAACTTAATCATGCAGCTCCTTCTCAGCCACTGTGTTCCTCTAATGAATGTGGCCTGTCATTGTCATCCCTGCACACAAGACAGTCTCAGTCCAGACTGTTCTGGTCTGTGGTTCCCTGATGGTGGAGCAAGCTACCAAAGTCTATCAGAGCAGGAGCGGCACTCTCTATCTTCAAGAATCTATTGAAGACTTATATCTTCACAGAGCACCTCCTCTCCTAACACCTCTAACACCCCAACATGTCTAACTAGCTCTTACTGTAACTTTACCTGCACTCCTTCACTTATTGAACAGATGTAGTACTTAGTGCTTACACCAAGGTCTCCTACTGCCCTGAAGCTTTAGTGATGTCGCTCAGTTGTGCGTCTCTTTGGATAAAAGCATCTGCTAAATAATTGAATGTAAATGTTAATAAAGTCAGACAGAGCATAATTGTCACTTCAAACTTCAAATTGCTCATTTGTGGTGAAACTGATTTTATTTTAGTTATGCACAAAAGGTATTTATTGAGTAGTCTCATGAAAACTGCCTTTGTGACATTCAGAAGTGGATGTCTCAGAATTTCCTCTAACAGGGATAAGACAGAGATCATAGCTCCAGACAGTGCAAATATTTAAGTCTCAGATTGGTCCACCGTCCCCCTCTGTGACCTGACCTCGCAGGAAGCTTGGTGTCATCTTTAACACCAGCCTCAGCTGAGATAAACACATTAAACCTATGGTTCAGTCCTGTTTTCTGCACCTGAGAGTCTTTTAAAAGATTAGACAGTTCCTCTCTATTAAAAACCTGTTATTTATGCCTTCATCACCTTCACCACAACTTCATCACCTGGACTATTTTAACTCCCCTCTCTCTGGGATCTGCAAAAAAAACATACAAACTCTATCTTGTTTACAGCTCATTCAAAACTCAGCTCAGGGTTTTAACTGGAACAAAGAAACAAGGCCATCATTGATCCTCGGTGTACCTCCACTGGCTACCTGCTTTTCCAATTGATTACGAAATCTAATTACTTTTGAAAAACCTGAAGGGCCTTGCTTAGTGCCTCATGTCCCCCCTCGCTCCCTGAGATCCTCAGATGCTTCTCCTCATGTTGTTCTAGACTATGAATGACTCACCTGAAGAGACTGTGGCAGCATATTGTTGTTTGACAGACTTGCTTCAAAGCTCCATATTTATCATACGTTTTAAGAACCAAAAACCATCTCAATGTAGTTTTACGTCTCCTCTCTAAGGCTTCTTTCAGCCAATTAGAAGAGAGGAGGCTCTGAGCCTCCCTTTTGATTGGCTGACTGTTTTCTGAGTGATCCAATAAAAATATAGCAGATTTCAGGTAAACACTCAGAGAACCCAAATCCTGTAAGGTTGGATGGTGGGTCCAAGTGGGTGGGGCTTGGGGCATGGCTGAGAACAGTAACTGCTTTGTTGTGACATCACAAAGTCACAGAAGTACTGACGGCTGGTTTCAAGGCTCAGTTTCTGAATACAGGCTGTGTGCATTTCTCTCTGTGGACTGAGGCTTTGATACTTTCCCAGTATTAATATAGAACCTAGACCTGCTTTATAATCAACACATGGACATCTACCTTTAGACTGTTTTCGACCTTTAATCTCTCTGTTGCAGTTCATTCAGGTTAATCTGGTTCAGTTCAGAGTCATGCCATGTTGGATGTGTTGTAGAAATCAGAAAAAATTAGAATCACTTTTACATGATTTCATACATTCATTTGTTCTTGCATGAAGAAGACAGGACTTTTTCTGTTAAGGTTGTGGGTAATTACATTTGTAGTGACTTGGTTTTAGTGTGCGGTGCATTCAGTTATTTTTAGGTCGCTGCTGCTGTATCGTACTCCTTCCCCAGGCTATTTGTAAGAATGAGAGAAAGCGAGACCTCAAAGACCACAGAGAAACACTGAAAGGAGTTGGGGGGTGGGCAGCAGCTTTGCCTCATTCCCTACATTCTCAACCCCCCACCTTCCTCCAGCCGTGGCTGCTGCCAGGCTAAAAGGTTGAATTCCAGCCACTAGAGGCCTTTGTTCAGACAGGGGCTCAACAACGACAAACATCAGGAGTTCTCCTGGACCTTAGCGGATGTCTACAGGTCACCTATGCCTCCCTCCCCCAGCTCCCACCCCTTTTTTTCTGCTGCAGCCTCTGGAGTTTAATCATTTCACTCTGAGTCTTCATCTACAGCAACATGGCAGTGAGCTGCTACATAGATTAGGA
The DNA here is from genome assembly GCF_002260705.1 of Seriola dumerili. NCBI lineage: Eukaryota > Metazoa > Chordata > Actinopteri > Carangiformes > Carangidae > Seriola > Seriola dumerili. The sequence continues at coordinate 18,254,945 of NW_019174393.1, forward strand.
TTTAAAAAGCAGAGGAGTTTAAAGCTGCTACAGAGATAACATTCTGTTCAGCATGGGTTTACTCAGTTGCAATACTATACAACACCATATTGTAATGATTTAACATTTTAGTACAGTATTTCTTTGGACTTTTCTGGACTCTTGATTCATTGCTTCAACAAAATAGTGATTCAATATGAAAACCTTACTGACAAAAATCCTCTGGGACACAGTGATGCATCATGTGTCCAGGAGACATGATATAATAGCGACAACATGATGTTTAGGATAATAGGATAGGCTGCTAACTCTGGTTAGATGCTGGTTAGTTAACGACAAAAACCACAATAGCAAAACTGGCAAATAGTTACTGACCTGTTGTTACTAGAGCTCCAGAGAGAAGCCTGAGAGAGGAGATGTAAAACTACACTGAGATGGTTTTTAGTTCTTAAAACCACAAATATATCTTCTTATGGATCAGCACTTCAAATAAAACTATACATATAATAAAAATATGGGACCTTTAAATGGAAACAATTTTGAAAATGGGGGAAAAAAAGTCGTGTTGACCTGGTTCACGGCCACTTCAGGAATTCCCCTGGTGGAATTGTAGGTCATCACTATTTGACACTCACATGTCAGACACAATCATGTACGGGTTTGTCACAGTTAAAAGTGTTAAAAGAAATTTGTGAATAATCAAGTTAATTGATTTTAGAGAATAACAAGGAGAGCAGTTAAAAGATTAAAACAAATTATAATCTGAGTTATCACAGGTACATTGTAATGAAATAAAGTAAAGTAGTAGAACGAGAGCACTGACTTAAAGCACCCCTCATTCACTGTTTGTTTTACACAGGAAGTCACATGTCCGTCCTGTGTTGTCTGGGCTGTTTGTGCAGCGATGGCTTTTTCTCTTCCTTTCACAATGCACTTCTTTCAAATTCCTTAAATAGATACGGACATTTATGGCATTAGAGTATTTCTGCTACCACTATTATGAGGCAGGAAGTGAGCCGTTCCAGACACTACAGGTTAATTCATAACATCTGCAACGCTCTGTTAAAACAAGGCAGAGCTGAGTGCCATGCACAGAGTCCTTCCTGTTTCAAAGCAGCCACACATGCACACCGGGAAACAGCCACATGCATTTGGATTAAATGGTTCCAAGAAACGAAAGACTTGCCGAGCTCACCAACATAACACACTCTGAACAAAACAAAAGCATGTTTGTGGTTTTATTTTTATTCTGTAAATGCAAAATTCAATAACCAAGAAGCAAAGAAAGATTTGTAAAGGCTGAGCAGACATATTGCATTGCCTTTTTTTTTTTTTTTTTTCTACTTTTCTTCCGCTTTCCCTCTGAGATACTTGGGAACAGATTTCACTTCAAACAGCAAAGGCTCCTAAATGGAGCCGATCCAATTTGTCTGCGCCTTTCTTTCTTTTCAGAGCACCCCACCCCACCCCCCTTCTCCAAAACCCTCCCAACAAAAGGCTGCTTGTCTGCTAGGAATTTTCCACATTCTTTGCAACGACAGACATTTTTCCCTTCGGCAAATTCCCCCTAATCACAGGATTTAGTTGGACCCTGATAGGTGCAATTCATAACTCTGGTGGGGCATTGGCTAGAGGTTGGGAGGGAGGGGGGGGTCTGAGAATGGAGAAGGGTAGGTTGTGGTGCACAGTGGACAAGGTGGGAAAGGGGCGACTTCCATGGAGGAAATAGTAAAAGTATTTCAGGAAGATCATGAGGCCGGTGCTACTTGCCTGTAGATCCCTGGTTTAGCTGCAGAGGAAAGCTCCTGGGTGGCCCGGGTCCTCCTCACAGTGGTGGTGTTTAGGTGGAGTTTGCACTGCTTTGAATGTTTGTTCTTATCTCTTGGATTGTTTTCCTCTATGTGCTTTCTGGGGTTAAGCAGCGATTGCGTCAACAGAAATCCCCCAAATTCACACAAAACCTTTACATAACCTTTTGAATACAATACTATAATCTTTAGAGGAAGACCTGTACGAACAGGTTGGAGCGCCTGAGACACCCAGACAACAACAGGCTTGTAATGAGACTCTCCCACAGAGGACACGTGATGTCAGGGACGATTAAAGTTTTGCCAAATCATATTTAATAATCAGTGTCAAGTTAAAGGAAAGGTTAAGCTTTCCAACACTGGAATAAATGGAGGCAGCATCTGATCATTTTAGTAATTCACTCAAACAGGCTGTGATTGGTCAGGTGGACAGAGTTTGATCTTTTCTCTCAAGCTCTCCTCACGCAAACACTTCCTTTTGTGTGTACCAGCGTACGAACGCCTCTGGCCGTTATCCTCATTTGTGTGATTAATTTTGCCGAGACTACAAAGACACAGCGTTGTTGGAGAGAGATTGGGGGAGGCAGTGTGGATGCGATCTTTCTGAATGGGTCAATGTACGTCACCGGAGCCTCCTCTTCACCAGCGCTGGATGTGGGTCTGCCAGTGTTTGGTGAACTGCCATTTCAATCAGGGGCAGAGAAAAACTTTAATAATGTCTGTGAGTCCCCTTTAAGAGAGAGAGAGAGGGGGAGAAAGAAAAGAAAGAAAAAGAGATAGAGAGAGATAGAAAGCATGCACATGTGGGCGAGAGAGATCGGAGGAGTGTGTGTGTGTGTGTGTGGACAGAAGGAAGGAGACAGACTTTAGATTCTTATGACTAGTGGTGCAAAAAAAAGTTTGGCCCCAGGCCAAAGTTCTTTGTTTTGGGAGGATAAATTTACTCAGTGAATGTCGTGGCCATTTAGAATTTAGATATTATGTGTAAAAACCTTTAGTTTTTTCTCCTTAGGTTGATGCCAGAGTGAGGTCATCAGAATTAAAGTGTGTTCAGTTTATGTCATTATTGTCAATCCCAAAAATTACTCAGTATGAAGAACTAATTATTACTTATTATATTACTTTCATCCCCCATACGCAAATGTAATACATGTACATATATTGGATTTCCCCATATGAAATATATGTATGTATGTATGTATGTATATATATATATATATGAAACCTATTAGAAATTGGAACAATTTTCATAATTGACATATATGTCTTGCTCTTATGCAAACATGTATGTTTATGTATTTATGTATAAATTTTAGACATATGTTATATTAATATATATTCAACCCAAAGCCTGTCAATATACAGTATATTTACATCATACAACAGTAGGGTCCAAGTCTAAGACCACTTTCCCAGAAGATAGAAATGTTTAAAATGAAGGAATCAATAAGAAAAACATATTTAAGATATATAACATATATTATAACATACTGTATATAATTTTTATTATATATTATATATATTATGTTATTATAAGTATGCTTTTAATAGACTGGTCACAAAAGAAATCATATAGATATTTTTAATATATTTACATATACATATATCTACATATATATATATATAATATCATATAATGCATATAAATTGTATCAGTCAACTAATGTATTATAATGAACCACTTCAAACTAGGCTATAATTATTCTTTTGGCACTCTGTAAATAAGAAAGTAAAAGTAAAAGTTTCCCAGACAGACAGTTGACTTCAGCAGACTGTGAATTCCCACGTGTTTTACAAAGCTGCCAGATAAGTCAAATGTTTACCGACCTAAGTGCTCTATAAGGGACAGTTGTTACATTTTAACAGTTTGAATGGTGAGCATTCCAGCTTTTAACAGCCTCATTCTCTGCACTGCATTTTCATCTGCAGCGTGTCTCATGGCAGACATTTCATCGCTGCACACTTTGTGTTTGTGGATGGAAGGTTGAACTTAGTGGGTCAAATGATCCATTTGGCTTCAAAGGAGGTCCAAAGGTTAGAAGGCCCGGTAACGGTTAACCAGAGCAAACAACAGCAGCGCCTATTTTATGGGACAATTAATACTCAGACTGCAGGGACAGCAGAGCAGGAGCACACACATATAGACCCTACACACAGTCTATACAGCACAATCAGGGTATATAGATATATTTATATATATCTATGTACACACACTATACATTTCTTATGCTCTAGATTAAATACTATACATATCACGTTAAATTACATAAGAATAACATGAACGTTTGGAAAATAATGCACAGCTGTAGTAGATTTGAAAGTGTTGCCATTTAATTTTGTAATGAGTAGCACTGAGGCTGAAACACTGTCTACATCTTGTGGGTATGTGACTGCATTTCATCAGCGGTGCACTCCGTCTGCTCCCTTGAAGTCGCTGGCCAAAATGCACGCTGATATCACATCGCATGTCCAGACCAGATATTGCAAAGATAAGCTGATAGCACAAACAGCAAGAGTTGACCGTAAACCCTCCTTTTGGTAACGCTCAGAGCCCGGCAGAGAGTCACTGTGTGGTTATGAGCGAGAAAGGGAATAATAATAGACTTCGGCTTTGGGTCACTTTAACATGCGAGTAAAACATGAGCCTGTACATGGCCTGTGCAGACAGCTGGATTGTTTAAAATGGGAGCCATCAGAAGTGCTTGAGACGGAAATGAGACGCGGCTGAAACGCCTCCTGTGCAGACATGTCGTGTAGAGCACTTAGTTCAGTTTATTTTACATTGTTGCCTTTTAGTTCTTGTCTGGTTTATGACTTTTAAAAAAAAAAAAACTAGAGAGAGATATGGGAATCAACAATGATCTGTGAACAATGTAAGTTCATTAAACTCTCAAAAGCCGTTGGTAATTGAGGGACATTTTGAATCATCTTTGCTTCATCTCTTTATGAGACCGTCTATTTATTTCTTACACAGATGTATTAGCATTACTGTCTAAGAGCTTTTACAGTTTTATATGTTGCTGATCAGTATATTTCATTAGTCTACAGACAGGCACACGGCTCATCAATTAAAATATAGTAACTCCACGCATATTTCTCAGCATGGCACACTAGAAGCATATAAATTGACAACGATAAAATACTTATTGTTGCAATAATTAGCTACATAAATTCAGGAATATTGCTGCTGCGGCCTGCACTACAGGATCTTATAAAACTAACTAACAAATAAAGAAATCACTAAGGCAGAAAAACGCTGGCCATGTATAAACAAACTAAAAGTCACAGTGCTTCCAGCCACAAAACAGTATTAAAAAAAAAAAAAGAAAGCCAACAGTTTTCGCTCACAGTGTAGTTCACACACACACACACGACCACACACACACAATGTTAAGTTGACAAGGCAACGCAACTGTTGTTGACATGCTCCTCCGGACCAGTGAATTACACAAAAGGTCGGCCAGTGAACACGGAACTGTGACAGCTGAGTGAAATGACAAATGAGTGTTTTAGCATTTAAACAGATCAAGCATAAACCTGTTGGGTCGGGCAACGTATGTGGCGTGTGTTTCTTTGTGGCGCATTTACTGTGTAATCAGTAATTTGTAAGTTAGATGCAACATTTTGTTTTATTTTTTACCTATGCTGAGTGTATCACTAACTGTAACCATGGAAAATATTCTCATCATTTTATTGCATTGTTGTCCATTTTTTATACTATTCACAGACGGCTTTGCACTGACATCAGTGGAGGTAAACACTTAGAACATGTATTCAAACGTGAGCTGACAGTCTCCTCTCTGGAGCTCCGCCCTCCAGCGCTGCACACTCATCCAGCCATCTTCTTCTTCTTGGCGTCTTGTCTTTCACAGTTTATCATGACTTCATCATATGAACTTTTTTTTTTTTTTTTCTTTAAATGCAGTGAGTACAATACTTGAGATAAAAGAAAGAAAAACACTGATGGCTTATACTGCCAAAATCCAAAGCTTATCCTACATATCAATTCCATTAAAATAATCAAATAAAATTAATATTTATGTATTCAGTCAAAGCAGCCCATTTTAGATTTTCCTTTTGGCTTGTTTTGTTTTGCTATATATAATATATATATATATTCTTGCTATATATATATATACACAACACATACATTTTATATTATATACATTTGACCATATATATATATATATATATATATATATATATCATGCCTTGCACCCAGCAGTCAAAGGTACCCATCATTTAATTCAATGAAAGAGTTTGCTTTATTAGCAAAGCAGCATTTAAAAAAAAAAAACAAACATATATATATATATAATTATTAATTATTATAGTGTGTAAATTAGTGTGTAACTTTCCACATATTAAAATTCCATTGTGATCTTTTTAAATGTTGGTCTTCACTTGTTTAAAAGGAAAAAGATATATTAGTATGGTGCCTCTGCTGATGTGTTTGTTATGATATAAATGAATGAATGTGAATAATGGTGCAATCACAACCTAACCTGTTTGGTTCAGTTCAGTTTTAACACTGGTGCGTTTCCTGCTCAGCGCCAGTTTCTTTGCGTGAGTCAACTATTTACGCAGAAATTTTGATGTTCCCCATGGCTTCCTGCATGATGAAGGATGATCTCACCATACGAAGTTACCCGTCAGTCTGTGTACTTCATGTTTACTCCTCGTGGTTTCGTTTTGTAAAAA